>NC_053489.1:486659526-486967253 GCF_905171775.1 Rana temporaria
ATGGAATTGGGGGCAAATACATGCGTAGGTAGAACAAGACCATCAAATTGTTTTCTAGGCCGTGTTGACCACCACCACCAACAACAACATTAACGCCGTCTATGTGGCTTTCCAAATCAAAGCTATTTTTCACCATATTAAAAAAAAAAGCCCAGCATTAGTCTGGCAGAACACAGATACTGTTCAACTCATGGTGACTCCAAGACACCCTAATTTGCATGTCTGTGCATCTGCATGGGGGCTGAAATCAGCAGGCATGCGTAACAATCGGCTTCATCAGTGCAATATAAGACACACGGCCTGGCAGAACACAGATCCTGTTCAACTTATGGTGACTGCAAAACACCCTAATTTGCATGTCTGTGCAGCTGCATGGGGGCGGGAATCAGCAGGCATGCGTAACAATCGGCTTCATCAGAACAATATCAGACGCTTGGCCTGGCAGAACACAGATCCTGTTCAACTCATGGTGACTACAAGACACCCTAATTTGCATGCCTATGCAGCTGCAGGAATCAGCAGGCATGCGTAACAGTCGGCATCATCAGAACAATATAAGACGCGCCGCCATGGAATTGGGGGCAAATACATGCGTAGGTAGAACAAGACCATCAAATTGTTTTCTAGGCCGTGTTGACCACCACCACCAACAACAACATTAACGCCGTCTATGTGGCTTTCCAAATCAAAGATATTTTTCACCATATTAAAAAAAAAAGCCCAGCATTAGTCTGGCAGAACACAGATACTTTTCAACTCATGGTGACTCCAAGACACCCTAATTTGCATATTTGTGCATCTGCATGGGGGCGGGAATCAGCAGGCATGCGTAACAATCGGCTTCATCAGAGCAATATAAGACACACGGCCTGGCAGAACACAGATCCTGTTCAACTTATGGTGACTCCAAGACACATTATTTTGCATGTCTGTGCAGCTGCATGGGGGCGGGAATCAGCAGACATGCGTAACAATCGACTTCATCAGAACAATATAAGCTGCATGGCCTGGCATTACACAGATCCTGTTCAACTTATGGTGACTCCAAGACACCCTAATTTGCATGTTTGTGCATCTGCATGGGGGCGGGAATCAGCAGGCATGCGTAACAATCGGCTTCATCTGTACAGTGTCAGATGCTTGGCCTGGCAGAACACAGATCCTGTGCAACTCATGGTGACTCCAAAACACCCTAATTTGCATGTCTGTGCAGCTGCATGGGGGCGGGAATGAGCACGCACGCGTAACAATCAGCATCATCAGAACAATATAAGACGCGCCGCCATGGAATTGGGGGCAAATACAATCGGCTTCATCAGAACAATAGCAGACGCTTGGCCTGGCAGAACACAGATCCTGTTCAACTCATGGTGACTCCAAGACACCCTAATTTGCATGCCTGTGCAGCTGCATGGGGGCAGGAATCAGCAGGCATGCGTAACAATCGGCTTCATCAGAACAATATCAGGCGCTTGGCCTGGCAGAACACAGATGCTGTTCAACTCATGGTGACTCCAAGACACCCTAATTTGCATGTTTGTGCATCTGCATGGGGGCGGAAATCAGCAGGCATGCGTAACAATCGGCTTCATCAGAGCAATATAAGACGCACGGCCTGGCAGAACACAGATCCTGTTCAACTTATGGTGACTCCAAGACACATTAATTTGCATGTCTGTGCAGCTGCATGGGGGCGGGAATCAGCAGGCATGCGTAACAATCGACTTCATCAGAACAATATAAGCTGCATGGCCTGGCATTACACAGATCCTGTTCAACTTATGGTGACTCCAAGACACCCTAATTTGCATGTTTGTGCATCTGCATGGGGGCGGGAATCAGCAGGCATGCGTAACAATCGGCTTCATCTGTACAGTGTCAGACGCTTGGCCTGGCAGAACACAGATCCTGTTCAACTCATGGTGACTCCAAAAAACCCTAATTTGCATGCCTGTGCAGCTGCATGGGGGCAGGAATCAGCACGCACGCGTAACAATCAGCATCATCAGAACAATATAAGACGCGCCGCCATGGAATTGGGGGCAAATACAATCGGCTTCATCAGAACAATAGCAGACGCTTGGCCTGGCAGAACACAGATCCTATTCAACTCATGGTGACTCCAAGACACCCTAATTTGCATGCCTGTGCAGCTGCATGGGGGCAGGAATCAGCAGGCATGCGTAACAATCGGCTTCATCAGAACAATATCAGGCGCTTGGCCTGGCAGAACACAGATGCTGTTCAACTCATGGTGACTCCAAGACACCCTAATTTGCATGTTTGTGCATCTGCATGGGGGCGGGAATCAGCAGGCATGCATAACAATCGGCTTCATCAGAGCAATATAAGACACACGGCCTGGCAGAACACAGATCCTGTTCAACTTATGGTGACTCCAAAACACCCTAATTTGCATGTCTGTGCAGCTGCATGGGGGCGGGAATCAGCAGGCATGCGTAACAATCGGCTTCATCAGAACAATATCTGATGCTTGGCCTGGCAGAACACAGATCCTGTTCAACTCATGGTGACTACAAGACACCCTAATTTGCATGCCTATGCAGCTGCAGGAATCAGCAGGCATGCGTAACAGTCGGCATCATCAGAACAATATAAGACGCGCCGCCATGGAATTGGGGGCAAATACATGCGTAGGTAGAACAAGACCATCAAATTGTTTTCTAGGCCGTGTTGACCACCACCACCAACAACAACATTAACGCCGTCTATGTGGCTTTCCAAATCAAAGCTATTTTTCACCATATTAAAAAAAAAAGCCCAGCATTAGTCTGGCAGAACACAGATACTGTTCAACTCATGGTGACTCCAAGACACCCTAATTTGCATGTCTGTGCATCTGCATGGGGGCTGAAATCAGCAGGCATGCGTAACAATCGGCTTCATCAGTGCAATATAAGACACACGGCCTGGCAGAACACAGATCCTGTTCAACTTATGGTGACTGCAAAACACCCTAATTTGCATGTCTGTGCAGCTGCATGGGGGCGGGAATCAGCAGGCATGCGTAACAATCGGCTTCATCAGAACAATATCTGACGCTTGGCCTGGCAGAACACAGATCCTGTTCAACTCATGGTGACTACAAGACACCCTAATTTGCATGCCTATGCAGCTGCAGGAATCAGCAGGCATGCGTAACAGTCGGCATCATCAGAACAATATAAGACGCGCCGCCATGGAATTGGGGGCAAATACATGCGTAGGTAGAACAAGACCATCAAATTGTTTTCTAGGCCGTGTTGACCACCACCACCAACAACAACATTAACGCCGTCTATGTGGCTTTCCAAATCAAAGATATTTTTCACCATATTAAAAAAAAAAGCCCAGCATTAGTCTGGCAGAACACAGATACTTTTCAACTCATGGTGACTCCAAGACACCCTAATTTGCATATTTGTGCATCTGCATGGGGGCGGGAATCAGCAGGCATGCGTAACAATCGGCTTCATCTGAGCAATATAAGACACACGGCCTGGCAGAACACAGATCCTGTTCAACTTATGGTGACTCCAAGACACATTAATTTGCATGTCTGTGCAGCTGCATGGGGGCGGGAATCAGCAGACATGCGTAACAATCGACTTCATCAGAACAATATAAGCTGCATGGCCTGGCATTACACAGATCCTGTTCAACTTATGGTGACTCCAAGACACCCTAATTTGCATGTTTGTGCATCTGCATGGGGGCGGGAATCAGCAGGCATGCGTAACAATCGGCTTCATCTGTACAGTGTCAGACGCTTGGCCTGGCAGAACACAGATCCTGTGCAACTCATGGTGACTCCAAAAAACCCTAATTTGCATGTCTGTGCAGCTGCATGGGGGCGGGAATGAGCACGCACGCGTAACAATCAGCATCATCAGAACAATATAAGACGCGCCGCCATGGAATTGGGGGCAAATACAATCGGCTTCATCAGAACAATAGCAGACGCTTGGCCTGGCAGAACACAGATCCTATTCAACTCATGGTGACTCCAAGACACCCTAATTTGCATGCCTGTGCAGCTGCATGGGGGCAGGAATCAGCAGGCATGCGTAACAATCGGCTTCATCAGAACAATATCAGGCGCTTGGCCTGGCAGAACACAGATGCTGTTCAACTCATGGTGACTCCAAGACACCCTAATTTGCATGTTTGTGCATCTGCATGGGGGCGGGAATCAGCAGGCATGCATAACAATCAGCTTCATCAGAGCAATATAAGACACACGGCCTGGCAGAACACAGATCCTGTTCAACTTATGGTGACTCCAAAACACCCTAATTTGCATGTCTGTGCAGCTGCATGGGGGCGGGAATCAGCAGGCATGCGTAACAATCGGCTTCATCAGAACAATATCTGATGCTTGGCCTGGCAGAACACAGATCCTGTTCAACTCATGGTGACTACAAGACACCCTAATTTGCATGCCTATGCAGCTGCAGGAATCAGCAGGCATGCGTAACAGTCGGCATCATCAGAACAATATAAGACGCGCCGCCATGGAATTGGGGGCAAATACATGCGTAGGTAGAACAAGACCATCAAATTGTTTTCTAGGCCGTGTTGACCACCACCACCAACAACAACATTAACGCCGTCTATGTGGCTTTCCAAATCAAAGCTATTTTTCACCATATTAAAAAAAAAAGCCCAGCATTAGTCTGGCAGAACACAGATACTGTTCAACTCATGGTGACTCCAAGACACCCTAATTTGCATGTCTGTGCATCTGCATGGGGGCTGAAATCAGCAGGCATGCGTAACAATCGGCTTCATCAGTGCAATATAAGACACACGGCCTGGCAGAACACAGATCCTGTTCAACTTATGGTGACTGCAAAACACCCTAATTTGCATGTCTGTGCAGCTGCATGGGGGCGGGAATCAGCAGGCATGCGTAACAATCGGCTTCATCAGAACAATATCTGACGCTTGGCCTGGCAGAACACAGATCCTGTTCAACTCATGGTGACTACAAGACACCCTAATTTGCATGCCTATGCAGCTGCAGGAATCAGCAGGCATGCGTAACAGTCGGCATCATCAGAACAATATAAGACGCGCCGCCATGGAATTGGGGGCAAATACATGCGTAGGTAGAACAAGACCATCAAATTGTTTTCTAGGCCGTGTTGACCACCACCACCAACAACAACATTAACGCCGTCTATGTGGCTTTCCAAATCAAAGATATTTTTCACCATATTAAAAAAAAAAGCCCAGCATTAGTCTGGCAGAACACAGATACTTTTCAACTCATGGTGACTCCAAGACACCCTAATTTGCATATTTGTGCATCTGCATGGGGGCGGGAATCAGCAGGCATGCGTAACAATCGGCTTCATCTGAGCAATATAAGACACACGGCCTGGCAGAACACAGATCCTGTTCAACTTATGGTGACTCCAAGACACATTATTTTGCATGTCTGTGCAGCTGCATGGGGGCGGGAATCAGCAGACATGCGTAACAATCGACTTCATCAGAACAATATAAGCTGCATGGCCTGGCATTACACAGATCCTGTTCAACTTATGGTGACTCCAAGACACCCTAATTTGCATGTTTGTGCATCTGCATGGGGGCGGGAATCAGCAGGCATGCGTAACAATCGGCTTCATCTGTACAGTGTCAGATGCTTGGCCTGGCAGAACACAGATCCTGTGCAACTCATGGTGACTCCAAAAAACCCTAATTTGCATGTCTGTGCAGCTGCATGGGGGCGGGAATGAGCACGCACGCGTAACAATCAGCATCATCAGAACAATATAAGACGCGCCGCCATGGAATTGGGGGCAAATACAATCGGCTTCATCAGAACAATAGCAGACGCTTGGCCTGGCAGAACACAGATCCTGTTCAACTCATGGTGACTCCAAGACACCCTAATTTGCATGCCTGTGCAGCTGCATGGGGGCAGGAATCAGCAGGCATGCGTAACAATCGGCTTCATCAGAACAATATCAGGCGCTTGGCCTGGCAGAACACAGATGCTGTTCAACTCATGGTGACTCCAAGACACCCTAATTTGCATGTTTGTGCATCTGCATGGGGGCGGGAATCAGCAGGCATGCATAACAATCGGCTTCATCAGAGCAATATAAGACACACGGCCTGGCAGAACACAGATCCTGTTCAACTTATGGTGACTCCAAAACACCCTAATTTGCATGTCTGTGCAGCTGCATGGGGGCGGGAATCAGCAGGCATGCGTAACAATCGGCTTCATCAGAACAATATCTGATGCTTGGCCTGGCAGAACACAGATCCTGTTCAACTCATGGTGACTACAAGACACCCTAATTTGCATGCCTATGCAGCTGCAGGAATCAGCAGGCATGCGTAACAGTCGGCATCATCAGAACAATATAAGACGCGCCGCCATGGAATTGGGGGCAAATACATGCGTAGGTAGAACAAGACCATCAAATTGTTTTCTAGGCCGTGTTGACCACCACCACCAACAACAACATTAACGCCGTCTATGTGGCTTTCCAAATCAAAGCTATTTTTCACCATATTAAAAAAAAAAGCCCAGCATTAGTCTGGCAGAACACAGATACTGTTCAACTCATGGTGACTCCAAGACACCCTAATTTGCATGTCTGTGCATCTGCATGGGGGCTGAAATCAGCAGGCATGCGTAACAATCGGCTTCATCAGTGCAATATAAGACACACGGCCTGGCAGAACACAGATCCTGTTCAACTTATGGTGACTGCAAAACACCCTAATTTGCATGTCTGTGCAGCTGCATGGGGGCGGGAATCAGCAGGCATGCGTAACAATCGGCTTCATCAGAACAATATCTGACGCTTGGCCTGGCAGAACACAGATCCTGTTCAACTCATGGTGACTACAAGACACCCTAATTTGCATGCCTATGCAGCTGCAGGAATCAGCAGGCATGCGTAACAGTCGGCATCATCAGAACAATATAAGACGCGCCGCCATGGAATTGGGGGCAAATACATGCGTAGGTAGAACAAGACCATCAAATTGTTTTCTAGGCCGTGTTGACCACCACCACCAACAACAACATTAACGCCGTCTATGTGGCTTTCCAAATCAAAGATATTTTTCACCATATTAAAAAAAAAAGCCCAGCATTAGTCTGGCAGAACACAGATACTTTTCAACTCATGGTGACTCCAAGACACCCTAATTTGCATATTTGTGCATCTGCATGGGGGCGGGAATCAGCAGGCATGCGTAACAATCGGCTTCATCTGAGCAATATAAGACACACGGCCTGGCAGAACACAGATCCTGTTCAACTTATGGTGACTCCAAGACACATTATTTTGCATGTCTGTGCAGCTGCATGGGGGCGGGAATCAGCAGACATGCGTAACAATCGACTTCATCAGAACAATATAAGCTGCATGGCCTGGCATTACACAGATCCTGTTCAACTTATGGTGACTCCAAGACACCCTAATTTGCATGTTTGTGCATCTGCATGGGGGCGGGAATCAGCAGGCATGCGTAACAATCGGCTTCATCTGTACAGTGTCAGATGCTTGGCCTGGCAGAACACAGATCCTGTGCAACTCATGGTGACTCCAAAAAACCCTAATTTGCATGTCTGTGCAGCTGCATGGGGGCGGGAATGAGCACGCACGCGTAACAATCAGCATCATCAGAACAATATAAGACGCGCCGCCATGGAATTGGGGGCAAATACAATCGGCTTCATCAGAACAATAGCAGACGCTTGGCCTGGCAGAACACAGATCCTGTTCAACTCATGGTGACTCCAAGACACCCTAATTTGCATGCCTGTGCAGCTGCATGGGGGCAGGAATCAGCAGGCATGCGTAACAATCGGCTTCATCAGAACAATATCAGGCGCTTGGCCTGGCAGAACACAGATGCTGTTCAACTCATGGTGACTCCAAGACACCCTAATTTGCATGTTTGTGCATCTGCATGGGGGCGGGAATCAGCAGGCATGCATAACAATCGGCTTCATCAGAGCAATATAAGACACACGGCCTGGCAGAACACAGATCCTGTTCAACTTATGGTGACTCCAAAACACCCTAATTTGCATGTCTGTGCAGCTGCATGGGGGCGGGAATCAGCAGGCATGCGTAACAATCGGCTTCATCAGAACAATATCTGATGCTTGGCCTGGCAGAACACAGATCCTGTTCAACTCATGGTGACTACAAGACACCCTAATTTGCATGCCTATGCAGCTGCAGGAATCAGCAGGCATGCGTAACAGTCGGCATCATCAGAACAATATAAGACGCGCCGCCATGGAATTGGGGGCAAATACATGCGTAGGTAGAACAAGACCATCAAATTGTTTTCTAGGCCGTGTTGACCACCACCACCAACAACAACATTAACGCCGTCTATGTGGCTTTCCAAATCAAAGCTATTTTTCACCATATTAAAAAAAAAAGCCCAGCATTAGTCTGGCAGAACACAGATACTGTTCAACTCATGGTGACTCCAAGACACCCTAATTTGCATGTCTGTGCATCTGCATGGGGGCTGAAATCAGCAGGCATGCGTAACAATCGGCTTCATCAGTGCAATATAAGACACACGGCCTGGCAGAACACAGATCCTGTTCAACTTATGGTGACTGCAAAACACCCTAATTTGCATGTCTGTGCAGCTGCATGGGGGCGGGAATCAGCAGGCATGCGTAACAATCGGCTTCATCAGAACAATATCTGACGCTTGGCCTGGCAGAACACAGATCCTGTTCAACTCATGGTGACTACAAGACACCCTAATTTGCATGCCTATGCAGCTGCAGGAATCAGCAGGCATGCGTAACAGTCGGCATCATCAGAACAATATAAGACGCGCCGCCATGGAATTGGGGGCAAATACATGCGTAGGTAGAACAAGACCATCAAATTGTTTTCTAGGCCGTGTTGACCACCACCACCAACAACAACATTAACGCCGTCTATGTGGCTTTCCAAATCAAAGATATTTTTCACCATATTAAAAAAAAAAGCCCAGCATTAGTCTGGCAGAACACAGATACTTTTCAACTCATGGTGACTCCAAGACACCCTAATTTGCATATTTGTGCATCTGCATGGGGGCGGGAATCAGCAGGCATGCGTAACAATCGGCTTCATCTGAGCAATATAAGACACACGGCCTGGCAGAACACAGATCCTGTTCAACTTATGGTGACTCCAAGACACATTATTTTGCATGTCTGTGCAGCTGCATGGGGGCGGGAATCAGCAGACATGCGTAACAATCGACTTCATCAGAACAATATAAGCTGCATGGCCTGGCATTACACAGATCCTGTTCAACTTATGGTGACTCCAAGACACCCTAATTTGCATGTTTGTGCATCTGCATGGGGGCGGGAATCAGCAGGCATGCGTAACAATCGGCTTCATCTGTACAGTGTCAGATGCTTGGCCTGGCAGAACACAGATCCTGTGCAACTCATGGTGACTCCAAAAAACCCTAATTTGCATGTCTGTGCAGCTGCATGGGGGCGGGAATGAGCACGCACGCGTAACAATCAGCATCATCAGAACAATATAAGACGCGCCGCCATGGAATTGGGGGCAAATACAATCGGCTTCATCAGAACAATAGCAGACGCTTGGCCTGGCAGAACACAGATCCTGTTCAACTCATGGTGACTCCAAGACACCCTAATTTGCATGCCTGTGCAGCTGCATGGGGGCAGGAATCAGCAGGCATGCGTAACAATCGGCTTCATCAGAACAATATCAGGCGCTTGGCCTGGCAGAACACAGATGCTGTTCAACTCATGGTGACTCCAAGACACCCTAATTTGCATGTTTGTGCATCTGCATGGGGGCGGGAATCAGCAGGCATGCATAACAATCGGCTTCATCAGAGCAATATAAGACACACGGCCTGGCAGAACACAGATCCTGTTCAACTTATGGTGACTCCAAAACACCCTAATTTGCATGTCTGTGCAGCTGCATGGGGGCGGGAATCAGCAGGCATGCGTAACAATCGGCTTCATCAGAACAATATCTGATGCTTGGCCTGGCAGAACACAGATCCTGTTCAACTCATGGTGACTACAAGACACCCTAATTTGCATGCCTATGCAGCTGCAGGAATCAGCAGGCATGCGTAACAGTCGGCATCATCAGAACAATATAAGACGCGCCGCCATGGAATTGGGGGCAAATACATGCGTAGGTAGAACAAGACCATCAAATTGTTTTCTAGGCCGTGTTGACCACCACCACCAACAACAACATTAACGCCGTCTATGTGGCTTTCCAAATCAAAGCTATTTTTCACCATATTAAAAAAAAAAGCCCAGCATTAGTCTGGCAGAACACAGATACTGTTCAACTCATGGTGACTCCAAGACACCCTAATTTGCATGTCTGTGCATCTGCATGGGGGCTGAAATCAGCAGGCATGCGTAACAATCGGCTTCATCAGTGCAATATAAGACACACGGCCTGGCAGAACACAGATCCTGTTCAACTTATGGTGACTGCAAAACACCCTAATTTGCATGTCTGTGCAGCTGCATGGGGGCGGGAATCAGCAGGCATGCGTAACAATCGGCTTCATCAGAACAATATCTGACGCTTGGCCTGGCAGAACACAGATCCTGTTCAACTCATGGTGACTACAAGACACCCTAATTTGCATGCCTATGCAGCTGCAGGAATCAGCAGGCATGCGTAACAGTCAGCATCATCAGAACAATATAAGACGCGCCGCCATGGAATTGGGGGCAAATACATGCGTAGGTAGAACAAGACCATCAAATTGTTTTCTAGGCCGTGTTGACCACCACCACCAACAACAACATTAACGCCGTCTATGTGGCTTTCCAAATCAAAGATATTTTTCACCATATTAAAAAAAAAGCCCAGCATTAGTCTGACAGAACACAGATACTTTTCAACTCATGGTGACTCCAAGACACCCTAATTTGCATATTTGTGCATCTGCATGGGGGCGGGAATCAGCAGGCATGCGTAACAATCGGCTTCATCTGAGCAATATAAGACACACGGCCTGGCAGAACACAGATCCTGTTCAACTTATGGTGACTCCAAGACACATTATTTTGCATGTCTGTGCAGCTGCATGGGGGCGGGAATCAGCAGACATGCGTAACAATCGACTTCATCAGAACAATATAAGCTGCATGGCCTGGCATTACACAGATCCTGTTCAACTTATGGTGACTCCAAGACACCCTAATTTGCATGTTTGTGCATCTGCATGGGGGCGGGAATCAGCAGGCATGCGTAACAATCGGCTTCATCTGTACAGTGTCAGATGCTTGGCCTGGCAGAACACAGATCCTGTGCAACTCATGGTGACTCCAAAAAACCCTAATTTGCATGTCTGTGCAGCTGCATGGGGGCGGGAATGAGCACGCACGCGTAACAATCAGCATCATCAGAACAATATAAGACGCGCCGCCATGGAATTGGGGGCAAATACAATCGGCTTCATCAGAACAATAGCAGACGCTTGGCCTGGCAGAACACAGATCCTGTTCAACTCATGGTGACTCCAAGACACCCTAATTTGCATGCCTGTGCAGCTGCATGGGGGCAGGAATCAGCAGGCATGCGTAACAATCGGCTTCATCAGAACAATATCAGGCGCTTGGCCTGGCAGAACACAGATGCTGTTCAACTCATGGTGACTCCAAGACACCCTAATTTGCATGTCTGTGCATCTGCATGGGGGCGGGAATCAGCAGGCATGCGTAACAATCGGCTTCATCAGAGCAATATAAGACACACGGCCTGGCAGAACACAGATCCTGTTCAACTTATGGTGACTCCAAAACACCCTAATTTGCATGTCTGTGCAGCTGCATGGGGGCGGGAATCAGCAGGCATGCGTAACAATCGGCTTCATCAGAACAATATCTGATGCTTGGCCTGGCAGAACACAGATCCTGTTCAACTCATGGTGACTACAAGACACCCTAATTTGCATGCCTATGCAGCTGCAGGAATCAGCAGGCATGCGTCACAGTCGGCATCATCAGAACAATATAAGACGCGCCGCCATGGAATTGGGGGCAAATACATGCGTAGGTAGAACAAGACCATCAAATTGTTTTCTAGGCCGTGTTGACCACCACCACCAACAACAACATTAACGCCGTCTATGTGGCTTTCCAAATCAAAGATATTTTTCACCATATTAAAAAAAAAAGCCCAGCATTAGTCTGGCAGAACACAGATACTTTTCAACTCATGGTGACTCCAAGACACCCTAATTTGCATATTTGTGCATCTGCATGGGGGCGGGAATCAGCAGGCATGCGTAACAATCGGCTTCATCAGAGCAATATAAGACACACGGCCTGGCAGAACACAGATCCTGTTCAACTTATGGTGACTCCAAGACACATTATTTTGCATGTCTGTGCAGCTGCATGGGGGCGGGAATCAGCAGACATGCGTAACAATCGACTTCATCAGAACAATATAAGCTGCATGGCCTGGCATTACACAGATCCTGTTCAACTTATGGTGACTCCAAGACACCCTAATTTGCATTATTGTGCATCTGCATGGGGGCGGGAATCAGCAGGCATGCGTAACAATCGGCTTCATCTGTACAGTGTCAGATGCTTGGCCTGGCAGAACACAGATCCTGTGCAACTCATGGTGACTCCAAGACACCCTAATTTGCATGTCTGTGCAGCTGCATGGGGGCGGGAATGAGCACGCACGCGTAACAATCAGCATCATCAGAACAATATAAGACGCGCCGCCATGGAATTGGGGGCAAATACAATCGGCTTCATCAGAACAATAGCAGACGCTTGGCCTGGCAGAACACAGATCCTGTTCAACTCATGGTGACTCCAAGACACCCTAATTTGCATGCCTGTGCAGCTGCATGGGGGCAGGAATCAGCAGGCATGCGTAACAATCGGCTTCATCAGAACAATATCAGGCGCTTGGCCTGGCAGAACACAGATGCTGTTCAACTCATGGTGACTCCAAGACACCCTAATTTGCATGTTTGTGCATCTGCATGGGGGCGGGAATCAGCAGGCATGCATAACAATCGGCTTCATCAGAGCAATATAAGACACACGGCCTGGCAGAACACAGATCCTGTTCAACTTATGGTGACTCCAAAACACCCTAATTTGCATGTCTGTGCAGCTGCATGGGGGCGGGAATCAGCAGGCATGCGTAACAATCGGCTTCATCAGAACAATATCTGATGCTTGGCCTGGCAGAACACAGATCCTGTTCAACTCATGGTGACTACAAGACACCCTAATTTGCATGCCTATGCAGCTGCAGGAATCAGCAGGCATGCGTAACAGTCGGCATCATCAGAACAATATAAGACGCGCCGCCATGGAATTGGGGGCAAATACATGCGTAGGTAGAACAAGACCATCAAATTGTTTTCTAGGCCGTGTTGACCACCACCACCAACAACAACATTAACGCCGTCTATGTGGCTTTCCAAATCAAAGCTATTTTTCACCATATTAAAAAAAAAATGCCCAGCATTAGTCTGGCAGAACACAGATACTGTTCAACTCATGGTGACTCCAAGACACCCTTATTTGCATGTCTGTGCATCTGCATGGGGGCTGAAATCAGCAGGCATGCGTAACAATCGGCTTCATCAGTGCAATATAAGACACACGGCCTGGCAGAACACAGATCCTGTTCAACTTATGGTGACTGCAAAACACCCTAATTTGCATGTCTGTGCAGCTGCATGGGGGCGGGAATCAGCAGGCATGCGTAACAATCGGCTTCATCAGAACAATATCTGACGCTTGGCCTGGCAGAACACAGATCCTGTTCAACTCATGGTGACTACAAGACACCCTAATTTGCATGCCTATGCAGCTGCAGGAATCAGCAGCCATGCGTAACAGTCGGCATCATCAGAACAATATAAGACGCGCCGCCATGGAATTGGGGGCAAATACATGCGTAGGTAGAACAAGACCATCAAATTGTTTTCTAGGCCGTGTTGACCACCACCACCAACAACAACATTAACGCCGTCTATGTGGCTTTCCAAATCAAAGATATTTTTCACCATATTAAAAAAAAAAGCCCAGCATTAGTCTGGCAGAACACAGATACTTTTCAACTCATGGTGACTCCAAGACACCCTAATTTGCATATTTGTGCATCTGCATGGGGGCGGGAATCAGCAGGCATGCGTAACAATCGGCTTCATCAGAGCAATATAAGACACACGGCCTGGCAGAACACAGATCCTGTTCAACTTATGGTGACTCCAAGACACATTATTTTGCATGTCTGTGCAGCTGCATGGGGGCGGGAATCAGCAGACATGCGTAACAATCGACTTCATCAGAACAATATAAGCTGCATGGCCTGGCATTACACAGATCCTGTTCAACTTATGGTGACTCCAAGACACCCTAATTTGCATTATTGTGCATCTGCATGGGGGCGGGAATCAGCAGGCATGCGTAACAATCGGCTTCATCTGTACAGTGTCAGATGCTTGGCCTGGCAGAACACAGATCCTGTGCAACTCATGGTGACTCCAAAAAACCCTAATTTGCATGTCTGTGCAGCTGCATGGGGGCGGGAATGAGCACGCACGCGTAACAATCAGCATCATCAGAACAATATAAGACGCGCCGCCATGGAATTGGGGGCAAATACAATCGGCTTCATCAGAACAATAGCAGACGCTTGGCCTGGCAGAACACAGATCCTGTTCAACTCATGGTGACTCCAAGACACCCTAATTTGCATGCCTGTGCAGCTGCATGGGGGCAGGAATCAGCAGGCATGCGTAACAATCGGCTTCATCAGAACAATATCAGGCGCTTGGCCTGGCAGAACACAGATGCTGTTCAACTCATGGTGACTCCAAGACACCCTAATTTGCATGTTTGTGCATCTGCATGGGGGCGGAAATCAGCAGGCATGCGTAACAATCGGCTTCATCAGAGCAATATAAGACGCACGGCCTGGCAGAACACAGATCCTGTTCAACTTATGGTGACTCCAAGACACATTAATTTGCATGTCTGTGCAGCTGCATGGGGGCGGGAATCAGCAGACATGCGTAACAATCGACTTCATCAGAACAATATAAGCTGCATGGCCTGGCATTACACAGATCCTGTTCAACTTATGGTGACTCCAAGACACCCTAATTTGCATGTTTGTGCATCTGCATGGGGGCGGGAATCAGCAGGCATGCGTAACAATCGGCTTCATCTGTACAGTGTCAGACGCTTGGCCTGGCAGAACACAGATCCTGTGCAACTCATGGTGACTCCAAAAAACCCTAATTTGCATGTCTGTGCAGCTGCATGGGGGCGGGAATGAGCACGCACGCGTAACAATCAGCATCATCAGAACAATATAAGACGCGCCGCCATGGAATTGGGGGCAAATACAATCGGCTTCATCAGATCAATAGCAGACGCTTGGCCTGGCAGAACACAGATCCTGTTCAACTCATGGTGACTCCAAGACACCCTAATTTGCATGCCTGTGCAGCTGCATGGGGGCAGGAATCAGCAGGCATGCGTAACAATCGGCTTCATCAGAACAATATCAGGCGCTTGGCCTGGCAGAACACAGATGCTGTTCAACTCATGGTGACTCCAAGACACCCTAATTTGCATGTTTGTGCATCTGCATGGGGGCGGGAATCAGCAGGCATGCATAACAATCGGCTTCATCAGAGCAATATAAGACACACGGCCTGGCAGAACACAGATCCTGTTCAACTTATGGTGACTCCAAAACACCCTAATTTGCATGTCTGTGCAGCTGCATGGGGGCGGGAATCAGCAGGCATGCGTAACAATCGGCTTCATCAGAACAATATCTGATGCTTGGCCTGGCAGAACACAGATCCTGTTCAACTCATGGTGACTACAAGACACCCTAATTTGCATGCCTATGCAGCTGCAGGAATCAGCAGGCATGCGTAACAGTCGGCATCATCAGAACAATATAAGACGCGCCGCCATGGAATTGGGGGCAAATACATGCGTAGGTAGAACAAGACCATCAAATTGTTTTCTAGGCCGTGTTGACCACCACCACCAACAACAACATTAACGCCGTCTATGTGGCTTTCCAAATCAAAGCTATTTTTCACCATATTAAAAAAAAAAGCCCAGCATTAGTCTGGCAGAACACAGATACTTTTCAACTCATGGTGACTCCAAGACACCCTAATTTGCATATTTGTGCATCTGCATGGGGGCGGGAATCAGCAGGCATGCGTAACAATCGGCTTCATCAGAGCAATATAAGACACACGGCCTGGCAGAACACAGATCCTGTTCAACTTATGGTGACTCCAAGACACATTATTTTGCATGTCTGTGCAGCTGCATGGGGGCGGGAATCAGCAGACATGCGTAACAATCGACTTCATCAGAACAATATAAGCTGCATGGCCTGGCATTACACAGATCCTGTTCAACTTATGGTGACTCCAAGACACCCTAATTTGCATTATTGTGCATCTGCATGGGGGCGGGAATCAGCAGGCATGCGTAACAATCGGCTTCATCTGTACAGTGTCAGATGCTTGGCCTGGCAGAACACAGATCCTGTGCAACTCATGGTGACTCCAAAAAACCCTAATTTGCATGTCTGTGCAGCTGCATGGGGGCGGGAATGAGCACGCACGCGTAACAATCAGCATCATCAGAACAATATAAGACGCGCCGCCATGGAATTGGGGGCAAATACAATCGGCTTCATCAGAACAATAGCAGACGCTTGGCCTGGCAGAACACAGATCCTGTTCAACTCATGGTGACTCCAAGACACCCTAATTTGCATGCTTGTGCATCTGCATGGGGGCAGGAATCAGCAGGCATGCGTAACAATCGGCTTCATCAGAACAATATCAGGCGCTTGGCCTGGCAGAACACAGATGCTGTTCAACTCATGGTGACTCCAAGACACCCTAATTTGCATGTTTGTGCATCTGCATGGGGGCGGGAATCAGCAGGCATGCATAACAATCGGCTTCATCAGAGCAATATAAGACACACGGCCTGGCAGAACACAGATCCTGTTCAACTTATGGTGACTCCAAAACACCCTAATTTGCATGTCTGTGCAGCTGCATGGGGGCGGGAATCAGCAGGCATGCGTAACAATCGGCTTCATCAGAACAATATCTGATGCTTGGCCTGGCAGAACACAGATCCTGTTCAACTCATGGTGACTACAAGACACCCTAATTTGCATGCCTATGCAGCTGCAGGAATCAGCAGGCATGCGTCACAGTCGGCATCATCAGAACAATATAAGACGCGCCGCCATGGAATTGGGGGCAAATACATGCGTAGGTAGAACAAGACCATCAAATTGTTTTCTAGGCCGTGTTGACCACCACCACCAACAACAACATTAACGCCGTCTATGTGGCTTTCCAAATCAAAGCTATTTTTCACCATATTAAAAAAAAAAGCCCAGCATTAGTCTGGCAGAACACAGATACTGTTCAACTCATGGTGACTCCAAGACACCCTAATTTGCATGTCTGTGCATCTGCATGGGGGCTGAAATCAGCAGGCATGCGTAACAATCGGCTTCATCAGTGCAATATAAGACACACGGCCTGGCAGAACACAGATCCTGTTCAACTTATGGTGACTGCAAAACACCCTAATTTGCATGTCTGTGCAGCTGCATGGGGGCGGGAATCAGCAGGCATGCGTAACAATCGGCTTCATCAGAACAATATCTGACGCTTGGCCTGGCAGAACACAGATCCTGTTCAACTCATGGTGACTACAAGACACCCTAATTTGCATGCCTATGCAGCTGCAGGAATCAGCAGCCATGCGTAACAGTCGGCATCATCAGAACAATATAAGACGCGCCGCCATGGAATTGGGGGCAAATACATGCGTAGGTAGAACAAGACCATCAAATTGTTTTCTAGGCCGTGTTGACCACCACCACCAACAACAACATTAACGCCGTCTATGTGGCTTTCCAAATCAAAGATATTTTTCACCATATTAAAAAAAAAAGCCCAGCATTAGTCTGGCAGAACACAGATACTTTTCAACTCATGGTGACTCCAAGACACCCTAATTTGCATATTTGTGCATCTGCATGGGGGCGGGAATCAGCAGGCATGCGTAACAATCGGCTTCATCAGAGCAATATAAGACACACGGCCTGGCAGAACACAGATCCTGTTCAACTTATGGTGACTCCAAGACACATTATTTTGCATGTCTGTGCAGCTGCATGGGGGCGGGAATCAGCAGACATGCGTAACAATCGACTTCATCAGAACAATATAAGCTGCATGGCCTGGCATTACACAGATCCTGTTCAACTTATGGTGACTCCAAGACACCCTAATTTGCATTATTGTGCAGCTGCATGGGGGCGGGAATCAGCAGGCATGCGTAACAATCGGCTTCATCTGTACAGTATCAGATGCTTGGCCTGGCAGAACACAGATCCTGTGCAACTCATGGTGACTCCAAAAAACCCTAATTTGCATGTCTGTGCAGCTGCATGGGGGCGGGAATGAGCACGCACGCGTAACAATCAGCATCATCAGAACAATATAAGACGCGCCGCCATGGAATTGGGGGCAAATACAATCGGCTTCATCAGAACAATAGCAGACGCTTGGCCTGGCAGAACACAGATCCTGTTCAACTCATGGTGACTCCAAGACACCCTAATTTGCATGCCTGTGCAGCTGCATGGGGGCAGGAATCAGCAGGCATGCGTAACAATCGGCTTCATCAGAACAATATCAGGCGCTTGGCCTGGCAGAACACAGATGCTGTTCAACTCATGGTGACTCCAAGACACCCTAATTTGCATGTTTGTGCATCTGCATGGGGGCGGAAATCAGCAGGCATGCGTAACAATCGGCTTCATCAGAGCAATATAAGACGCACGGCCTGGCAGAACACAGATCCTGTTCAACTTATGGTGACTCCAAGACACATTAATTTGCATGTCTGTGCAGCTGCATGGGGGCGGGAATCAGCAGACATGCGTAACAATCGACTTCATCAGAACAATATAAGCTGCATGGCCTGGCATTACACAGATCCTGTTCAACTTATGGTGACTCCAAGACACCCTAATTTGCATTATTGTGCATCTGCATGGGGGCGGGAATCAGCAGGCATGCGTAACAATCGGCTTCATCTGTACAGTGTCAGATGCTTGGCCTGGCAGAACACAGATCCTGTGCAACTCATGGTGACTCCAAAAAACCCTAATTTGCATGTCTGTGCAGCTGCATGGGGGCGGGAATGGGCACGCACGCGTAACAATCAGCATCATCAGAACAATATAAGACGCGCCGCCATGGAATTGGGGGCAAATACAATCGGCTTCATCAGAACAATAGCAGACGCTTGGCCTGGCAGAACACAGATCCTGTTCAACTCATGGTGACTCCAAGACACCCTAATTTGCATGCCTGTGCAGCTGCATGGGGGCAGGAATCAGCAGGCATGCGTAACAATCGGCTTCATCAGAACAATATCAGGCGCTTGGCCTGGCAGAACACAGATGCTGTTCAACTCATGGTGACTCCAAGACACCCTAATTTGCATGTTTGTGCATCTGCATGGGGGCGGAAATCAGCAGGCATGCGTAACAATCGGCTTCATCAGAGCAATATAAGACGCACGGCCTGGCAGAACACAGATCCTGTTCAACTTATGGTGACTCCAAGACACATTAATTTGCATGTCTGTGCAGCTGCATGGGGGCGGGAATCAGCAGACATGCGTAACAATCGACTTCATCAGAACAATATAAGCTGCATGGCCTGGCATTACACAGATCCTGTTCAACTTATGGTGACTCCAAGACACCCTAATTTGCATGTTTGTGCATCTGCATGGGGGCGGGAATCAGCAGGCATGCGTAACAATCGGCTTCATCTGTACAGTGTCAGACGCTTGGCCTGGCAGAACACAGATCCTGTTCAACTCATGGTGACTCCAAAAAACCCTAATTTGCATGTTTGTGCAGCTGCATGGGGGCGGGAATGAGCACGCACGCGTAACAATCAGCATCATCAGAACAATATAAGACGCGCCGCCATGGAATTGGGGGCAAATACAATCGGCTTCATCAGAACAATAGCAGACGCTTGGCCTGGCAGAACACAGATCCTGTTCAACTCATGGTGACTCCAAGACACCCTAATTTGCATGCCTGTGCAGCTGCATGGGGGCAGGAATCAGCAGGCATGCGTAACAATCGGCTTCATCAGAACAATATCAGGCGCTTGGCCTGGCAGAACACAGATGCTGTTCAACTCATGGTGACTCCAAGACACCCTAATTTGCATGTTTGTGCATCTGCATGGGGGCGGGAATCAGCAGGCATGCATAACAATCGGCTTCATCAGAGCAATATAAGACACACGGCCTGGCAGAACACAGATCCTGTTCAACTTATGGTGACTCCAAAACACCCTAATTTGCATGTCTGTGCAGCTGCATGGGGGCGGGAATCAGCAGGCATGCGTAACAATCGGCTTCATCAGAACAATATCTGATGCTTGGCCTGGCAGAACACAGATCCTGTTCAACTCATGGTGACTACAAGACACCCTAATTTGCATGCCTATGCAGCTGCAGGAATCAGCAGGCATGCGTAACAGTCGGCATCATCAGAACAATATAAGACGCGCCGCCATGGAATTGGGGGCAAATACATGCGTAGGTAGAACAAGACCATCAAATTGTTTTCTAGGCCGTGTTGACCACCACCACCAACAACAACATTAACGCCGTCTATGTGGCTTTCCAAATCAAAGCTATTTTTCACCATATTAAAAAAAAAATGCCCAGCATTAGTCTGGCAGAACACAGATACTGTTCAACTCATGGTGACTCCAAGACACCCTAATTTGCATGTCTGTGCATCTGCATGGGGGCTGAAATCAGCAGGCATGCGTAACAATCGGCTTCATCAGTGCAATATAAGACACACGGCCTGGCAGAACACAGATACTGTTCAACTTATGGTGACTGCAAAACACCCTAATTTGCATGTCTGTGCAGCTGCATGGGGGCGGGAATCAGCAGGCATGCGTAACAATCGGCTTCATCAGAACAATATCTGACGCTTGGCCTGGCAGAACACAGATCCTGTTCAACTCATGGTGACTACAAGACACCCTAATTTGCATGCCTATGCAGCTGCAGGAATCAGCAGGCATGCGTAACAGTCGGCATCATCAGAACAATATAAGACGCGCCGCCATGGAATTGGGGGCAAATACATGCGTAGGTAGAACAAGACCATCAAATTGTTTTCTAGGCCGTGTTGACCACCACCACCAACAACAACATTAACGCCGTCTATGTGGCTTTCCAAATCAAAGATATTTTTCACCATATTAAAAAAAAAAGCCCAGCATTAGTCTGGCAGAACACAGATACTTTTCAACTCATGGTGACTCCAAGACACCCTAATTTGCATATTTGTGCATCTGCATGGGGGCGGGAATCAGCAGGCATGCGTAACAATCGGCTTCATCAGAGCAATATAAGACACACGGCCTGGCAGAACACAGATCCTGTTCAACTTATGGTGACTCCAAGACACATTATTTTGCATGTCTGTGCAGCTGCATGGGGGCGGGAATCAGCAGACATGCGTAACAATCGACTTCATCAGAACAATATAAGCTGCATGGCCTGGCATTACACAGATCCTGTTCAACTTATGGTGACTCCAAGACACCCTAATTTGCATGTTTGTGCATCTGCATGGGGGCGGGAATCAGCAGGCATGCGTAACAATCGGCTTCATCTGTACAGTGTCAGATGCTTGGCCTGGCAGAACACAGATCCTGTGCAACTCATGGTGACTCCAAAAAACCCTAATTTGCATGTCTGTGCAGCTGCATGGGGGCGGGAATGAGCACGCACGCGTAACAATCAGCATCATTAGAACAATATAAGACGCGCCGCCATGGAATTGGGGGCAAATACAATCGGCTTCATCAGAACAACAGCAGACGCTTGGCCTGGCAGAACACAGATCCTGTTCAACTCATGGTGACTCCAAGACACCCTAATTTGCATGTCTGTGCAGCTGCATGGGGGCAGGAATCAGCAGGCATGCGTAACAATCGGCTTCATCAGAGCAATATAAGACACACGGCCTGGCAGAACACAGATCCTGTTCAACTTATGGTGACTCCAAAACACCCTAATTTGCATGTCTGTGCAGCTGCATGGGGGCGGGAATCAGCAGGCATGCGTAACAATCGGCTTCATCAGAACAATATCTGACGCTTGGCCTGGCAGAACACAGATCCTGTTCAACTCATGGTGACTACAAGACACCCTAATTTGCATGCCTATGCAGCTGCAGGAATCAGCAGGCATGCGTAACAGTCGGCATCATCAGAACAATATAAGACGCGCCGCCATGGAATTGGGGGCAAATACATGCGTAGGTAGAACAAGACCATCAAATTGTTTTCTAGGCCGTGTTGACCACCACCACCAACAACAACATTAACGCCGTGTATGTGGCTTTCCAAATCAAAGCTATTTTTCACCATATTAAAAAAAAAAGCCCAGCATTAGTCTGGCAGAACACAGATACTGTTCAACTCATGGTGACTCCAAGACACCCTAATTTGCATGTCTGTGCATCTGCATGGGGGCGGAAATCAGCAGGCATGCGTAACAATCGGCTTCATCAGAGCAATATAAGACGCACGGCCTGGCAGAACACAGATCCTGTTCAACTTATGGTGACTCCAAGACACATTATTTTGCATGTCTGTGCAGCTGCATGGGGGCGGGAATCAGCAGACATGCGTAACAATCGACTTCATCAGAACAATATAAGCTGCATGGCCTGGCATTACACAGATCCTGTTCAACTTATGGTGACTCCAAGACACCCTAATTTGCATGTCTGTGCATCTGCATGGGGGCGGGAATCAGCAGGCATGCGTAACAATCGGCTTCATCTGTACAGTGTCAGATGCTTGGCCTGGCAGAACACAGATCCTGTGCAACTCATGGTGACTCCAAAAAACCCTAATTTGCATGTCTGTGCAGCTGCATGGGGGCGGGAATGAGCACGCACGCGTAACAATCAGCATCATTAGAACAATATAAGACGCGCCGCCATGGAATTGGGGGCAAATACAATCGGCTTCATCAGAACAATAGCAGACGCTTGGCCTGGCAGAACACAGATCCTGTTCAACTCATGGTGACTCCAAGACACCCTAATTTGCATGTCTGTGCAGCTGCATGGGGGCAGGAATCAGCAGGCATGCGTAACAATCGGCTTCATCAGAACCATATCAGGCGCTTGGCCTGGCAGAACACAGATGCTGTTCAACTCATGGTGACTCCAAGACACCCTAATTTGCATGTTTGTGCATCTGCATGGGGGCAGGAATCAGCAGGCATGCGTAACAATCGGCTTCATCAGAGCAATATAAGACACACGGCCTGGCAGAACACAGATCCTGTTCAGCTTATGGTGACTCCAAAACACCCTAATTTGCATGTCTGTGCAGCTGCATGGGGGCGGGAATCAGCAGGCATGCGTAACAATCGGCTTCATCAGAACAATATCTGACGCTTGGCCTGGCAGAACACAGATCCTGTTCAACTCATGGTGACTACAAGACACCCTAATTTGCATGCCTATGCAGCTGCAGGAATCAGCAGGCATGCGTAACAGTCGGCATCATCAGAACAATATAAGACACGCCGCCATGGAATTGGGGGCAAATACATGCGTAGGTAGAACAAGACCATCAAATTGTTTTCTAGGCCGTGTTGACCACCACCACCAACACCAACAACAACACTAACGCCGTCTATGTGGCTTTCCAAATCAAAGCTATTTTTCACCATATTAAAAAAAAAAGCCCAGCATTAGTCTGGCAGAACACAGATACTGTTCAACTCATGGTGACTCCAAGACACCCTAATTTGCATGTCTGTGCATCTGCATGGGGGCGGAAATCAGCAGGCATGCGTAACAATCGGCTTCATCAGAGCAATATAAGACGCACGGCCTGGCAGAACACAGATCCTGTTCAACTTATGGTGACTCCAAGACACATTATTTTGCATGTCTGTGCATCTGCATGGGGGCGGGAATCAGCAGGCATGCGTAACAATCGGCTTCATCTGTACAGTGTCAGACGCTTGGCCTGGCAGAACACAGATCCTGTGCAACTCATGGTGACTCCAAAAAACCCTAATTTGCATGTCTGTGCAGCTGCATGGGGGCGGGAATGAGCACGCACGCGTAACAATCAGCATCATCAGAACAATATAAGACGCGCCGCCATGGAATTGGGGGCAAATACAATCGGCTTCATCAGAACAATAGCAGACGCTTGGCCTGGCAGAACACAGATCCTGTTCAACTCATGGTGACTCCAAGACACCCTAATTTGCATGCCTGTGCAGCTGCATGGGGGCAGGAATCAGCAGGCATGCGTAACAATCGGCTTCATCAGAACAATATCAGGCGCTTGGCCTGGCAGAACACAGATGCTGTTCAACTCATGGTGACTCCAAGACACCCTAATTTGCATGTTTGTGCAGCTGCATGGGGGCGGGAATCAGCAGGCATGCATAACAATCGGCTTCATCAGAGCAATATAAGACACACGGCCTGGCAGAACACAGATCCTGTTCAACTTATGGTGACTCCAAAACACCCTAATTTGCATGTCTGTGCA
Source organism: Rana temporaria (assembly GCF_905171775.1). Lineage (NCBI taxonomy): Eukaryota > Metazoa > Chordata > Amphibia > Anura > Ranidae > Rana > Rana temporaria. The sequence goes on from NC_053489.1 coordinate 486,684,256, forward strand.
GCTGCATGGGGGCGGGAATCAGCAGGCATGCGTAACAATCGGCTTCATCAGAACAATATCTGATGCTTGGCCTGGCAGAACACAGATCCTGTTCAACTCATGGTGACTACAAGACACCCTAATTTGCATGCCTATGCAGCTGCAGGAATCAGCAGGCATGCGTAACAGTCGGCATCATCAGAACAATATAAGACGCGCCGCCATGGAATTGGGGGCAAATACATGCGTAGGTAGAACAAGACCATCAAATTGTTTTCTAGGCCGTGTTGACCACCACCACCAACAACAACATTAACGCCGTCTATGTGGCTTTCCAAATCAAAGCTATTTTTCACCATATTAAAAAAAAAAGCCCAGCATTAGTCTGGCAGAACACAGATACTGTTCAACTCATGGTGACTCCAAGACACCCTAATTTGCATGTCTGTGCATCTGCATGGGGGCTGAAATCAGCAGGCATGCGTAACAATCGGCTTCATCAGTGCAATATAAGACACACGGCCTGGCAGAACACAGATCCTGTTCAACTTATGGTGACTGCAAAACACCCTAATTTGCATGTCTGTGCAGCTGCATGGGGGCGGGAATCAGCAGGCATGCGTAACAATCGGCTTCATCAGAACAATATCTGACGCTTGGCCTGGCAGAACACAGATCCTGTTCAACTCATGGTGACTACAAGACACCCTAATTTGCATGCCTATGCAGCTGCAGGAATCAGCAGGCATGCGTAACAGTCGGCATCATCAGAACAATATAAGACGCGCCGCCATGGAATTGGGGGCAAATACATGCGTAGGTAGAACAAGACCATCAAATTGTTTTCTAGGCCGTGTTGACCACCACCACCAACAACAACATTAACGCCGTCTATGTGGCTTTCCAAATCAAAGATATTTTTCACCATATTAAAAAAAAAAGCCCAGCATTAGTCTGGCAGAACACAGATACTTTTCAACTCATGGTGACTCCAAGACACCCTAATTTGCATATTTGTGCATCTGCATGGGGGCGGGAATCAGCAGGCATGCGTAACAATCGGCTTCATCAGAGCAATATAAGACACACGGCCTGGCAGAACACAGATCCTGTTCAACTTATGGTGACTCCAAGACACATTATTTTGCATGTCTGTGCAGCTGCATGGGGGCGGGAATCAGCAGACATGCGTAACAATCGACTTCATCAGAACAATATAAGCTGCATGGCCTGGCATTACACAGATCCTGTTCAACTTATGGTGACTCCAAGACACCCTAATTTGCATGTTTGTGCATCTGCATGGGGGCGGGAATCAGCAGGCATGCGTAACAATCGGCTTCATCTGTACAGTGTCAGATGCTTGGCCTGGCAGAACACAGATCCTGTGCAACTCATGGTGACTCCAAAAAACCCTAATTTGCATGTCTGTGCAGCTGCATGGGGGCGGGAATGAGCACGCACGCGTAACAATCAGCATCATTAGAACAATATAAGACGCGCCGCCATGGAATTGGGGGCAAATACAATCGGCTTCATCAGAACAATAGCAGACGCTTGGCCTGGCAGAACACAGATCCTGTTCAACTCATGGTGACTCCAAGACACCCTAATTTGCATGCCTGTGCAGCTGCATGGGGGCAGGAATCAGCAGGCATGCGTAACAATCGGCTTCATCAGAACAATATCAGGCGCTTGGCCTGGCAGAACACAGATGCTGTTCAACTCATGGTGACTCCAAGACACCCTAATTTGCATGTTTGTGCATCTGCATGGGGGCGGGAATCAGCAGGCATGCGTAACAATCGGCTTCATCAGAGCAATATAAGACACACGGCCTGGCAGAACACAGATCCTGTTCAACTTATGGTGACTCCAAAACACCCTAATTTGCATGTCTGTGCAGCTGCATGGGGGCGGGAATCAGCAGGCATGCGTAACAATCGGCTTCATCAGAACAATATCTGATGCTTGGCCTGGCAGAACACAGATCCTGTTCAACTCATGGTGACTACAAGACACCCTAATTTGCATGCCTATGCAGCTGCAGGAATCAGCAGGCATGCGTAACAGTCGGCATCATCAGAACAATATAAGACGCGCCGCCATGGAATTGGGGGCAAATACATGCGTAGGTAGAACAAGACCATCAAATTGTTTTCTAGGCCGTGTTGACCACCACCACCAACAACAACATTAACGCCGTCTATGTGGCTTTCCAAATCAAAGCTATTTTTCACCATATTAAAAAAAAAAGCCCAGCATTAGTCTGGCAGAACACAGATACTGTTCAACTCATGGTGACTCCAAGACACCCTAATTTGCATGTCTGTGCATCTGCATGGGGGCTGAAATCAGCAGGCATGCGTAACAATCGGCTTCATCAGTGCAATATAAGACACACGGCCTGGCAGAACACAGATCCTGTTCAACTTATGGTGACTGCAAAACACCCTAATTTGCATGTCTGTGCAGCTGCATGGGGGCGGGAATCAGCAGGCATGCGTAACAATCGGCTTCATCAGAACAATATCTGACGCTTGGCCTGGCAGAACACAGATCCTGTTCAACTCATGGTGACTACAAGACACCCTAATTTGCATGCCTATGCAGCTGCAGGAATCAGCAGGCATGCGTAACAGTCGGCATCATCAGAACAATATAAGACGCGCCGCCATGGAATTGGGGGCAAATACATGCGTAGGTAGAACAAGACCATCAAATTGTTTTCTAGGCCGTGTTGACCACCACCACCAACAACAACATTAACGCCGTCTATGTGGCTTTCCAAATCAAAGCTATTTTTCACCATATTAAAAAAAAAAGCCCAGCATTAGTCTGGCAGAACACAGATACTGTTCAACTCATGGTGACTCCAAGACACCCTAATTTGCATGTCTGTGCATCTGCATGGGGGCTGAAATCAGCAGGCATGCGTAACAATCGGCTTCATCAGTGCAATATAAGACACACGGCCTGGCAGAACACAGATCCTGTTCAACTTATGGTGACTGCAAAACACCCTAATTTGCATGTCTGTGCAGCTGCATGGGGGCGGGAATCAGAAGGCATGCGTAACAATCGGCTTCATCAGAACAATATCTGACGCTTGGCCTGGCAGAACACAGATCCTGTTCAACTCATGGTGACTACAAGACACCCTAATTTGCATGCCTATGCAGCTGCAGGAATCAGCAGGCATGCGTAACAGTCGGCATCATCAGAACAATATAAGACGCGCCGCCATGGAATTGGGGGCAAATACATGCGTAGGTAGAACAAGACCATCAAATTGTTTTCTAGGCCGTGTTGACCACCACCACCAACAACAACATTAACGCCGTCTATGTGGCTTTCCAAATCAAAGCTATTTTTCACCATATTAAAAAAAAAAGCCCAGCATTAGTCTGGCAGAACACAGATACTTTTCAACTCATGGTGACTCCAAGACACCCTAATTTGCATATTTGTGCATCTGCATGGGGGCGGGAATCAGCAGGCATGCGTAACAATCGGCTTCATCAGAGCAATATAAGACACACGGCCTGGCAGAACACAGATCCTGTTCAACTTATGGTGACTCCAAGACACATTATTTTGCATGTCTGTGCAGCTGCATGGGGGCGGGAATCAGCAGACATGCGTAACAATCGACTTCATCAGAACAATATAAGCTGCATGGCCTGGCATTACACAGATCCTGTTCAACTTATGGTGACTCCAAGACACCCTAATTTGCATGTTTGTGCATCTGCATGGGGGCGGGAATCAGCAGGCATGCGTAACAATCGGCTTCATCTGTACAGTGTCAGATGCTTGGCCTGGCAGAACACAGATCCTGTGCAACTCATGGTGACTCCAAAAAACCCTAATTTGCATGTCTGTGCAGCTGCATGGGGGCGGGAATGAGCACGCACGCGTAACAATCAGCATCATTAGAACAATATAAGACGCGCCGCCATGGAATTGGGGGCAAATACAATCGGCTTCATCAGAACAACAGCAGACGCTTGGCCTGGCAGAACACAGATCCTGTTCAACTCATGGTGACTCCAAGACACCCTAATTTGCATGTCTGTGCAGCTGCATGGGGGCAGGAATCAGCAGGCATGCGTAACAATCGGCTTCACCAGAACAATATCAGGCGCTTGGCCTGGCAGAACACAGATGCTGTTCAACTCATGGTGACTCCAAGACACCCTAATTTGCATGTTTGTGCATCTGCATGGGGGCAGGAATCAGCAGGCATGCGTAACAATCGGCTTCATCAGAGCAATATAAGACACACGGCCTGGCAGAACACAGATCCTGTTCAACTTATGGTGACTCCAAAACACCCTAATTTGCATGTCTGTGCAGCTGCATGGGGGCGGGAATCAGCAGGCATGCGTAACAATCGGCTTCATCAGAACAATATCTGACGCTTGGCCTGGCAGAACACAGATCCTGTTCAACTCATGGTGACTACAAGACACCCTAATTTGCATGCCTATGCAGCTGCAGGAATCAGCAGGCATGCGTAACAGTCGGCATCATCAGAACAATATAAGACGCGCCGCCATGGAATTGGGGGCAAATACATGCGTAGGTAGAACAAGACCATCAAATTGTTTTCTAGGCCGTGTTGACCACCACCACCAACAACAACATTAACGCCGTCTATGTGGCTTTCCAAATCAAAGATATTTTTCACCATATTAAAAAAAAAAGCCCAGCATTAGTCTGGCAGAACACAGATACTTTTCAACTCATGGTGACTCCAAGACACCCTAATTTGCATATTTGTGCATCTGCATGGGGGCGGGAATCAGCAGGCATGCGTAACAATCAGCTTCATTAGAGCAATATAAGACACACGGCCTGGCAGAACACAGATCCTGTTCAACTTATGGTGACTCCAAGACACATTATTTTGCATGTCTGTGCAGCTGCATGGGGGCGGGAATCAGCAGACATGCGTAACAATCGACTTCATCAGAACAATATAAGCTGCATGGCCTGGCATTACACAGATCCTGTTCAACTTATGGTGACTCCAAGACACCCTAATTTGCATGTTTGTGCATCTGCATGGGGGCGGGAATCAGCAGGCATGCGTAACAATCGGCTTCATCTGTACAGTGTCAGATGCTTGGCCTGGCAGAACACAGATCCTGTGCAACTCATGGTGACTCCAAGACACCCTAATTTGCATGTCTGTGCAGCTGCATGGGGGCGGGAATGAGCACGCACGCGTAACAATCAGCATCATTAGAACAATATAAGACGCGCCGCCATGGAATTGGGGGCAAATACAATCGGCTTCATCAGAACAATAGCAGACGCTTGGCCTGGCAGAACACAGATCCTGTTCAACTCATGGTGACTCCAAGACACCCTAATTTGCATGCCTGTGCAGCTGCATGGGGGCAGGAATCAGCAGGCATGCGTAACAATCGGCTTCATCAGAACAATATCAGGCGCTTGGCCTGGCAGAACACAGATGCTGTTCAACTCATGGTGACTCCAAGACACCCTAATTTGCATGTTTGTGCATCTGCATGGGGGCGGGAATCAGCAGGCATGCGTAACAATCGGCTTCATCAGAGCAATATAAGACACACGGCCTGGCAGAACACAGATCCTGTTCAACTTATGGTGACTCCAAAACACCCTAATTTGCATGTCTGTGCAGCTGCATGGGGGCGGGAATCAGCAGGCATGCGTAACAATCGGCTTCATCAGAACAATATCTGATGCTTGGCCTGGCAGAACACAGATCCTGTTCAACTCATGGTGACTACAAGACACCCTAATTTGCATGCCTATGCAGCTGCAGGAATCAGCAGGCATGCGTAACAGTCGGCATCATCAGAACAATATAAGACGCGCCGCCATGGAATTGGGGGCAAATACATGCGTAGGTAGAACAAGACCATCAAATTGTTTTCTAGGCCGTGTTGACCACCACCACCAACAACAACATTAACGCCGTCTATGTGGCTTTCCAAATCAAAGCTATTTTTCACCATATTAAAAAAAAAAGCCCAGCATTAGTCTGGCAGAACACAGATACTGTTCAACTCATGGTGACTCCAAGACACCCTAATTTGCATGTCTGTGCATCTGCATGGGGGCTGAAATCAGCAGGCATGCGTAACAATCGGCTTCATCAGTGCAATATAAGACACACGGCCTGGCAGAACACAGATCCTGTTCAACTTATGGTGACTGCAAAACACCCTAATTTGCATGTCTGTGCAGCTGCATGGGGGCGGGAATCAGAAGGCATGCGTAACAATCGGCTTCATCAGAACAATATCTGACGCTTGGCCTGGCAGAACACAGATCCTGTTCAACTCATGGTGACTACAAGACACCCCAATTTGCATGCCTATGCAGCTGCAGGAATCAGCAGGCATGCGTAACAGTCGGCATCATCAGAACAATATAAGACGCGCCGCCATGGAATTGGGGGCAAATACATGCGTAGGTAGAACAAGACCATCAAATTGTTTTCTAGGCCGTGTTGACCACCACCACCAACAACAACATTAACGCCGTCTATGTGGCTTTCCAAATCAAAGCTATTTTTCACCATATTAAAAAAAAAAGCCCAGCATTAGTCTGGCAGAACACAGATACTGTTCAACTCATGGTGACTCCAAGACACCCTAATTTGCATGTCTGTGCATCTGCATGGGGGCTGAAATCAGCAGGCATGCGTAACAATCGGCTTCATCAGTGCAATATAAGACACACGGCCTGGCAGAACACAGATCCTGTTCAACTTATGGTGACTCCAAGACACATTATTTTGCATGTCTGTGCAGCTGCATGGGGGCGGGAATCAGCAGACATGCGTAACAATCGACTTCATCAGAACAATATAAGCTGCATGGCCTGGCATTACACAGATCCTGTTCAACTTATGGTGACTCCAAGACACCCTAATTTGCATGTTTGTGCATCTGCATGGGGGCGGGAATCAGCAGGCATGCGTAACAATCGGCTTCATCTGTACAGTGTCAGATGCTTGGCCTGGCAGAACACAGATCCTGTGCAACTCATGGTGACTCCAAAAAACCCTAATTTGCATGTCTGTGCAGCTGCATGGGGGCGGGAATGAGCACGCACGCGTAACAATCAGCATCATTAGAACAATATAAGACGCGCCGCCATGGAATTGGGGGCAAATACAATCGGCTTCATCAGAACAACAGCAGACGCTTGGCCTGGCAGAACACAGATCCTGTTCAACTCATGGTGACTCCAAGACACCCTAATTTGCATGTCTGTGCAGCTGCATGGGGGCAGGAATCAGCAGGCATGCGTAACAATCGGCTTCATCAGAACAATATCAGGCGCTTGGCCTGGCAGAACACAGATGCTGTTCAACTCATGGTGACTCCAAGACACCCTAATTTGCATGTTTGTGCATCTGCATGGGGGCAGGAATCAGCAGGCATGCGTAACAATCGGCTTCATCAGAGCAATATAAGACACACGGCCTGGCAGAACACAGATCCTGTTCAACTTATGGTGACTCCAAAACACCCTAATTTGCATGTCTGTGCAGCTGCATGGGGGCGGGAATCAGCAGGCATGCGTAACAATCGGCTTCATCAGAACAATATCTGACGCTTGGCCTGGCAGAACACAGATCCTGTTCAACTCATGGTGACTACAAGACACCCTAATTTGCATGCCTATGCAGCTGCAGGAATCAGCAGGCATGCGTAACAGTCGGCATCATCAGAACAATATAAGACGCGCCGCCATGGAATTGGGGGCAAATACATGCGTAGGTAGAACAAGACCATCAAATTGTTTTCTAGGCCGTGTTGACCACCACCACCACCACCAACAACAACATTAACGCCGTCTATGTGGCTTTCCAAATCAAAGCTATTTTTCACCATATTAAAAAAAAAAGCCCAGCATTAGTCTGGCAGAACACAGATACTGTTCAACTTATGGTGACTCCAAGACACATTATTTTGCATGTCTGTGCAGCTGCATGGGGGCGGGAATCAGCAGACATGCGTAACAATCGACTTCATCAGAACAATATAAGCTGCATGGCCTGGCATTACACAGATCCTGTTCAACTTATGGTGACTCCAAGACACCCTAATTTGCATGTTTGTGCATCTGCATGGGGGCGGGAATCAGCAGGCATGCGTAACAATCGGCTTCATCTGTACAGTGTCAGATGCTTGGCCTGGCAGAACACAGATCCTGTGCAACTCATGGTGACTCCAAGACACCCTAATTTGCATGTCTGTGCAGCTGCATGGGGGCGGGAATGAGCACGCACGCGTAACAATCAGCATCATCAGAACAATATAAGACGCGCCGCCATGGAATTGGGGGCAAATACAATCGGCTTCATCAGAACAATAGCAGACGCTTGGCCTGGCAGAACACAGATCCTGTTCAACTCATGGTGACTCCAAGACACCCTAATTTGCATGTCTGTGCATCTGCATGGGGGCGGAAATCAGCAGGCATGCGTAACAACCGGCTTCATCAGTGCAATATAAGACACACGGCCTGGCAGAACACAGATCCTGTTCAACTTATGGTGACTGCAAAACACCCTAATTTGCATGTCTGTGCAGCTGCATGGGGGCGGGAATCAGCAGGCATGCGTAACAATCGGCTTCATCAGAACAATAGCAGACGCTTGGCCTGGCAGAACACAGATCCTGTTCAACTCATGGTGACTCCAAGACACCCTAATTTGCATGTCTGTGCAGCTGCATGGGGGCAGGAATCAGCAGGCATGCGTAACAATCGGCTTCATCAGAACAATATCAGGCGCTTGGCCTGGCAGAACACAGATGCTGTTCAACTCATGGTGACTCCAAGACACCCTAATTTGCATGTTTGTGCATCTGCATGGGGGCAGGAATCAGCAGGCATGCGTAACAATCGGCTTCATCAGAGCAATATAAGACACACGGCCTGGCAGAACACAGATCCTGTTCAACTTATGGTGACTCCAAAACACCCTAATTTGCATGTCTGTGCAGCTGCATGGGGGCGGGAATCAGCAGGCATGCGTAACAATCGGCTTCATCAGAACAATATCTGACGCTTGGCCTGGCAGAACACAGATCCTGTTCAACTTATGGTGACTGCAAAACACCCTAATTTGCATGTCTGTGCAGCTGCATGGGGGCGGGAATCAGCAGGCATGCGTAACAATCGGCTTCATCAGAACAATATCTGACGCTTGACCTGGCAGAACACAGATCCTGTTCAACTCATGGTGACTACAAGACACCCTAATTTGCATGCCTATGCAGCTGCAGGAATCAGCAGGCATGCGTAACAGTCGGCATCATCAGAACAATATAAGACGCGCCGCCATGGAATTGGGGGCAAATACATGCGTAGGTAGAACAAGACCATCAAATTGTTTTCTAGGCCGTGTTGACCACCACCACCAACAACAACATTAACGCCGTCTATGTGGCTTTCCAAATCAAAGATATTTTTCACCATATTAAAAAAAAAAGCCCAGCATTAGTCTGGCAGAACACAGATACTTTTCAACTCATGGTGACTCCAAGACACCCTAATTTGCATATTTGTGCATCTGCATGGGGGCGGGAATCAGCAGGCATGCGTAACAATCGGCTTCATCAGAGCAATATAAGACACACGGCCTGGCAGAACACAGATCCTGTTCAACTTATGGTGACTCCAAGACACATTATTTTGCATGTCTGTGCAGCTGCATGGGGGCGGGAATCAGCAGACATGCGTAACAATCGACTTCATCAGAACAATATAAGCTGCATGGCCTGGCATTACACAGATCCTGTTCAACTTATGGTGACTCCAAGACACCCTAATTTGCATGTTTGTGCATCTGCATGGGGGCGGGAATCAGCAGGCATGCGTAACAATCGGCTTCATCTGTACAGTGTCAGATGCTTGGCCTGGCAGAACACAGATCCTGTGCAACTCATGGTGACTCCAAAAAACCCTAATTTGCATGTCTGTGCAGCTGCATGGGGGCGGGAATGAGCACGCACGCGTAACAATCAGCATCATTAGAACAATATAAGACGCGCCGCCATGGAATTGGGGGCAAATACAATCGGCTTCATCAGAACAACAGCAGACGCTTGGCCTGGCAGAACACAGATCCTGTTCAACTCATGGTGACTCCAAGACACCCTAATTTGCATGTCTGTGCAGCTGCATGGGGGCAGGAATCAGCAGGCATGCGTAACAATCGGCTTCATCAGAACAATATCAGGCGCTTGGCCTGGCAGAACACAGATGCTGTTCAACTCATGGTGACTCCAAGACACCCTAATTTGCATGTTTGTGCATCTGCATGGGGGCGGGAATCAGCAGGCATGCGTAACAATCGGCTTCATCAGAGCAATATAAGACACACGGCCTGGCAGAACAGAGATCCTGTTCAACTTATGGTGACTCCAAAACACCCTAATTTGCATGTCTGTGCAGCTGCATGGGGGCGGGAATCAGCAGGCATGCGTAACAATCGGCTTCATCAGAACAATATCTGATGCTTGGCCTGGCAGAACACAGATCCTGTTCAACTCATGGTGACTACAAGACACCCTAATTTGCATGCCTATGCAGCTGCAGGAATCAGCAGGCATGCGTAACAGTCGGCATCATCAGAACAATATAAGACGCGCCGCCATGGAATTGGGGGCAAATACATGCGTAGGTAGAACAAGACCATCAAATTGTTTTCTAGGCCGTGTTGACCACCACCACCAACAACAACATTAACGCCGTCTATGTGGCTTTCCAAATCAAAGCTATTTTTCACCATATTAAAAAAAAAAGCCCAGCATTAGTCTGGCAGAACACAGATACTGTTCAACTCATGGTGACTCCAAGACACCCTAATTTGCATGTCTGTGCATCTGCATGGGGGCGGAAATCAGCAGGCATGCGTAACAACCGGCTTCATCAGTGCAATATAAGACACACGGCCTGGCAGAACACAGATCCTGTTCAACTTATGGTGACTGCAAAACACCCTAATTTGCATGTCTGTGCAGCTGCATGGGGGCGGGAATCAGCAGGCATGCGTAACAATCGGCTTCATCAGAACAATATCTGACGCTTGACCTGGCAGAACACAGATCCTGTTCAACTCATGGTGACTACAAGACACCCTAATTTGCATGCCTATGCAGCTGCAGGAATCAGCAGGCATGCGTAACAGTCGGCATCATCAGAACAATATAAGACGCGCCGCCATGGAATTGGGGGCAAATACATGCGTAGGTAGAACAAGACCATCAAATTGTTTTCTAGGCCGTGTTGACCACCACCACCAACAACAACATTAACGCCGTCTATGTGGCTTTCCAAATCAAAGATATTTTTCACCATATTAAAAAAAAAAGCCCAGCATTAGTCTGGCAGAACACAGATACTGTTCAACTCATGGTGACTCCAAGACACCCTAATTTGCATGTCTGTGCATCTGCATGGGGGCGGAAATCAGCAGGCATGCGTAACAATCGGCTTCATCAGAGCAATATAAGACGCACGGCCTGGCAGAACACAGATCCTGTTCAACTTATGGTGACTCCAAGACACATTATTTTGCATGTCTGTGCAGCTGCATGGGGGCGGGAATCAGCAGACATGCGTAACAATCGACTTCATCAGAACAATATAAGCTGCATGGCCTGGCATTACACAGATCCTGTTCAACTTATGGTGACTCCAAGACACCCTAATTTGCATGTTTGTGCATCTGCATGGGGGCGGGAATCAGCAGGCATGCGTAACAATCGGCTTCATCTGTACAGTGTCAGATGCTTGGCCTGGCAGAACACAGATCCTGTGCAACTCATGGTGACTCCAAAAAACCCTAATTTGCATGTCTGTGCAGCTGCATGGGGGCGGGAATGAGCACGCACGCGTAACAATCAGCATCATCAGAACAATATAAGACGCGCCGCCATGGAATTGGGGGCAAATACAATCGGCTTCATCAGAACAATAGCAGACGCTTGGCCTGGCAGAACACAGATCCTGTTCAACTCATGGTGACTCCAAGACACCCTAATTTGCATGTCTGTGCATCTGCATGGGGGCGGAAATCAGCAGGCATGCGTAACAACCGGCTTCATCAGTGCAATATAAGACACACGGCCTGGCAGAACACAGATCCTGTTCAACTTATGGTGACTGCAAAACACCCTAATTTGCATGTCTGTGCAGCTGCATGGGGGCGGGAATCAGCAGGCATGCGTAACAATCGGCTTCATCAGAACAATAGCAGACGCTTGGCCTGGCAGAACACAGATCCTGTTCAACTCATGGTGACTCCAAGACACCCTAATTTGCATGTCTGTGCAGCTGCATGGGGGCAGGAATCAGCAGGCATGCGTAACAATCGGCTTCATCAGAACAATATCAGGCGCTTGGCCTGGCAGAACACAGATGCTGTTCAACTCATGGTGACTCCAAGACACCCTAATTTGCATGTTTGTGCATCTGCATGGGGGCAGGAATCAGCAGGCATGCGTAACAATCGGCTTCATCAGAGCAATATAAGACACACGGCCTGGCAGAACACAGATCCTGTTCAACTTATGGTGACTCCAAAACACCCTAATTTGCATGTCTGTGCAGCTGCATGGGGGCGGGAATCAGCAGGCATGCGTAACAATCGGCTTCATCAGAACAATATCTGACGCTTGGCCTGGCAGAACACAGATCCTGTTCAACTCATGGTGACTACAAGACACCCTAATTTGCATGCCTATGCAGCTGCAGGAATCAGCAGGCATGCGTAACAGTCGGCATCATCAGAACAATATAAGACGCGCCGCCATGGAATTGGGGGCAAATACATGCGTAGGTAGAACAAGACCATCAGATTGTTTTCTAGGCCGTGTTGACCACCACCACCAACAACAACATTAACGCCGTCTATGTGGCTTTCAAAATCAAAGATAATTTTCACCATATTAAAAAAAAAAGCCCAGCATTAGTCTGGCAGAACACAGATACTTTTCAACTCATGGTGACTCCAAGACACCCTAATTTGCATGTTTGTGCATCTGCATGGGGGCGGGAATCAGCAGGCATGCATAACAATCGGCTTCATCAGAGCAATATAAGACACACGGCCTGGCAGAACACAGATCCTGTTCAACTTATGGTGACTCCAAGACACATTATTTTGCATGTCTGTGCAGCTGCATGGGGGCGGGAATCAGCAGACATGCGTAACAATCGACTTCATCAGAACAATATAAGCTGCATGGCCTGGCATTACACAGATCCTGTTCAACTTATGGTGACTCCATGACACCCTAATTTGCATGTTTGTGCATCTGCATGGGGGCGGGAATCAGCAGGCATGCGTAACAATCGGCTTCATCAGAACAATATAAGACACACGGCCTGGCAGAACAGAGATCCTGTTCAACTTATGGTGACTCCAAAACACCCTAATTTGCATGTCTGTGCAGCTGCATGGGGGCGGGAATCAGCAGGCATGCGTAACAATCGGCTTCATCAGAACAATATCTGATGCTTGGCCTGGCAGAACACAGATCCTGTTCAACTCATGGTGACTACAAGACACCCTAATTTGCATGCCTATGCAGCTGCAGGAATCAGCAGGCATGCGTAACAGTCGGCATCATCAGAACAATATAAGACGCGCCGCCATGGAATTGGGGGAAATACATGCGTAGGTAGAACAAGACCATCAAATTGTTTTCTAGGCCGTGTTGACCACCACCACCAACAACAACATTAACGCCGTCTATGTGGCTTTCCAAATCAAAGATAATTTTCACCATATTAAAAAAAAAAGCCCAGCATTAGTCTGGCAGAACACAGATACTTTTCAACTCATGGTGACTCCAAGACACCCTAATTTGCATGTTTGTGCATCTGCATGGGGGCGGGAATCAGCAGGCATGCGTAACAATCGGCTTCATCAGAGCAATATAAGACACACGGCCTGGCAGAACACAGATCCTGTTCAACTTATGGTGACTCCAAGACACATTATTTTGCATGTCTGTGCAGCTGCATGGGGGCGGGAATCAGCAGACATGCGTAACAATCGGCTTCATCAGAACAATATCTGACGCTTGGCCTGGCAGAACACAGATCCTGTTCAACTCATGGTGACTACAAGACACCCTAATTTGCATGCCTATGCAGCTGCAGGAATCAGCAGGCATGCGTAACAGTCGGCATCATCAGAACAATATAAGACGCGCCGCCATGGAATTGGGGGCAAATACATGCGTAGGTAGAACAAGACCATCAAATTGTTTTCTAGGCCGTGTTGACCACCACCACCAACAACAACATTAACGCTGTCTATGTGGCTTTCCAAATCAAAGCTATTTTTCACCATATTAAAAAAAAAAGCCCAGCATTAGTCTGGCAGTACACAGATACTGTTCAACTCATGGTGACTCCAAGACACCCTAATTTGCATGTCTGTGCATCTGCATGGGGGCGGAAATCAGCAGGCATGCGTAACAATCGGCTTCATCAGAGCTAAATAAGACGCACGGCCTGGCAGAACACAGATCCTGTTCAACTTATGGTGACTCCAAGACACCCTAATTTGCATGTCCGTGCAGCTGCATGGGGGCGGGAATCAGCAGGCATGCGTAACAATCGGCTCCATCAGAACAATATCAGGCGCTTGGCCTGGCAGAACACAGATCCTGTTCAACTCATGGTGACTCAAAGACACCCTAATTTGCATGTTTGTGCATCTGCATGGGGGCGGGAACAATCGGCTTCATCAGAACAGTATCAGACGCTTGGCCTGGCAGAACACAGATCCTGTTCAACTCATGGTGACTCCAAAACACCCTAATTTGCATGTCTGTGCAGCTGCATGGGGGCGGGAATCAGTAGGCATGCGTAACAATCAGATTCATCAGAACAATATAAGATGCATATATCCTGTTTAACTTATGGTGACTCCAAAACACCCTAACTTGCATGTCTGTGCAGCTGCATGGGGGCGGGAATCAGCAGGCATGCGTAACAATCGGCTTCATCAGAACAATATCAGGCGCTTGGCCTGGCAGAACACAGATGCTGTTCAACTCATGGTGACTCCAAGACACCCTAATTTGCATGTTTGTGCATCTGCATGGGGGCGGGAATCAGCAGGCATGCGTAACAATCGGCTTCATCAGTGCAATATAAGACACACGGCCTGGCAGAACACAGATCCTGTTCAACTAATTTGCATGTCTGTGCAGCTGCATGGGGGCGGGAATGAGCATGCACGCGTAACAATCAGCATCATTAGAACAATATAAGACGCGCCGCCATGGAATTGGGGGCAAATACAATCGGCTTCATCAGAACAATAGCAGACGCTTGGCCTGGCAGAACACAGATCCTGTTCAACTCATGGTGACTCCAAGACACCCTAATTTGCATGTCTGTGCAGCTGCATGGGGGCAGGAATCAGCAGGCATGCGTAACAATCGGCTTCATCAGAACAATATCAGGCGCTTGGCCTGGCAGAACACAGATGCTGTTCAACTCATGGTGACTCCAAGACACCCTAATTTGCATGTTTGTGCATCTGCATGGGGGCGGGAATCAACAGGCATGCGTAAAAATCGGCTTCATCAGTGCAATATAAGACACACGGCCTGGCAGAACACAGATCCTGTTCAACTTATGGTGACTGCAAAACACCCTAATTTGCATGTCTGTGCAGCTGCATGGGGGCGGGAATCAGCAGGCATGCGTAACAATCGGCTTCATCAGAACAATTTCAGACGCTTGGCCTGGCAGAACACAGATCCTGTTCAACTCATGGTGACTACAAGACACAGTAATTTGCATGCCTGTGCAGCTGCAGGAATCAGCAGGCATGCGTAACAGTCGGCTTCATCAGAGCAATATAAGATACACGACCTGGCATGTCTGTGCAGCTGCATGGGGGCGGGAATCAGCAGGCATGCGTAACAATCGGCTTCATCAGAACAATATCAGACGCTTGGCCTGGCAGAACACAGATCCTGTTCAACTCATGGTGACTCCAAGACACCCTAATTTGCATGTCTGTGCATCTGCATGAGGGCGGGAATCAGCAGGCATGCGTAACAATCGGCTTCATCAGTGCAATATAAGACACACGGCCTGGCAGAACACAGATCCTGTTCAACTTATGGTGACTCCAAAACACCCTAATTTGCATGTCTGTGCAGCTGCATGGGGGCGGGAATCAGCAGGCATGCGTAAAAATCGGCTTCATCAGAACAATTTCAGACGCTTGGCCTGGCAAAACACAGATACTGTTCAACTCATGGTGACTCCAAGACACCCTAATTTGCATGTCCGTGCAGCTGCATGGGGGCAGGAATCAGCAGGCATGCATAACAATCGGCTTCATCAGTGCAATATAAGACACACGGCCTGGCAGAACACAGATCCTGTTCAACTTATGGTGACTCCAAAACACCCTAATTTGCATGTCTGTGCAGCTGCATGGGGGCGGGAATCAGCAGGCATGCGTAACAATCGGCTTCATCAGAACAATATCAGACGCTTGGCCTGGCAGAACACAGATCCTGTTAAACTCATGGTGACTACAAGACACCCTAATTTGCATGCCTGTGCAGCTGCAGGAATCAGCAGGCATGCGTAACAGTCGGCTTCATCAGAGCAATATAAGACACACGACCTGGCATGTCTGTGCAGCTGCATGGGGGCGGGAATCAGCAGGCATGCGTAACAATCGGCTTCATCAGAACAATATCAGACGCTTGGCCTGGCAGAACACAGATCCTGTTCAACTCATGGTGACTCCAAGAAACCCTAATTTGCATGTCTGTGCATCTGCATGAGGGCGGGAATCAGCAGGCATGCGTAACAATCGGCTTCATCAGTGCCATATAAGACACACGGCCTGGCAGAACACAGATCCTGTTCAACTCATGGTGACTCCAAGAAACCCTAATTTGCATGTCTGTGCATCTGCATGAGGGCGGGAATCAGCAGGCATGCATAACAATCGGCTTCATCAGTGCCATATAAGACACACGGCCTGGCAGAACACAGATCCTGTTCAACTTATGGTGACTCCAAAACACCCTAATTTGCATTTCTGTGCAGCTGCATGGGGGCGGGAATCAGCAGGCATGCGTAACAATCGGCTTCATCAGAACAATTTCAGACGCTTGGCCTGGCAGAACACAGATCCTGTTCAACTCATGGTGACTACAAGACACCCTAATTTGCATGCCTGTGCAGCTGCAGGAATCAGCAGGCATGCGTAACAGTCGGCATCATCAGAACAATATAAGACGCACCGCCATGGAATTGGGGGCAAATACATGCGTAGGTAGAACAAGACCATCAAATTGTTTTCTAGAACGTGTTGACCACCACCACCAACAACAACATTAACGCCGTCTATGTGGCTTTCCAAATCAAAGCCATTTTTCACCATATTAAAAAAAAAAGCCCAGCATTAGCCTGGCAGAACACAGATACTGTTTAACTCATGGTGACTCCAAGACACCCTAATTTGCATGTCTGTGCATCTGCATGGGGGCGGGAATCAGCACGCACGCGTAACAATCGGCTTCATCAGAACAATACACAGATACGCTTCCTGCAGCTGCACAGGCATGCAAATTAGGGTGTCTTGTAGTCACCATGAGTTGAACAAGATCTGTGTTCTGCCAGGCCAAGCGTCTGATATTGTTCTGATGAAGCCGATTGTTACGCATGCCTGCTGATTCCCGCCCCCATGCAGCTGCACAGACATGCAAACTAGGGTGTTTTGGAGTCACCATAAGTTGAACAGGATCTGTGTTCTGCCAGGTCGTGTGTCTTATATTGCTTTGATGAAGCCGATTGTTACGCATGCCTGCTGATTCCTGCCCCCATGCAGCTGCACAGACATGCAAATTAGGGTGTTTTGGAGTCACCATAAGTTAAACAGGATCTGTGTTCTGCCAGGCCGTGTGTCTTATACTGCTCTGATGAAGCCGATTGTTACGCATGCCTGCTGATTCCCGCCCCCATGCAGATGCACAGACATGCAAATTAGGGTGTCTTGGAGTCACCATGAGTTGAACAGTATCTGTGTTCTGCCAGACTAATGCTGGGCTTTTGTTTTTTAATATGGTGAAAAATAGCTTTGATTTGGAAAGCCAGATAGACGGCGTTAATGTTGTTGTTGTTGGTGGTCAACACGGCCTAGAAAACAATTTGATGGTCTTGTTCTACCTACGCATGTATTTGCCCCCAATTCCATGGCGGCGTGTCTTATATTGTTCTGATGATGCCGACTGTTACGCATGCCTGCTGATTCCTGCAGCTGCACAGGCATGCAAATTAGGGTGTCTTATAGTCACCATGAGTTGAACAGGATCTGTGTTCTGCCAGGCCAAGCGTCAGATATTGTTCTGATGAAGCCGATTGTTACGCATGCCTGCTGATTCCCACCCCCATGCAGCTGCACAGACATGCAAATTAGGGTGTCTTGGAGTCACCATGAGTTGAACAGGATCTGTGTTCTGCCAGGCCAAGCGTCTGATGTTGCTCTGATGAAGCCGACTGTTATGCATGCCTGCTGATTCCTGCAGCTGCACAGGCATGCAAATTAGGGTGTCTTGTAGTCACCATGAGTTGAACAGGATCTGTGTTCTGCCAGGCCAAGCGTCTGATATTGTTCTGATGAAGCCGATTGTTACGCATGCCTGCTGATTCCCGCCCCCATGCAGCTGCACAGACATGCAAATTAGGGTGTTTTGGAGTCACCATAAGTTGAACAGGATCTGTGTTCTGCCAGGCCGTGTGTCTTATATTGCACTGATGAAGCCGATTGTTATGCATGCCTGCTGATTCCCGCCCCCATGCAGCTGCACGGACATGCAAATTAGGGTGTCTTGGAGTCACCATGAGTTGAACAGTATCTGTGTTTTGCCAGGCTAATGCTGGGCTTTTTTTTTGAATATGGTGAAAAATAGCTTTGATTTGCAAAGCCACATAGACGGCGTTAATGTTGTTGTTGTTGTTGGTGGTGGTCAACACGGCCTAGAAAACAATTTGATGGTCTTGTTCTACCTACGCATGTATTTGCCCCCAATTCCATGGCGGCGCGTCTTATATTGTTCTGATGATGCCGACTGTTACGCATGCCTGCTGATTCCTGCAGCTGCACAGGCATGCAAATTAGGGTGTCTTGTAGTCACCATGAGTTGAACAGGATCTGTGTTCTGCCAGGCCAAGCGTCTGATATTGTTCTGATGAAGCCGATTGTTACGCATGCCTGCTGATTCCCGCCCCCATGCAGCTGCACAGACATGCAAATTAGGGTGTTTTGGAGTCACCATAAGTTGAACAGGATCTGTGTTCTGCCAGGTCGTGTGTCTTATATTGTTCTGATGAAGCCGATTGTTACGCATGCCTGCTGATTCCTGCCCCCATGCCAGGCCAAGCGTCAGATATTGTTCTGATGAAGCCGATTGTTACGCATGCCTGCTGATTCCCGCCCCCATGCAGCTGCACAGACATGTAAATTAGGGTGTTTTGGAATCACCATAAGTTGAACAGGATCTGTGTTCTGCCAGGTCGTGTGTCTTATATTGCTTTGATGAAGCCGATTGTTACGCATGCCTGCTGATTCCTGCCCCCATGCAGCTGCACAGACATGCAAATTAGAGTGTTTTGGAGTCACCATAAGTTACGCAGGATCTGTGTTCTGCCAGGCCGTGTGTCTTATACTGCTCTGATGAAGCCGATTGTTACGCATGCCTGCTGATTCCCGCCCCCATGCAGATGCACAGACATGCAAATTAGGGTGTCTTGGAGTCACCATGAGTTGAACAGTATCTGTGTTTTGCCAGGCTAATGCTGGGCTTTTTTTTTTAATATGGTGAAAAATAGGTTTGATTTGGAAAGCCAGATAGACGGCGTTAATGTTGTTGTTGGTGGTGGTGGTCAACACGGCCTAGAAAACAATTTGATGGTCTTGTTCTACCTACGCATTAGTGATGGGAAGTTCGATTCTTTTAACTGAATCGGTTCATTTCGAGTCACTCACTGAAATGAACCGATTCAATGAATCGATTCTTCGATTCACTTGCTGAGTCTACTGACAAGCAAGTGAACCAAAGCTCTCACTCAACCTTAAATGATTAGAATCAGAAGAACGATTCTTCACAGAAGGTTTGCAGGTCCTGGGGACATTTACTTGTATTTAGTTCCTTGCTCAGAGCACAATCCTATTGTATCAGACCACAATTTGTCAGATTAGACAGTGTCATCAATTTTGGTGACGCACAAAAAGCTGTGTAAATTAAAAGCAGGTTTTTGTGCATGTGATGGGCCAACTTCAGTTAACATTGCTAGCCATCATATTTTTCCGTAGTCTTCACAGCGCATGCCCAGGGAAAAACTATCGCATTTTACTAGCGTGGGCGAGCAAAGTACCCACAGTAGTAAAATCCAATCGTTCGGCTCCTTTCACGCTTGTGCGACTTGAAAGTCGTGCAATTTTTGCCACAAATTTTACAGTGACTTTGATGCGATTTTGATGCGACTTGAAGCAATACCTATGTAATCTTGAGGTTTCTGCCTCAGGTCGCATCAAATTCGGACCAAAGTGGTGCAGTGACTACTTTGAAGTCGCTGCGACTTGAAGACACACAGATATGGATGGCACTCATTGGAAATCATGGGGTACCACTTGTCATGTGACTTTGTAGTCCCAAGTCGCAGGACAAGTCGCACAAGTGTGAAAGGGGCCTCATTATGCACTGTAAAGACTACGGACAAATCTGATGGCTAGCCATTTTAACTGTGACGTTGGCCCATCAGAATGCAGGTCACATGCACAAAACCCCGCTTTTCCTTTACACAGCTGTTTGTGCTTCACGGTAAGTGGCAATATTGGTTGATCCTATAGATTGCTTGATCTGACAGAACACCTGCTACCCAGGTTACTGAGCACAATCCTATACTCATATGATCATATAACAGACCCCAGAAGCAATAAAGAGAACCTGTCACTTCAAAAAAACTATCACATAGGGCATGGATGCTCAACCTGTAGCCCTCCGGCTGTTGCAGAACTAAAAAGCCCCATGAGGCATTGCAAGGATGATAGTTACACACATGTCTCACAAAGGCAGAGGGATGATGGGACTGGTAGTTCCACAACAGCTGGAGGGCCACGGGTTGAGCACCCTTGACATAGGGGCTTGTTAAGTGTAAAAATAAACAAAATAACTAAAACCATCCCCACTGACCCCGATATCTACATATGAATAAACGTGTGTAGGGCGTGCATGTGTACATAAACGATGATTGCTTCACACGTTAGGTGTCACCACAAACATCAGAGTGACTGCAATAATTCTAGAAATATAATTTATGGTTAATGAATGTCCTGTACTACCTGTTATAACTACCGACATTACAAAGTGCCCCAAAGGGGTTTCTTTATTGTTTAATGAAAAAAAAAAAATCAGTTAAACAGCTACTAAATTAGACACATGTCCCAGAAGGGATGTCTGTCCCTTTTAACATACATATCTCCTTTAGGATAAGCCAACTAAATACTAAAGGGTTAAAGAATTAATCTGAATGAGGAGATCTTCTTATCCTGACTCTTTGTCCCCTTTGTCTTTAAAGCAGTCTGCAATGTATTTCTGCTACCTGATCATTGATTTACTGGTGGTGACTCCTGGTATTTCAGTGTACTGTATTCTAACAACTCGTTTGATTCTTCAACTCAGTAACTCATATGGTTCTTCAACTCACTCAGTAACTCGTACGGTTCTTTAACTCGTATGATTCTTTAACTCGTTTGGTTCTTTAACTCGGTGTACTGTGTACTCATGACTGACTTGTATGCAGTTCCTGAGTGTCTCTGTGCCTTGAGCTGATTGGTTGCAGGGAGGGGCCGAGCTCTCTCACTCTAGGATCATATTACCAGGCCTGCTCTGCTATGCTTTGTATTGAGTGCACAGAGAACCAATCCAAACGATTCAGTTCACTCAGATGAATCGATTCACTCAGTTCACTGAAAAGAACCGATTCAAAAGAACGATTCGTTCATGAACTGGACATCACTACTACGCATGTATTTGCCCCCAATTCCATGGCGGCGCGTCTTATATTGTTCTGATGATGCCGACTGTTACGCATGCCTGCTGATTCCTGCAGCTGCATAGGCATGCAAATTAGGGTGTCTTGTAGTCACCATGAGTTGAACAGGATCTGTGTTCTGCCAGGCCAAGCGTCAGATATTGTTCTGATGAAGCCGATTGTTACGCATGCCTGCTGATTCCCGCCCCCATGCAGCTGCACAGACATACAAATTAGGGTGTTTTGGAGTCACCATAAGTTGAACAGGATCTGTGTTCTGCCAGGTCGTGTGTCTTATATTGTTCTGATGAAGCCGATTGTTACGCATGCCTGCTGATTCCTGCCCCCATGCAGCTGCACAGACATGTAAATTAGGGTGTTTTGGAATCACCATAAGTTGAACAGGATCTGTGTTCTGCCAGGTCGTGTGTCTTATATTGCTTTGATGAAGCCGATTGTTACGAATGCCTGCTGATTCCTGCCCCCATGCAGCTGCACAGACATGCAAATTAGAGTGTTTTGGAGTCACCATAAGTTACGCAGGATCTGTGTTCTGCCAGGCCGTATGTCTTATACTGCTCTGATGAAGCCGATTGTTATGCATGCCTGCTGATTCCCGCCCCCATGCAGATGCACAGACATGCAAATTAGGGTGTCTTGGAGTCACCATGAGTTGAACAGTATCTGTGTTTTGCCAGGCTAATGCTGGGCTTTTTTTTTTAATATGGTGAAAAATAGGTTTGATTTCGAAAGCCAGATAGACGGCGTTAATGTTGTTGTTGGTGGTGGTGGTCAACACGGCCTAGAAAACAATTTGATGGTCTTGTTCTACCTACGCATGTATTTGCCCCCAATTCCATGGCGGCGCGTCTTATATTGTTCTGATGATGCCGACTGTTACGCATGCCTGCTGATTCCTGCAGCTGCATAGGCATGCAAATTAGGGTGTCTTGTAGTCACCATGAGTTGAACAGGATCTGTGTTCTGCCAGGCCAAGCGTCAGATATTGTTCTGATGAAGCCGATTGTTACGCATGCCTGCTGATTCCCGCCCCCATGCAGCTGCACAGACATGCAAATTAGGGTGTTTTGGAGTCACCATAAGTTGAACAGGATCTGTGTTCTGCCAGGTCGTGTGTCTTATATTGTTCTGATGAAGCCGATTGTTACGCATGCCTGCTGATTCCTGCCCCCATGCCAGGCCAAGCGTCAGATATTGTTCTGATGAAGCCGATTGTTACGCATGCCTGCTGATTCCCGCCCCCATGCAGCTGCACAGACATGTAAATTAGGGTGTTTTGGAATCACCATAAATTGAACAGGATCTGTGTTCTGCCAGGTCGTGTGTCTTATATTGCTTTGATGAAGCCGATTGTTACGCATGCCTGCTGATTCCTGCCCCCATGCAGCTGCACAGACATGCAAATTAGAGTGTTTTGGAGTCACCATAAGTTACGCAGGATCTGTGTTCTGCCAGGCCGTGTGTCTTATACTGCTCTGATGAAGCCGATTGTTACGCATGCCTGCTGATTTCCTCCCCCATGCAGATGCACAGACATGCAAATTAGGGTGTCTTGGAGTCACCATGAGTTGAACAGTATCTGTGTTTTGCCAGGCTAATGCTGGGCTTTTTTTTTTAATATGGTGAAAAATAGCTTTGATTTGGAAAGCCAGATAGACGGCGTTAATGTTGTTGTTGGTGGTGGTGGTCAACACGGCCTAGAAAACAATTTGATGGTCTTGTTCTACCTACGCATGTATTTGCCCCCAATTCCATGGCGGCGTGTCTTATATTGTTCTGATGATGCCGACTGTTACGCATGCCTGCTGATTCCTGCAGCTGCACAGGCATGCAAATTAGGGTGTCTTGTAGTCACCATGAGTTGAACAGGATCTGTGTTCTGCCAGGCCAAGCGTCTGATATTGTTCTGATGAAGCCGATTGTTATGCATGCCTGCTGATTCCCGCCCCCATGCAGCTGCACAGACATGCAAATTAGGGTGTTTTGGAGTCACCATAAGTTGAACAGGATCTGTGTTCTGCCAGGCCGTGTGTCTTATATTGCAGTGATGAAGCCGATTGTTATGCATGCCTGCTGATTCCCGCCCCCATGCAGCTGCACGGACATGCAAATTAGGGTGTCTTGGAGTCACCATGAGTTGAACAGTATCTGTGTTTTGCCAGGCTAATGCTGGGCTTTTTTTTTGAATATGGTGAAAAATAGCTTTGATTTGCAAAGCCACATAGACGGCGTTAATGTTGTTGTTGTTGTTGGTGGTGGTCAACACGGCCTAGAAAACAATTTGATGGTCTTGTTCTACCTACGCATGTATTTGCCCCCAATTCCATGGCGGCGCGTCTTATATTGTTCTGATGATGCCGACTGTTACGCATGCCTGCTGATTCCTGCAGCTGCACAGGCATGCAAATTAGGGTGTCTTGTAGTCACCATGAGTTGAACAGGATCTGTGTTCTGCCAGGCCAAGCGTCTGATATTGTTCTGATGAAGCCGATTGTTACGCATGCCTGCTGATTCCCGCCCCCATGCAGCTGCACAGACATGCAAATTAGGGTGTTTTGGAGTCACCATAAGTTGAACAGGATCTGTGTTCTGCCAGGTCGTGTGTCTTATATTGTTCTGATGAAGCCGATTGTTACGCATGCCTGCTGATTCCTGCCCCCATGCCAGGCCAAGCGTCAGATATTGTTCTGATGAAGCCGATTGTTACGCATGCCTGCTGATTCCCGCCCCCATGCAGCTGCACAGACATGTAAATTAGGGTGTTTTGGAATCACCATAAGTTGAACAGGATCTGTGTTCTGCCAGGTCGTGTGTCTTATATTGCTTTGATGAAGCCGATTGTTACGCATGCCTGCAGATTCCTGCCCCCATGCAGCTGCACAGACATGCAAATTAGAGTGTTTTGGAGTCACCATAAGTTACGCAGGATCTGTGTTCTGCCAGGCCGTGTGTCTTATACTGCTCTGATGAAGCCGATTGTTACGCATGCCTGCTGATTCCCGCCCCCATGCAGATGCACAGACATGCAAATTAGGGTGTCTTGGAGTCACCATGAGTTGAACAGTATCTGTGTTTTGCCAGGCTAATGCTGGGCTTTTTTTTTTAATATGGTGAAAAATAGGTTTGATTTGGAAAGCCAGATAGACGGCGTTAATGTTGTTGTTGGTGGTGGTGGTCAACACGGCCTAGAAAACAATTTGATGGTCTTGTTCTACCTACGCATGTATTTGCCCCCAATTCCATGGCGGCGCGTCTTATATTGTTCTGATGATGCCGACTGTTACGCATGCCTGCTGATTCCTGCAGCTGCATAGGCATGCAAATTAGGGTGTCTTGTAGTCACCATGAGTTGAACAGGATCTGTGTTCTGCCAGGCCAAGCGTCAGATATTGTTCTGATGAAGCCGATTGTTACGCATGCCTGCTGATTCCCGCCCCCATGCAGCTGCACAGACATGCAAATTAGGGTGTTTTGGAGTCACCATAAGTTGAACAGGATCTGTGTTCTGCCAGGCCGTGTGTCTTATATTGCTCTGATGAAGCCGATTGTTACGCATGCCTGCTGATTCCTTCCCCCATGCAGATGCACAAACATTCAAATTAGGGTGTCTTGGAGTCACCATGAGTTGAACAGCATCTGTGTTCTGCCAGGCCAAGCGCCTGATATTGTTCTGATGAAGCCGATTGTTACGCATGCCTGCTGATTCCTGCCCCCATGCAGCTGCACAGACATGCAAATTAGGGTGTCTTGGAGTCACCATGAGTTGAACAGGATCTGTGTTCTGCCAGGCCAAGCGTCTGCTATTGTTCTGATGAAGCCGATTGTATTTGCCCCCAATTCCATGGCGGCGCGTCTTATATTGTTCTAATGATGCTGATTGTTACGCGTGCGTGCTCATTCCCGCCCCCATGCAGCTGCACAGACATGCAAATTAGTTGAACAGGATCTGTGTTCTGCCAGGCCGTGTGTCTTATATTGCACTGATGAAGCCGATTGTTACGCATGCCTGCTGATTCCCGCCCCCATGCAGATGCACAAACATGCAAATTAGGGTGTCTTGGAGTCACCATGAGTTGAACAGCATCTGTGTTCTGCCAGGCCAAGCGCCTGATATTGTTCTGATGAAGCCGATTGTTACGCATGCCTGCTGATTCCCGCCCCCATGCAGCTGCACAGACATGCAAATTAGGGTGTTTTGGAGTCACCATGAGTTGAACAGGATCTGTGTTCTGCCAGGCCAAGCGTCTGATACTGTTCTGATGAAGCCGATTGTTACGCATGCCTGCTGATTCCTGCAGCTGCATAGGCATGCAAATTAGGGTGTCTTGTAGTCACCATGAGTTGAACAGGATCTGTGTTCTGCCAGGCCAAGCGTCAGATATTGTTCTGATGAAGCCGATTGTTATGCATGTCTGCTGATTCCCGCCCCCATGCAGCTGCACAGACATGCAAAATAATGTGTCTTGGAGTCACCATAAGTTGAACAGGATCTGTGTTCTGCCAGGCCGTGTGTCTTATATTGCTCTGATGAAGCCGATTGTTACGCATGCCTGCTGATTCCCGCCCCCATGCAGATGCACAAACATGCAAATTAGGGTGTCTTGGAGTCACCATGAGTTGAAAAGTATCTGTGTTCTGCCAGACTAATGCTGGGCTTTTTTTTTTAATATGGTGAAAAATATCTTTGATTTGGAAAGCCACATAGACGGCGTTAATGTTGTTGTTGGTGGTGGTGGTCAACACGGCCTAGAAAACAATTTGATGGTCTTGTTCTACCTACGCATGTATTTGCCCCCAATTCCATGGCGGCGCGTCTTATATTGTTCTGATGATGCCGACTGTTACGCATGCCTGCTGATTCCTGCAGCTGCATAGGCATGCAAATTAGGGTGTCTTGTAGTCACCATGAGTTGAACAGGATCTGTGTTCTGCCAGGCCAAGCGTCAGATATTGTTCTGATGAAGCCGATTGTTACGCATGCCTGCTGATTCCCGCCCCCATGCAGCTGCACAGACATGCAAATTAGGGTGTTTTGCAGTCACCATAAGTTGAACAGGATCTGTGTTCTGCCAGGCCGTGTGTCTTATATTGCACTGATGAAGCCGATTGTTACGCATGCCTGCTGATTTCAGCCCCCATGCAGATGCACAGACATGCAAATTAGGGTGTCTTGGAGTCACCATGAGTTGAACAGTATCTGTGTTCTGCCAGACTAATGCTGGGCTTTTTTTTTTAATATGGTGAAAAATAGCTTTGATTTGGAAAGCCACATAGACGGCGTTAATGTTGTTGTTGGTGGTGGTGGTCAACACGGCCTAGAAAACAATTTGATGGTCTTGTTCTACCTACGCATGTATTTGCCCCCAATTCCATGGCGGCGCGTCTTATATTGTTCTGATGATGCCGACTGTTACGCATGCCTGCTGATTCCTGCAGCTGCATAGGCATGCAAATTAGGGTGTCTTGTAGTCACCATGAGTTGAACAGGATCTGTGTTCTGCCAGGCCAAGCCTCAGATATTGTTCTGATGAAGCCGATTGTTACGCATGCCTGCTGATTCCCGCCCCCATGCAGCTGCACAGACATGCAAATTAGGGTGTTTTGGAGTCACCATAAGTTGAACAGGATCTGTGTTCTGCCAGGCCGTGTGTCTTATATTGCTCTGATGAAGCCGATTGTTATGCATGCCTGCTGATTCCCGCCCCCATGCAGATGCACAAACATGCAAATTAGGGTGTCTTGGAGTCACCATGAGTTGAACAGCATCTGTGTTCTGCCAGGCCAAGCGCCTGATATTGTTCTGATGAAGCCGATTGTTACGCATGCCTGCTGATTCCTGCCCCCATGCAGCTGCACAGGCATGCAAATTAGGGTGTCTTGGAGTCACCATGAGTTGAACAGGATCTGTGTTCTGCCAGGCCAAGCGTCTGCTATTGTTCTAATGAAGCCGATTGTATTTGCCCCCAATTCCATGGCGGCGCGTCTTATATTGTTCTGATGATGCTGATTGTTACGCGTGCGTGCTCATTCCCGCCCCCATGCAGCTGCACAGACATGCAAATTAGGGTTTTTTGGAGTCACCATGAGTTGCACAGGATCTGTGTTCTGCCAGGCCAAGCGTCTGACACTGTACAGATGAAGCCGATTGTTACGCATGCCTGCTGATTCCCGCCCCCATGCAGATGCACAAACATGCAAATTAGGGTGTCTTGGAGTCACCATAAGTTGAACAGGATCTGTGTAATGCCAGGCCATGCAGCTTATATTGTTCTGATGAAGTCGATTGTTACGCATGTCTGCTGATTCCCGCCCCCATGCAGCTGCACAGACATGCAAATTAATGTGTCTTGGAGTCACCATAAGTTGAACAGGATCTGTGTTCTGCCAGGCCGTGCGTCTTATATTGCTCTGATGAAGCCGATTGTTACGCATGCCTGCTGATTTCCGCCCCCATGCAGATGCACAAACATGCAAATTAGGGTGTCTTGGAGTCACCATGAGTTGAACAGCATCTGTGTTCTGCCAGGCCAAGCGCCTGATATTGTTCTGATGAAGCCGATTGTTACGCATGCCTGCTGATTCCTGCCCCCATGCAGCTGCACAGGCATGCAAATTAGGGTGTCTTGGAGTCACCATGAGTTGAACAGGATCTGTGTTCTGCCAGGCCAAGCGTCTGCTATTGTTCTGATGAAGCCGATTGTATTTGCCCCCAATTCCATGGCGGCGCGTCTTATATTGTTCTGATGATGCTGATTGTTACGCGTGCGTGCTCATTCCCGCCCCCATGCAGCTGCACAGACATGCAAATTAGGGTTTTTTGGAGTCACCATGAGTTGCACAGGATCTGTGTTCTGCCAGGCCAAGCATCTGACACTGTACAGATGAAGCCGATTGTTACGCATGCCTGCTGATTCCCGCCCCCATGCAGATGCACAAACATGCAAATTAGGGTGTCTTGGAGTCACCATAAGTTGAACAGGATCTGTGTAATGCCAGGCCATGCAGCTTATATTGTTCTGATGAAGTCGATTGTTACGCATGTCTGCTGATTCCCGCCCCCATGCAGC
This sequence comes from Rana temporaria, assembly GCF_905171775.1. Classification (NCBI taxonomy): domain Eukaryota; kingdom Metazoa; phylum Chordata; class Amphibia; order Anura; family Ranidae; genus Rana; species Rana temporaria. The sequence continues at coordinate 486,713,430 of NC_053489.1, forward strand.
TGCACAGACATGCAAAATAATGTGTCTTGGAGTCACCATAAGTTGAACAGGATCTGTGTTCTGCCAGGCCGTGTGTCTTATGTTGCTCTGATGAAGCCGATTGTTACGCATGCCTGCTGATTCCCGCCCCCATGCAGATGCACAAATATGCAAATTAGGGTGTCTTGGAGTCACCATGAGTTGAAAAGTATCTGTGTTCTGCCAGACTAATGCTGGGCTTTTTTTTTTAATATGGTGAAAAATATCTTTGATTTGGAAAGCCACATAGACGGCGTTAATGTTGTTGTTGGTGGTGGTGGTCAACACGGCCTAGAAAACAATTTGATGGTCTTGTTCTACCTACGCATGTATTTGCCCCCAATTCCATGGCGGCGTGTCTTATATTGTTCTGATGATGCCGACTGTTACGCATGCCTGCTGATTCCTGCAGCTGCATAGGCATGCAAATTAGGGTGTCTTGTAGTCACCATGAGTTGAACAGGATCTGTGTTCTGCCAGGCCAAGCGTCAGATATTGTTCTGATGAAGCCGATTGTTACGCATGCCTGCTGATTCCCGCCCCCATGCAGCTGCACAGACATGCAAATTAGGGTGTTTTGCAGTCACCATAAGTTGAACAGGATCTGTGTTCTGCCAATTCCATGGCGGCGCGTCTTATATTGTTCTGATGATGCTGATTGTTACGCGTGCGTGCTCATTCCCGCCCCCATGCAGCTGCACAGACATGCAAATTAGGGTTTTTTGGAGTCACCATGAGTTGCACAGGATCTGTGTTCTGCCAGGCCAAGCGTCTGACACTGTACAGATGAAGCCGATTGTTACGCATGCCTGCTGATTCCCGCCCCCATGCAGATGCACAAACATGCAAATTAGGGTGTCTTGGAGTCACCATAAGTTGAACAGGATCTGTGTAATGCCAGGCCATGCAGCTTATATTGTTCTGATGAAGTCGATTGTTACGCATGTCTGCTGATTCCCGCCCCCATGCAGCTGCACAGACATGCAAATTAATGTGTCTTGGAGTCACCATAAGTTGAACAGGATCTGTGTTCTGCCAGGCCGTGCGTCTTATATTGCTCTGATGAAGCCGATTGTTACGCATGCCTGCTGATTCCCGCCCCCATGCAGATGCACAAACATGCAAATTAGGGTGTCTTGGAGTCACCATGAGTTGAACAGCATCTGTGTTCTGCCAGGCCAAGCGTCTGATATTGTTCTGATGAAGCCGATTGTTACGCATGCCTGCTGATTCCTGCCCCCATGCAGCTGCACAGGCATGCAAATTAGGGTGTCTTGGAGTCACCATGAGTTGAACAGGATCTGTGTTCTGCCAGGCCAAGCGTCTGCTATTGTTCTGATGAAGCCGATTGTATTTGCCCCCAATTCCATGGCGGCGCGTCTTATATTGTTCTGATGATGCTGATTGTTACGCATGCCTGCTGATTCCCGCCCCCATGCAGCTGCACAGACATGCAAATTAGGGTTTTTTGGAGTCACCATGAGTTGCACAGGATCTGTGTTCTGCCAGGCCAAGCATCTGACACTGTACAGATGAAGCCGATTGTTACGCATGCCTGCTGATTCCCGCCCCCATGCAGATGCACAAACATGCAAATTAGGGTGTCTTGGAGTCACCATAAGTTGAACAGGATCTGTGTAATGCCAGGCCATGCAGCTTATATTGTTCTGATGAAGTCGATTGTTACGCATGTCTGCTGATTCCCGCCCCCATGCAGCTGCACAGACATGCAAAATAATGTGTCTTGGAGTCACCATAAGTTGAACAGGATCTGTGTTCTGCCAGGCCGTGTGTCTTATGTTGCTCTGATGAAGCCGATTGTTACGCATGCCTGCTGATTCCCGCCCCCATGCAGATGCACAAATATGCAAATTAGGGTGTCTTGGAGTCACCATGAGTTGAAAAGTATCTGTGTTCTGCCAGACTAATGCTGGGCTTTTTTTTTTAATATGGTGAAAAATATCTTTGATTTGGAAAGCCACATAGACGGCGTTAATGTTGTTGTTGGTGGTGGTGGTCAACACGGCCTAGAAAACAATTTGATGGTCTTGTTCTACCTACGCATGTATTTGCCCCCAATTCCATGGCGGCGTGTCTTATATTGTTCTGATGATGCCGACTGTTACGCATGCCTGCTGATTCCTGCAGCTGCACAGGCATGCAAATTAGGGTGTCTTGTAGTCACCATAAGTTGAACAGGATCTGTGTTCTGCCAGGCCGTGCGTCTTATATTGCTCTGATGAAGCCGATTGTTACGCATGCCTGCTGATTTCCGCCCCCATGCAGATGCACAGACATGCAAATTAGGGTGTCTTGGAGTCACCATGAGTTGAACAGTATCTGTGTTCTGCCAGACTAATGCTGGGCTTTTTTTTTTAATATGGTGAAAAATAGCTTTGATTTGGAAAGCCACATAGACGGCGTTAGTGTTGTTGTTGGTGGTGGTGGTCAACACGGCCTAGAAAACAATTTGATGGTCTTGTTCTACCTACGCATGTATTTGCCCCCAATTCCATGGCGGCGTGTCTTATATTGTTCTGATGATGCCGACTGTTACGCATGCCTGCTGATTCCTGCAGCTGCATAGGCATGCAAATTAGGGTGTCTTGGAGTCACCATGAGTTGAACAGCATCTGTGTTCTGCCAGGCCAAGCGCCTGATATTGTTCTGATGAAGCCGATTGTTACGCATGCCTGCTGATTCCTGCCCCCATGCAGCTGCACAGACATGCAAATTAGGGTGTCTTGGAGTCACCATGAGTTGAACAGGATCTGTGTTCTGCCAGGCCAAGCGTCTGCTATTGTTCTGATGAAGCCGATTGTATTTGCCCCCAATTCCATGGCGGCGCGTCTTATATTGTTCTAATGATGCTGATTGTTACGCGTGCGTGCTCATTCCCGCCCCCATGCAGCTGCACAGACATGCAAATTAAGGTTTTTTGGAGTCACCATGAGTTGCACAGGATCTGTGTTCTGCCAGGCCAAGCATCTGACACTGTACAGATGAAGCCGATTGTTACGCATGCCTGCTGATTCCCGCCCCCATGCAGATGCACAAACATGCAAATTAGGGTGTCTTGGAGTCACCATAAGTTGAACAGGATCTGTGTAATGCCAGGCCATGCAGCTTATATTGTTCTGATGAAGTCGATTGTTACGCATGTCTGCTGATTCCCGCCCCCATGCAGCTGCACAGACATGCAAAATAATGTGTCTTGGAGTCACCATAAGTTGAACAGGATCTGTGTTCTGCCAGGCCGTGCGTCTTATATTACTCTGATGAAGCCGATTGTTACGCATGCCTGCTGATTTCCGCCCCCATGCAGCTGCACGGACATGCAAATTAGGGTGTCTTGGAGTCACCATGAGTTGAACAGTATCTGTGTTCTGCCAGACTAATGCTGGGCTTTTTTTTTTAATATGGTGAAAAATAGCTTTGATTTGGAAAGCCACATAGACGGCGTTAATGTTGTTGTTGGTGGTGGTGGTCAACACGGCCTAGAAAACAATTTGATGGTCTTGTTCTACCTACGCATGTATTTGCCCCCAATTCCATGGCGGCGCGTCTTATATTGTTCTGATGATGCCGACTGTTACGCATGCCTGCTGATTCCTGCAGCTGCATAGGCATGCAAATTAGGGTGTCTTGTAGTCACCATGAGTTGAACAGGATCTGTGTTCTGCCAGGCCAAGCATCAGATATTGTTCTGATGAAGCCGATTGTTACGCATGCCTGCTGATTCCCGCCCCCATGCAGCTGCACAGACATGCAAATTAGGGTGTTTTGGAGTCACCATAAGTTGAACAGGATCTGTGTTCTGCCAGGCCGTGCGTCTTATATTGCTCTGATGAAGCCGATTGTTACGCATGCCTGCTGATTTCCGCCCCCATGCAGATGCACAAACATGCAAATTAGGGTGTCTTGGAGTCACCATGAGTTGAACAGCATCTGTGTTCTGCCAGGCCAAGCGCCTGATATTGTTCTGATGAAGCCGATTGTTACGCATGCCTGCTGATTCCTGCCCCCATGCAGCTGCACAGGCATGCAAATTAGGGTGTCTTGGAGTCACCATGAGTTGAACAGGATCTGTGTTCTGCCAGGCCAAGCGTCTGCTATTGTTCTGATGAAGCCGATTGTATTTGCCCCCAATTCCATGGCGGCGCGTCTTATATTGTTCTGATGATGCTGATTGTTACGCGTGCGTGCTCATTCCCGCCCCCATGCAGCTGCACAGACATGCAAATTAGGGTTTTTTGGAGTCACCATGAGTTGCACAGGATCTGTGTTCTGCCAGGCCAAGCATCTGACACTGTACAGATGAAGCCGATTGTTACGCATGCCTGCTGATTCCCGCCCCCATGCAGATGCACAAACATGCAAATTAGGGTGTCTTGGAGTCACCATAAGTTGAACAGGATCTGTGTAATGCCAGGCCATGCAGCTTATATTGTTCTGATGAAGTCGATTGTTACGCATGTCTGCTGATTCCCGCCCCCATGCAGCTGCACAGACATGCAAAATAATGTGTCTTGGAGTCACCATAAGTTGAACAGGATCTGTGTTCTGCCAGGCCGTGTGTCTTATATTGCTCTGATGAAGCCGATTGTTACGCATGCCTGCTGATTCCCGCCCCCATGCAGATGCACAAATATGCAAATTAGGGTGTCTTGGAGTCACCATGAGTTGAAAAGTATCTGTGTTCTGCCAGACTAATGCTGGGCTTTTTTTTTTAATATGGTGAAAAATATCTTTGATTTGGAAAGCCACATAGACGGCGTTAATGTTGTTGTTGGTGGTGGTGGTCAACACGGCCTAGAAAACAATTTGATGGTCTTGTTCTACCTACGCATGTATTTGCCCCCAATTCCATGGCGGCGTGTCTTATATTGTTCTGATGATGCCGACTGTTACGCATGCCTGCTGATTCCTGCAGCTGCATAGGCATGCAAATTAGGGTGTCTTGTAGTCACCATGAGTTGAACAGGATCTGTGTTCTGCCAGGCCAAGCGTCAGATATTGTTCTGATGAAGCCGATTGTTACGCATGCCTGCTGATTCCCGCCCCCATGCAGCTGCACAGACATGCAAATTAGGGTGTTTTGCAGTCACCATAAGTTGAACAGGATCTGTGTTCTGCCAGGCCGTGTGTCTTATATTGCACTGATGAAGCCGATTGTTACGCATGCCTGCTGATTTCAGCCCCCATGCAGATGCACAGACATGCAAATTAGGGTGTCTTGGAGTCACCATGAGTTGAACAGTATCTGTGTTCTGCCAGACTAATGCTGGGCTTTTTTTTTTAATATGGTGAAAAATAGCTTTGATTTGGAAAGCCACATAGACGGCGTTAATGTTGTTGTTGGTGGTGGTGGTCAACACGGCCTAGAAAACAATTTGATGGTCTTGTTCTACCTACGCATGTATTTGCCCCCAATTCCATGGCGGCGCGTCTTATATTGTTCTGATGATGCCGACTGTTACGCATGCCTGCTGATTCCTGCAGCTGCATAGGCATGCAAATTAGGGTGTCTTGTAGTCACCATGAGTTGAACAGGATCTGTGTTCTGCCAGGCCAAGCATCAGATATTGTTCTGATGAAGCCGATTGTTACGCATGCCTGCTGATTCCCGCCCCCATGCAGCTGCACAGACATGCAAATTAGGGTGTTTTGGAGTCACCATAAGTTGAACAGGATCTGTGTTCTGCCAGGCCGTGTGTCTTATATTGCTTTGATGAAGCCGATTGTTACGCATGCCTGCTGATTCCCGCCCCCATGCAGATGCACAAACATGCAAATTAGGGTGTCTTGGAGTCACCATGAGTTGAAGAGCATCTGTGTTCTGCCAGGCCAAGCGCCTGATATTGTTCTGATGAAGCCGATTGTTACGCATGCCTGCTGATTCCTGCCCCCATGCAGCTGCACAGGCATGCAAATTAGGGTGTCTTGGAGTCACCATGAGTTGAACAGGATCTGTGTTCTGCCAGGCCAAGCGTCTGCTATTGTTCTGATGAAGCCGATTGTATTTGCCCCCAATTCCATGGCGGCGCGTCTTATATTGTTCTGATGATGCTGATTGTTACGCGTGCGTGCTCATTCCCGCCCCCATGCAGCTGCACAGACATGCAAATTAGGGTTTTTTGGAGTCACCATGAGTTGCACAGGATCTGTGTTCTGCCAGGCCAAGCGTCTGACACTGTACAGATGAAGCCGATTGTTACGCATGCCTGCTGATTCCCGCCCCCATGCAGATGCACAAACATGCAAATTAGGGTGTCTTGGAGTCACCATAAGTTGAACAGGATCTGTGTAATGCCAGGCCATGCAGCTTATATTGTTCTGATGAAGTCGATTGTTACGCATGTCTGCTGATTCCCGCCCCCATGCAGCTGCACAGACATGCAAAATAATGTGTCTTGGAGTCACCATAAGTTGAACAGGATCTGTGTTCTGCCAGGCCGTGCGTCTTATATTGCTCTGATGAAGCCGATTGTTACGCATGCCTGCTGATTTCCGCCCCCATGCAGATGCACAGACATGCAAATTAGGGTGTCTTGGAGTCACCATGAGTTGAACAGTATCTGTGTTCTGCCAGACTAATGCTGGGCTTTTTTTTTTAATATGGTGAAAAATAGCTTTGATTTGGAAAGCCACATAGACGGCGTTAGTGTTGTTGTTGGTGGTGGTGGTCAACACGGCCTAGAAAACAATTTGATGGTCTTGTTCTACCTACGCATGTATTTGCCCCCAATTCCATGGCGGCGTGTCTTATATTGTTCTGATGATGCCGACTGTTACGCATGCCTGCTGATTCCTGCAGCTGCATAGGCATGCAAATTAGGGTGTCTTGTAGTCACCATGAGTTGAACAGGATCTGTGTTCTGCCAGGCCAAGCGTCAGATATTGTTCTGATGAAGCCGATTGTTACGCATGCCTGCTGATTCCCGCCCCCATGCAGCTGCACAGACATGCAAATTAGGGTGTTTTGGAGTCACCATAAGTTGAACAGGATCTGTGTTCTGCCAGGCCGTGTGTCTTATATTGCTCTGATGAAGCCGATTGTTACGCATGCCTGCTGATTCCTGCCCCCATGCAGATGCACAAACATGCAAATTAGGGTGTCTTGGAGTCACCATGAGTTGAACAGCATCTGTGTTCTGCCAGGCCAAGCGCCTGATATTGTTCTGATGAAGCCGATTGTTACGCATGCCTGCTGATTCCTGCCCCCATGCAGCTGCACAGACATGCAAATTAGGGTGTCTTGGAGTCACCATGAGTTGAACAGGATCTGTGTTCTGCCAGGCCAAGCGTCTGCTATTGTTCTGATGAAGCCGATTGTATTTGCCCCCAATTCCATGGCGGCGCGTCTTATATTGTTCTAATGATGCTGATTGTTACGCGTGCGTGCTCATTCCCGCCCCCATGCAGCTGCACAGACATGCAAATTAGGGTTTTTTGGAGTCACCATGAGTTGCACAGGATCTGTGTTCTGCCAGGCCAAGCATCTGACACTGTACAGATGAAGCCGATTGTTACGCATGCCTGCTGATTCCCGCCCCCATGCAGATGCACAAACATGCAAATTAGGGTGTCTTGGAGTCACCATAAGTTGAACAGGATCTGTGTAATGCCAGGCCATGCAGCTTATATTGTTCTGATGAAGTCGATTGTTACGCATGTCTGCTGATTCCCGCCCCCATGCAGCTGCACAGACATGCAAAATAATGTGTCTTGGAGTCACCATAAGTTGAACAGGATCTGTGTTCTGCCAGGCCGTGCGTCTTATATTACTCTGATGAAGCCGATTGTTACGCATGCCTGCTGATTTCCGCCCCCATGCAGATGCACAGACATGCAAATTAGGGTGTCTTGGAGTCACCATGAGTTGAACAGTATCTGTGTTCTGCCAGACTAATGCTGGGCTTTTTTTTTTAATATGGTGAAAAATAGCTTTGATTTGGAAAGCCACATAGACGGCGTTAGTGTTGTTGTTGGTGGTGGTGGTCAACACGGCCTAGAAAACAATTTGATGGTCTTGTTCTACCTACGCATGTATTTGCCCCCAATTCCATGGTGGCGTGTCTTATATTGTTCTGATGATGCCGACTGTTACGCATGCCTGCTGATTCCTGCAGCTGCATAGGCATGCAAATTAGGGTGTCTTGTAGTCACCATGAGTTGAACAGGATCTGTGTTCTGCCAGGCCAAGCGTCAGATATTGTTCTGATGAAGCCGATTGTTACGCATGCCTGCTGATTCCCGCCCCCATGCAGCTGCACAGACATGCAAATTAGGGTGTTTTGGAGTCACCATAAGTTGAACAGGATCTGTGTTCTGCCAGGCCGTGTGTCTTATATTGCTCTGATGAAGCCGATTGTTACGCATGCCTGCTGATTCCTGCCCCCATGCAGATGCACAAACATGCAAATTAGGGTGTCTTGGAGTCACCATGAGTTGAACAGCATCTGTGTTCTGCCAGGCCAAGCGCCTGATATTGTTCTGATGAAGCCGATTGTTACGCATGCCTGCTGATTCCCGCCCCCATGCAGCTGCACAGACATGCAAATTAGGGTGTCTTGGAGTCACCATGAGTTGAACAGGATCTGTGTTCTGCCAGGCCAAGCGTCTGCTATTGTTCTGATGAAGCCGATTGTATTTGCCCCCAATTCCATGGCGGCGCGTCTTATATTGTTCTGATGATGCTGATTGTTACGCATGCCTGCTCATTCCCGCCCCCATGCAGCTGCACAGACATGCAAATTAGGGTTTTTTGGAGTCACCATGAGTTGCACAGGATCTGTGTTCTGCCAGGCCAAGCATCTGACACTGTACAGATGAAGCCGATTGTTACGCATGCCTGCTGATTCCCGCCCCCATGCAGATGCACAAACATGCAAATTAGGGTGTCTTGGAGTCACCATAAGTTGAACAGGATCTGTGTAATGCCAGGCCATGCAGCTTATATTGTTCTGATGAAGTCGATTGTTACGCATGTCTGCTGATTCCCGCCCCCATGCAGCTGCACAGACATGCAAAATAATGTGTCTTGGAGTCACCATAAGTTGAACAGGATCTGTGTTCTGCCAGGCCGTGTGTCTTATATTGCTCTGATGAAGCCGATTGTTACGCATGCCTGCTGATTTCCGCCCCCATGCAGATGCACAGACATGCAAATTAGGGTGTCTTGGAGTCACCATGAGTTGAACAGTATCTGTGTTCTGCCAGACTAATGCTGGGCTTTTTTTTTTAATATGGTGAAAAATAGCTTTGATTTGGAAAGCCACATAGACGGCGTTAGTGTTGTTGTTACCTGGCAGGGGAGACACCATGATCATGAAGGCGGTTCTCCCAGGGCGAGGCACGGCTATTGCACACTCTAGGCCGTGCTGATCGTGGTTGTCTTCCCTGCCGCTTCTCGGCCTTTTGGCTGGGACTGGGTGTGGTATCTGTCCTTATCAGTTGTCAGCGGAGCGCTGAAGCACCTCCTACATGGGGAGGGTGGATGCAATCCAATGACGTTATTGCACCTGGAAGGATGGTTTCAGCAGGGACTACGCCGTGCTGCCCGACAGAATACTGGGGGCCGGCCCATGGTTGAGTCTGAGCCATCTGGAAGGGTGCTCCTGGTGAGGATGGGTGCTGTGCTTGGTCTTGGTCTTTTTGCCGAGTTCTAGTCTGGCCTTCTGGCTGGCTGGTGTAAGTGCTATCTCTGTCGGCGATCCGGTTGGAGGAGCTGGTAATGCCCTGTGGTAGGACAGGGCAGAGCCATGCAAATCCGCTGGGTTGACGGAGGGTCTGGAGGGGCTAGTATTGGTGGAGGCTGCTAACTGGAGCGGCAGTTCTCCCCAAGAAAACCTTGAAGGGCTCTCTAGCTGACGGGGGTGGAGGGCTGCACTGGCCAGTCGGGGGGTCGGATATGGAACGAAAAGCCTATGGTGCATGTGCCCCTGGAGTGGCAGTCCAGGGGTATCTGAAGATCACTGTGTGTGAGGGACACATTGATTGAAGGATACCACGGTCACTGCACCAGATACACGCTTTTTTTTAGCACCTGCCTCCTGGGCCGGGCCTTTTGGCTAGGACCGGAGGAATTTTTTATTCCTGGCCGGAGGGCCTGGTCATTGTTTCACCACAATGGCCACTTCTTTCACTCTCCTCTCCACTATCCCTTCCCCCACTTTATTTTATTTAAGCCTGTGTTTGTCACTTTTTTGTCTTTTTTTGTTGTGCACGTTTTGTCTCACTGTGTGATTAGTAGGGTGCGGGTCCTCGGGCCAGCCCTGAACGTCTTGGGAGTGGGTGGACATGGCCTTCTGGCTTAGTTCGCCTGCTCTCATGGGGTCTCCCTTCGGGGGAGCCCCACCTAGTACTGGGAGGGTTCTGTTTCGGCAGTCCCTCCGAGGAAGTTGGGTCCGTGTCGGCTTCGGTTGCTCGGACCACAGTACCTCAGTCCCCGTCTGGAGCCTAACGCCCCGGGGGATCAGGGTTATGGGTCCCTCTTCACAGGAGGACCACTTGACGTTGCACCCGTCTGCACGTTTTTGTGAACACTCTTTATGTGTGTGCACATTTTTTCTGCACCGGGTGGAGTTTTTTGGGTGTGTTCACACGCCATAGGCTTTTCAAAAAAAAAAAAAAAAAAAAAAAAAAGTTAGTGTTGTTGTTGGTGGTGGTGGTCAACACGGCCTAGAAAACAATTTGATGGTCTTGTTCTACCTACGCATGTATTTGCCCCCAATTCCATGGCGGCGTGTCTTATATTGTTCTGATGATGCCGACTGTTACGCATGCCTGCTGATTCCTGCAGCTGCATAGGCATGCAAATTAGGGTGTCTTGTAGTCACCATGAGTTGAACAGGATCTGTGTTCTGCCAGGCCAAGCGTCAGGTATTGTTCTGATGAAGCCGATTGTTACGCATGCCTGCTGATTCCCGCCCCCATGCAGCTGCACAGACATGCAAATTAGGGTGTTTTGGAGTCACCATAAGTTGAACAGGATCTGTGTTCTGCCAGGCCGTGTGTCTTATATTGCTTTGATGAAGCCGATTGTTACGCATGCCTGCTGATTCCCGCCCCCATGCAGATGCACAAACATGCAAATTAGGGTGTCTTGGAGTCACCATGAGTTGAACAGCATCTGTGTTCTGCCAGGCCAAGCGCCTGATATTGTTCTGATGAAGCCGATTGTTACGCATGCCTGCTGATTCCTGCCCCCATGCAGCTGCACAGGCATGCAAATTAGGGTGTCTTGGAGTCACCATGAGTTGAACAGGATCTGTGTTCTGCCAGGCCAAGCGTCTGCTATTGTTCTGATGAAGCCGATTGTATTTGCCCCCAATTCCATGGCGGCGCGTCTTATATTGTTCTGATGATGCTGATTGTTACGCGTGCGTGCTCATTCCCGCCCCAGACATGCAAATTAGGGTTTTTTGGAGTCACCATGAGTTGCACAGGATCTGTGTTCTGCCAGGCCAAGCGTCTGACACTGTACAGATGAAGCCGATTGTTACGCATGCCTGCTGATTCCCGCCCCCATGCAGATGCACAAACATGCAAATTAGGGTGTCTTGGAGTCACCATAAGTTGAACAGGATCTGTGTAATGCCAGGCCATGCAGCTTATATTGTTCTGATGAAGTTGATTGTTACGCATGTCTGCTGATTCCCGCCCCCATGCAGCTGCACAGACATGCAAAATAATGTGTCTTGGAGTCACCATAAGTTGAACAGGATCTGTGTTCTGCCAGGCCGTGCGTCTTATATTGCTCTGATGAAGCCGATTGTTACGCATGCCTGCTGATTTCCGCCCCCATGCAGATGCACAGACATGCAAATTAGGGTGTCTTGGAGTCACCATGAGTTGAACAGTATCTGTGTTCTGCCAGACTAATGCTGGGCTTTTTTTTTTAATATGGTGAAAAATAGCTTTGATTTGGAAAGCCACATAGACGGCGTTAGTGTTGTTGTTGGTGGTGGTGGTCAACACGGCCTAGAAAACAATTTGATGGTCTTGTTCTACCTACGCATGTATTTGCCCCCAATTCCATGGCGGCGTGTCTTATATTGTTCTGATGATGCCGACTGTTACGCATGCCTGCTGATTCCTGCAGCTGCATAGGCATGCAAATTAGGGTGTCTTGTAGTCACCATGAGTTGAACAGGATCTGTGTTCTGCCAGGCCAAGCGTCAGATATTGTTCTGATGAAGCCGATTGTTACGCATGCCTGCTGATTCCCGCCCCCATGCAGCTGCACAGACATGCAAATTAGGGTGTTTTGGAGTCACCATAAGTTGAACAGGATCTGTGTTCTGCCAGGCCGTGTGTCTTATATTGCTCTGATGAAGCCGATTGTTACGCATGCCTGCTGATTCCTGCCCCCATGCAGATGCACAAACATGCAAATTAGGGTGTCTTGGAGTCACCATGAGTTGAACAGCATCTGTGTTCTGCCAGGCCAAGCGCCTGATATTGTTCTGATGAAGCCGATTGTTACGCATGCCTGCTGATTCCTGCCCCCATGCAGCTGCACAGACATGCAAATTAGGGTGTCTTGGAGTCACCATGAGTTGAACAGGATCTGTGTTCTGCCAGGCCAAGCGTCTGCTATTGTTCTGATGAAGCCGATTGTATTTGCCCCCAATTCCATGGCGGCGCGTCTTATATTGTTCTAATGATGCTGATTGTTACGCGTGCGTGCTCATTCCCGCCCCCATGCAGCTGCACAGACATGCAAATTAGGGTTTTTTGGAGTCACCATGAGTTGCACAGGATCTGTGTTCTGCCAGGCCAAGCGTCTGACACTGTACAGATGAAGCCGATTGTTACGCATGCCTGCTGATTCCCGCCCCCATGCAGATGCACAAACATGCAAATTAGGGTGTCTTGGAGTCACCATAAGTTGAACAGGATCTGTGTAATGCCAGGCCATGCAGCTTATATTGTTCTGATGAAGTCGATTGTTACGCATGTCTGCTGATTCCCGCCCCCATGCAGCTGCACAGACATGCAAAATAATGTGTCTTGGAGTCACCATAAGTTGAACAGGATCTGTGTTCTGCCAGGCCGTGCGTCTTATATTGCTCTGATGAAGCCGATTGTTACGCATGCCTGCTGATTTCCGCCCCCATGCAGATGCACAGACATGCAAATTAGGGTGTCTTGGAGTCACCATGAGTTGAACAGTATCTGTGTTCTGCCAGACTAATGCTGGGCTTTTTTTTTTAATATGGTGAAAAATAGCTTTGATTTGGAAAGCCACATAGACGGCGTTAGTGTTGTTGTTGGTGGTGGTGGTCAACACGGCCTAGAAAACAATTTGATGGTCTTGTTCTACCTACGCATGTATTTGCCCCCAATTCCATGGCGGCGTGTCTTATATTGTTCTGATGATGCCGACTGTTACGCATGCCTGCTGATTCCTGCAGCTGCATAGGCATGCAAATTAGGGTGTCTTGTAGTCACCATGAGTTGAACAGGATCTGTGTTCTGCCAGGCCAAGCGTCAGGTATTGTTCTGATGAAGCCGATTGTTACGCATGCCTGCTGATTCCCGCCCCCATGCAGCTGCACAGACATGCAAATTAGGGTGTTTTGGAGTCACCATAAGTTGAACAGGATCTGTGTTCTGCCAGGCCGTGTGTCTTATATTGCTCTGATGAAGCCGATTGTTACGCATGCCTGCTGATTCCTGCCCCCATGCAGATGCACAAACATGCAAATTAGGGTGTCTTGGAGTCACCATAAGTTGAACAGGATCTGTGTTCTGCCAGGCCGTGCGTCTTATATTGCTCTGATGAAGCCGATTGTTACGCATGCCTGCTGATTTCCGCCCCCATGCAGATGCACAGACATGCAAATTAGGGTGTCTTGGAGTCACCATGAGTTGAACAGTATCTGTGTTCTGCCAGACTAATGCTGGGCTTTTTTTTTTAATATGGTGAAAAATAGCTTTGATTTGGAAAGCCACATGGACGGCGTTAATGTTGTTGTTGGTGGTGGTGGTCAACACGGCCTAGAAAACAATTTGATGGTCTTGTTCTACCTACGCATGTATTTGCCCCCAATTCCATGGCCATGCGTCTTATATTGTTCTGATGAAGCCGACTGTTATGAATGCCTGGTGATTCCTGCCCCCATGCAACTGGACAGACATGCAAATTAGGGTGTCTTGGAGTCACCATAAGTTGAACAGGATCTGTGTTCTGCCAGGCTTTGCGTCTTATATTGTACTGATGAAGCCGATTGTTACGCATGCCTACTGATTCCCGCCCCCATGCAGTTGCACAGACAAGCAAATTAGGGTGTCTTGGAGTCACCATGAGTTGAACAGGATCTGTGTTCTGCCAGGCCTTGCGTCTTATATTGTTCTGATGAAGCCGATTGTTACGCATGCCTACTGATTCCCGCCCCAATGCAGCTGCACAGACATGCAAATTAGGGTGTCTTGGAGTCACCATGAGTTGAACAGGATCTGTGTTCTGCCAGGCCAAGCGTCTGCTATTGTTCTGATGAAGCCGATTGTATTTGCCCCCAATTCCATGGCGGCGCGTCTTATATTGTTCTGATGATGCTGATTGTTACGCGTGCGTGCTCATTCCCGCCCCCATGCAGCTGCACAGACATGCAAATTAGGGTTTTTTGGAGTCACCATGAGTTGCACAGGATCTGTGTTCTGCCAGGCCAAGCATCTGACACTGTACAGATGAAGCCGATTGTTACGCATGCCTGCTGATTCCCGCCCCCATGCAGATGCACAAACATGCAAATTAGGGTGTCTTGGAGTCACCATAAGTTGAACAGGATCTGTGTAATGCCAGGCCATGCAGCTTATATTGTTCTGATGAAGTCGATTGTTACGCATGTCTGCTGATTCCCGCCCCCATGCAGCTGCACAGACATGCAAAATAATGTGTCTTGGAGTCACCATAAGTTGAACAGGATCTGTGTTCTGCCAGGCCGTGTGTCTTATATTGCTCTGATGAAGCCGATTGTTACGCATGCCTGCTGATTCCCGCCCCCATGCAGATGCACAAATATGCAAATTAGGGTGTCTTGGAGTCACCATGAGTTGAAAAGTATCTGTGTTCTACCAGACTAATGCTGGGCTTTTTTTTTTAATATGGTGAAAAATATCTTTGATTTGGAAAGCCACATAGACGGCGTTAATGTTGTTGTTGGTGGTGGTGGTCAACACGGCCTAGAAAACAATTTGATGGTCTTGTTCTACCTACGCATGTATTTGCCCCCAATTCCATGGCGGCGTGTCTTATATTGTTCTGATGATGCCGACTGTTACGCATGCCTGCTGATTCCTGCAGCTGCATAGGCATGCAAATTAGGGTGTCTTGTAGTCACCATGAGTTGAACAGGATCTGTGTTCTGCCAGGCCAAGCGTCAGATATTGTTCTGATGAAGCCGATTGTTACGCATGCCTGCTGATTCCCGCCCCCATGCAGCTGCACAGACATGCAAATTAGGGTGTTTTGCAGTCACCATAAGTTGAACAGGATCTGTGTTCTGCCAGGCCGTGTGTCTTATATTGCACTGATGAAGCCGATTGTTACGCATGCCTGCTGATTTCAGCCCCCATGCAGATGCACAGACATGCAAATTAGGGTGTCTTGGAGTCACCATGAGTTGAACAGTATCTGTGTTCTGCCAGACTAATGCTGGGCTTTTTTTTTTAATATGGTGAAAAATAGCTTTGATTTGGAAAGCCACATAGACGGCGTTAATGTTGTTGTTGTTGGTGGTGGTGGTCAACACGGCCTAGAAAACAATTTGATGGTCTTGTTCTACCTACGCATGTATTTGCCCCCAATTCCATGGCGGCGCGTCTTATATTGTTCTGATGATGCCGACTGTTACGCATGCCTGCTGATTCCTGCAGCTGCATAGGCATGCAAATTAGGGTGTCTTGTAGTCACCATGAGTTGAACAGGATCTGTGTTCTGCCAGGCCAAGCATCAGATATTGTTCTGATGAAGCCGATTGTTACGCATGCCTGCTGATTCCCGCCCCCATGCAGCTGCACAGACATGCAAATTAGGGTGTTTTGGAGTCACCATAAGTTGAACAGGATCTGTGTTCTGCCAGGCCGTGTGTCTTATATTGCTTTGATGAAGCCGATTGTTACGCATGCCTGCTGATTCCCGCCCCCATGCAGATGCACAAACATGCAAATTAGGGTGTCTTGGAGTCACCATGAGTTGAACAGCATCTGTGTTCTGCCAGGCCAAGCGCCTGATATTGTTCTGATGAAGCCGATTGTTACGCATGCCTGCTGATTCCTGCCCCCATGCAGCTGCACAGGCATGCAAATTAGGGTGTCTTGGAGTCACCATGAGTTGAACAGGATCTGTGTTCTGCCAGGCCAAGCGTCTGCTATTGTTCTGATGAAGCCGATTGTATTTGCCCCCAATTCCATGGCGGCGCGTCTTATATTGTTCTGATGATGCTGATTGTTACGCGTGCGTGCTCATTCCCGCCCCAGACATGCAAATTAGGGTTTTTTGGAGTCACCATGAGTTGCACAGGATCTGTGTTCTGCCAGGCCAAGCGTCTGACACTGTACAGATGAAGCCGATTGTTACGCATGCCTGCTGATTCCCGCCCCCATGCAGATGCACAAACATGCAAATTAGGGTGTCTTGGAGTCACCATAAGTTGAACAGGATCTGTGTAATGCCAGGCCATGCAGCTTATATTGTTCTGATGAAGTTGATTGTTACGCATGTCTGCTGATTCCCGCCCCCATGCAGCTGCACAGACATGCAAAATAATGTGTCTTGGAGTCACCATAAGTTGAACAGGATCTGTGTTCTGCCAGGCCGTGCGTCTTATATTGCTCTGATGAAGCCGATTGTTACGCATGCCTGCTGATTTCCGCCCCCATGCAGATGCACAGACATGCAAATTAGGGTGTCTTGGAGTCACCATGAGTTGAACAGTATCTGTGTTCTGCCAGACTAATGCTGGGCTTTTTTTTTTAATATGGTGAAAAATAGCTTTGATTTGGAAAGCCACATAGACGGCGTTAGTGTTGTTGTTGGTGGTGGTGGTCAACACGGCCTAGAAAACAATTTGATGGTCTTGTTCTACCTACGCATGTATTTGCCCCCAATTCCATGGCGGCGTGTCTTATATTGTTCTGATGATGCCGACTGTTACGCATGCCTGCTGATTCCTGCAGCTGCATAGGCATGCAAATTAGGGTGTCTTGTAGTCACCATGAGTTGAACAGGATCTGTGTTCTGCCAGGCCAAGCGTCAGATATTGTTCTGATGAAGCCGATTGTTACGCATGCCTGCTGATTCCCGCCCCCATGCAGCTGCACAGACATGCAAATTAGGGTGTTTTGGAGTCACCATAAGTTGAACAGGATCTGTGTTCTGCCAGGCCGTGTGTCTTATATTGTTCTGATGAAGCCGATTGTTACGCATGCCTGCTGATTCCTGCCCCCATGCAGATGCACAAACATGCAAATTAGGGTGTCTTGGAGTCACCATGAGTTGAACAGCATCTGTGTTCTGCCAGGCCAAGCGCCTGATATTGTTCTGATGAAGCCGATTGTTACGCATGCCTGCTGATTCCTGCCCCCATGCAGCTGCACAGACATGCAAATTAGGGTGTCTTGGAGTCACCATGAGTTGAACAGGATCTGTGTTCTGCCAGGCCAAGCGTCTGCTATTGTTCTGATGAAGCCGATTGTATTTGCCCCCAATTCCATGGCGGCGCGTCTTATATTGTTCTAATGATGCTGATTGTTACGCGTGCGTGCTCATTCCCGCCCCCATGCAGCTGCACAGACATGCAAATTAGGGTTTTTTGGAGTCACCATGAGTTGCACAGGATCTGTGTTCTGCCAGGCCAAGCATCTGACACTGTACAGATGAAGCCGATTGTTACGCATGCCTGCTGATTCCCGCCCCCATGCAGATGCACAAACATGCAAATTAGGGTGTCTTGGAGTCACCATAAGTTGAACAGGATCTGTGTAATGCCAGGCCATGCAGCTTATATTGTTCTGATGAAGTCGATTGTTACGCATGTCTGCTGATTCCCGCCCCCATGCAGCTGCACAGACATGCAAAATAATGTGTCTTGGAGTCACCATAAGTTGAACAGGATCTGTGTTCTGCCAGGCCATGCGTCTTATATTGTTCTGATGAAGCCGATTGTTACGCATGCCTGCTGATTCCCGCCCCCATGCAGATGCACAGACATGCAAATTAGGGTGTCTTGGAGTCACCATGAGTTGAACAGTATCTGTGTTCTGCCAGACTAATGCTGGGCTTTTTTTTTTAATATGGTGAAAAATAGCTTTGATTTGGAAAGCCACATAGACGGCGTTAGTGTTGTTGTTGGTGGTGGTGGTCAACACGGCCTAGAAAACAATTTGATGGTCTTGTTCTACCTACGCATGTATTTGCCCCCAATTCCATGGCGGCGTGTCTTATATTGTTCTGATGATGCCGACTGTTACGCATGCCTGCTGATTCCTGCAGCTGCATAGGCATGCAAATTAGGGTGTCTTGTAGTCACCATGAGTTGAACAGGATCTGTGTTCTGCCAGGCCAAGCGTCAGGTATTGTTCTGATGAAGCCGATTGTTACGCATGCCTGCTGATTCCCGCCCCCATGCAGCTGCACAGACATGCAAATTAGGGTGTTTTGGAGTCACCATAAGTTGAACAGGATCTGTGTTCTGCCAGGCCGTGTGTCTTATATTGCTCTGATGAAGCCGATTGTTACGCATGCCTGCTGATTCCTGCCCCCATGCAGATGCACAAACATGCAAATTAGGGTGTCTTGGAGTCACCATAAGTTGAACAGGATCTGTGTTCTGCCAGGCCGTGCGTCTTATATTGCTCTGATGAAGCCGATTGTTACGCATGCCTGCTGATTTCCGCCCCCATGCAGATGCACAGACATGCAAATTAGGGTGTCTTGGAGTCACCATGAGTTGAACAGTATCTGTGTTCTGCCAGACTAATGCTGGGCTTTTTTTTTTAATATGGTGAAAAATAGCTTTGATTTGGAAAGCCACATGGACGGCGTTAATGTTGTTGTTGGTGGTGGTGGTCAACACGGCCTAGAAAACAATTTGATGGTCTTGTTCTACCTACGCATGTATTTGCCCCCAATTCCATGGCCATGCGTCTTATATTGTTCTGATGAAGCCGACTGTTATGAATGCCTGGTGATTCCTGCCCCCATGCAACTGGACAGACATGCAAATTAGGGTGTCTTGGAGTCACCATAAGTTGAACAGGATCTGTGTTCTGCCAGGCTTTGCGTCTTATATTGTACTGATGAAGCCGATTGTTACGCATGCCTACTGATTCCCGCCCCCATGCAGTTGCACAGACAAGCAAATTAGGGTGTCTTGGAGTCACCATGAGTTGAACAGGATCTGTGTTCTGCCAGGCCTTGCGTCTTATATTGTTCTGATGAAGCCGATTGTTACGCATGCCTACTGATTCCCGCCCCAATGCAGCTGCACAGACATGCAAATTAGGGTGTCTTGGAGTCACCATGAGTTGAACAGAATCTGTGTTCTGCCAGGCCAAGCGTCTGATATTATTCTG
Source organism: Rana temporaria (assembly GCF_905171775.1). Classification (NCBI taxonomy): domain Eukaryota; kingdom Metazoa; phylum Chordata; class Amphibia; order Anura; family Ranidae; genus Rana; species Rana temporaria. The sequence continues at coordinate 486,733,032 of NC_053489.1, forward strand.
ATGAAGCCGATTGTTACACATGCCTGCTGATTCCCGCCCCCATGCAGATGCACAAACATGCAAATTAAGGTGTCTTGGAGTCACCATGAGTTGAACAGTGTCTGTGTTCTGCCAGGCTAATGCTGGGCTTTTTTTTTTATGTGGTGAAAAATAGCTTTGATTTGGAAAGCCGCATAGACGGCGTTAATGTTGTTGTTGTTGTTGTTGTGGTGGTCGTCGTCGTCAACACGGTCTAGAAAACAATTTGATGGTCTTGTTCTACCTACGCATGTATTTGCCCCCAATTCCATGGCCGTGCGTCTTATATTGTTCTGATGAAGCCGACTGTTACGCATGCCTGCTGATTCCCGCCCCCCTGCAGCTGCACAGACATGCAAATTAGGGTGTCTTGGAGTCACCATGAGTTGAACAGGATCTGTGTTCTGTCAGGCCTTGCGTCTTATATTGTTCTGATGAAGCTGATTGTTACGCATGCCTACTGATTACCGCCCCCATGCAGCTGCACAGACATGCAAATTAGGGTGTCTTGAAGTCACCATGAGTTGAACAGGATCTGTGTTCTGCCAGGCCGTGCGTCTTATATTGTTCTGATGAAGCTGATTGTTACGCATGCCTACTCATTCCCGCCCCCATGCTGCTGCACAGACATGCAAATTAGGGTGTCTTGGAGTCACCATGAGTTGAACAGGATCTGTGTTCTGCCAGGTCTTGCGTCTGATATTGTTCTGATGAAGCTGATTGTTACACATGCCTACTGATTACCGCCCCCATGCAGCTGCACAGACATGCAAATTAGGGTGTCTTGAAGTCACCATGAGTTGAACAGGATCTGTGTTCTGCCAGGCTGTGCGTCTTATATTGTTCTGATGAAGCTGATTGTTACACATGCCTACTCATTCCCGCCCCCATGCAGCTGCACAGACATGCAAATTAGGGTGTCTTGTAGTCACCATGAGTTGAACAGGATCTGTGTTCTGCCAGGTCGTGCATCTTATATTGTTCTGAAGAAGCCGATTGTTACGCATGCCTGCTCATTCCCGCCCCCATGCAACTGCACAGACATGCAAATTAGGGTGTCTTCGAGTCACCATAAGTTGAACAGGATCTGTGTTCTGCCAGGCCGTGTGTCTTATATTGTTCTGAAGAAGCCGATTGTTACGCATGCCTGCTGATTCCCGCCCCCATGCAGATGCACAGATATGCAAATTAGGGTGTCTTGGAGTCACCATGAGTTGAATAGCATCTGTGTTCTGCCAGGCTAATGCTAGGCTTTTTTTTTTAATATGGTGAAATATAGCTTTGATTTGGAAAGCCACATGGACGGCGTTAATGTTGTTGTTGTTGGTGGTAGTGGTGGTCATCAACACAATTTGGCCTAGAAAACAATTTGATGGTCTTGTTCTACCTATGCATATATTTGCCCCCAATTCCATGGCCGTGTGTCTTATATTGTTCTGATGAAGCAGTGTCTACCCAGTAGTAGGCTCTGCTAGACTCCATAGATGGGTTCTGAAGGTAGACACCCAAAGTGGCTAGGGTTTATTTTATGTTTGATTTTGTTTATGCTGTTTGGATGCTTGCACTTGTTTCCAGCAAGATCGAACAATAAACCAAATTCTTTGGGCCAGATTCTCAAAGGGCTTACTACGGTGCAACACCATTTGTGCCATCGTAAGTCCTAATCTGGCCCGGCGTATCTATGCGACTGATTCTTAGAATCAGTTACGCATAGATATCAATTAGATCTGACAGGCGTAAGGCTCTTACGCTGTCAGATCTTAGATGCATTTTTTTCCCCGCCGCTAGGTGTCGCCGACGTCGTTTTCCCCATCGTCTATGCAAATTAGCTATTTACGCGGGATTCCCGAACGTACGCGCGGTCGACACAGTAAATTTACGACGTTTCTGTAGCTTTTATGACACGTAAAGTTACCCCTGCTATATGAGGGGCAACCAATGTTAAGTATGGCCGTCGTTCCCGCGTCGAAATTTAAAAAAGTAAGTCGTTTGCGTAAGTCGTCCGTGAATGGCGCTGGACGCCATTTACGTTAACGTCGAAACCAATGACGTCCTTGCAACGTCATTTAGCGCAATGCACGTCGGGAAATTTTAGGGACGGCGCATGCGCAGTACGATCGGCGCGAGAACGAGCCTAATTTAAATGATCCACGCCCCCTACCTGGATCATTTTAATTAGGCGGGCTTGCGCCAGAGAATTTACGCTACGCTGCCGCAACTTTACAGGCAAGTGCTTTGTGAATCAAGCACTTGCCCATAAAACTTGCGGCCGCGTAACATAAACGAGATACGTTACGGCCGCATAGTTTAACGCCGATCTGCGAGAATCTGGCCCTTTGTTTTCAACCATCTTCGACTGCCTGTCTGTATAAATTCAGTGTGTGGTGAATCCATCCAAGGGGTCACACACCCCGCTACCGAGCTAACCCCTTACACTAGCTTCACACAACCACCGAGGCAAGAAGAAGAGCTAGACCTCAGACCGTTGGACATGGTCAATCTGTTTTCAATTTATCTACAACGCTCTCTACAGGTGCGAAAGACGAATTCCCTCTTCATCTTACCATCTGGTCCTAAAAGAGGACAAACTGCCTCAACCAGAATAATATCTAACTGGATCACCAAAGTGATAAGTCTTACGTATGAGAAACAGGGGCTGACGCCTCCACAGGCGATTAGAGCTAATTCTACCAGAGGGGGGCATCCTTGTTTGCAGCATCTGCTAAGATACCAATTGAAGACATATGCAGGACTTCTAGCTGGAGTCCCTGCAAGACCTTCGCAAGGCATTACAGTTTAGACGTTACAACGGCTAATGTATCGAATTTCGGGAGTGCCCTAGTATCGGCACTTTTTTAAGCAAAATATAAATATTCACTAAAGCAGCATTTCCAGTTGTTGTCCGAGTCTAATATATATTTTCCCACCCTAGTTGAGCTCAATTAAATCCCCTGGTGTGCTGACGTGAGGCTGGCCAGGAAAACTGAAAATTGTTATTAATACCTACGGTAATTTTCCTTTCCTTGTCTGTCCTCACGTCAGCACAGCTCTTTCCCTCCCTATAAGCCTGTCGTCCGCCAGTTAAGTGGAACAAGGGAAAAGGGAGGAGGGGCCCCTTATTTATCAGCTAAGAAGAAGGTGGTACTGGAGGACCGGAGGAGGGGATTAACCCAAGGTGTGCTGACGTGAGGACAGACCAGGAAATTACCGTAGGAATTAATAACAATTTTCTGTTTTATTGTTTTACTTCAGACCCGGAATAATTTACTTCCTTCCCGACCAGGCCATTTTTTGTGATACGGCACTGCGTCGCTTTAACTGAAAAATGTGTGGTCGTGTGATGCTGTACCCAAACAAAGTGTAGGTCCTTTTTTTCCTACAAATAGAGATTTATTTTGGTGGTATTTGATCACCTCTGCGGTTTTTATTTTTTGTAATTGGAAAAAATACAATGGGAGTTATTTACGAAAGGCAAATCCACTTTGCACTACAAGTATACTTGAAAGTGCACTTTCAAGTGCAGTCACTGTAGATCTTAGGGGGATATGCAAGGAAAATAAAAAACAGCATTTTAGCTTGCACATGATTGGATGATAAAATCAGCAGAGCTTCCCCTCATTTCAGATCTTCCCCTCAGATCTACAGCGACTGCACTTCCAAGTGCACTTCCAATGCACCTCCAAGTGCACTTGTAGTGCAAAGTGGATTTGCCTTTTGTAAATAACCCCCACTATCTTTTACTTTTTGCTATAATAAATATCCCATTTTTTTTTCAAAAAACAAATTTTTTCCTCAGTTTAAGCCTATATGTATTCTTCTACATATTTTTGGGAAAAAATCACAATAAGCGTATATAGATTGGTTCGCACAAAAGTTACATTGTCTACAAAATAGGTGATAGATTTATGGAATTTGTATCATTTTTTTTTTTTTACTAGTAATGGCGGCTATCAGCGATTTTTATCGGGACTGAGATATTGCGGCGGACAAATTGGACACTTTTGACACATTTTTGGGACCAGTGACATTTATACAGTGATTAGTGCTATAAAAATGCACTATTACTGTATAAATGTCACTGGCAGGGAAGGGGTTAACTGTGTTAAAACATCCAAGCACAGTTCATTGTCCAGGGTCCAAAGATGTGTGAAAAAAGCACTATTAGGAAATCACCATAATAATATTATAAAAATAATTTTTGAACTGTTTGTGCCCCCTGGATGGAACTGTAATTTTTACTAACATGTGAAAGAGCAACATTACGTTCCTCCGAAGATCCAAAACTCTGAAGCCTTGTTCAGCTGTGTTTATTTCCTACAGGTAGGGCATGCCTTCCATAATGGAAAGCAAGACTTTTGCCTCAGGGATGCCTTCTAAGTTGCAACAGCACAGTTCACACATCATTCACTGATCTCCTGCACATTCAGCACTTTCAGGAAGAAAAATGTGTTTGGATGTCTCCCTCCTTTACACAATGTACTATAAATGAACTGCTGTTCCTCTGAAGTTTCTGTGACTCTCTCTCACTGTGTACTGTAGATATTCAAATTGAAGAATTATTATTTTACATTCATTTGCAGGATTACGGCAGAGGGGCTAACAACTGCAATCCAAAGTGGCAATTATTGACACATTCTTAGCTAACTAGATTACTGGAAGAATAACTACATGTTTTGTGCAATATGTTCTACCCTGTACTTTTTTACAGTTTAGATTTTCCATTTCCGTTTTCAATTTTTTTATATTGCAGAAGAAAACAATTATCTGTTTACATCACATCATAAAACTATACCATTGTATGGTTAATTAAATAACATAAATACATACCGTATTTGCCGGCGTATAAGACGACTGGACGTATAAGAACCCCCTAATTTTCCAGCTAAAATGTTGGTTTTGGGATATACTCACCATATAAGACGACCCCCTTCCTACTAGTCATGGCTTGCCTCACCTCGCCATGCCATTACATGCCTCACTGTGCCATTACATGCCAAACTGTTCCACCATTACATGCCAGACTGTGCCACCATTACATGCCTCACTGTGCCACCATTACATGCCAGACTGTGCCACCATTACATGCCTCACTGTGCCACCATTACATGCCTCACTGTGCCACCATTACATGCCTCACTGTGTCACCATTACATGCCTCACTGTGCCATTGCATGCCTCACTGTGCCACCATTACATGCCTTACTGTGTCACTGCATACCTCACTGTGCCATTGCATGTCTCGACAATCCCTTACCTTATCCCTGACATGCAGAATCTGTCAGACCGCGGCCGTCCATTTTTCAAAAGCCGCGCCTCCTCCTCGTGCTGTTCCGTGATAGGCGGGACATTCAGCTTCCCAGGAGACACTGTGTTCAGTGTTCCGCCTATCAAGGATGCCCTCTAGTCCGAGACAGAGGACGAGAGGGCATCCGTGATAGGCGGAACACTGAAAAGAGGCTCTGCTGGGAAGCTGAGTGTTCCGCCTATCACAGAACAGCAGAAGGAGGAGAAGCGGCTTTTGAAAAATGGACGACTACAGTCTGCATGTTAGGTTACCGGCGTATAAGATGACCCCTGACTTTTAAAAAGAATTTCATGGATTAAAAAGTCGGAAAATACGGTACTCTAAATGCATGCATGAATAATTGTTAGGTTGTAACAAAATACTGTAGTTTGGACCAATGTTTGTTAATACAATACATTTTGTACCTTTTAAAGCTACAATTACAAAAAGACAAAAATACTTTTTTTTTTTTTTTTTTTTAAAGCTGATGATCCTTAAGTAAAGATGCTTTACTTAATGTATGCAGTTTCTAATGAAAGACAGCATGTTTCTAGTGTGCACAATTTCAAAGCTTTGCATACACTTGAAAATGCCAACACATGCTGTAGATTGCCTGCTGTTCATTGTGTACCAAATTAAAATGTTTTCCTGTCTTGAGCTTTGTATGCAATTTGTCTGTCAATGAACAAATGGCTTTGCACTGAAAAAAAAAAAAAGTAAAATATTTTCCCTCAGCAAACGGGAATAAAGGATTAAGTCTTTTGTTGCCACCTTCTGGAATAAGTTAATACAGTGCAAATTATCAATAAATGATAATGTAGAAGGGGGAAGCAATAATGCACTGAAACTAAAATGTATTGAAAAAAATCTGTCTGTCTGTCTGCAGTATATATATATACTGATATAAGGGGGAAACCTTTATATCAGTGCCCCCTTACATGATCGTATTCACTTCCCCCTTACATCATTGACCCCCCTCAGACTGGCCTAGCGGTGCTGTCACCGACCTCCTCTCAGGTGCACCATGCAGGGCTCAGTCAGTCGACTCCAGCTTGGTGGCTCTATTTTTATTCTATATAGTCTCTTCTCCACAGTCCACACACATCTGACTTCTCCCATGACCCCCATCCCGGCGGTGCTCCCACTCTTGACTCCTCTCCAGACTCCCTCAGAGACTGCAGACATGATACAGGAGATGATCAGAGACTGCAGACATGATACAGGAGATGATCAGAAACTGCAAACATGATACAGGAGATGGTCAGAGGCTACAGACATGATACAAGAGCTCAATGCAGCCTCACTGTGCCCATCAAATGCAGCCTCACTGTGCCCATCAAATGCAGCCTCACTGTGCCCATCAAATGCAGCTTTACTGTGCCCATCAAATGCAGTCTCACTGTTCCCACGAATGTAGCCTCACTGTGCCCATCATTGCAGCCCCACCTGTGCCCCATGTCCCAGCCTGCAGTGCCTGTCTGTGGGAAGGTGTGTTGTTAATGCTCGGTACGGTACCTTCCATGCCAGCAGGATATCCATGATCGCCATCAGCATGCAGGGTTTGTTCTCGTTTTGGATAGGAGCAATGCTCCTTCCAGAGGATCTGTTTGCTGTGAGATGGAGTGGTCCCTGGCCACCTGCACCCTCAGCTGTCCTCATTTTCTGGCCCCAGTCAGCCTGTCCCCTGGTCCTGGGGAAGTGAGAGCACTGGGTGGGAGCTGGAGAGAAGAGAGAACGGAGAGCACTGGCAGGGTTGGAGAGCACATGGGTGGGGGCAAAGAGCAGGGGGGCTTGAGAGCACTGGGGAAGCTAAAAAGAACAGGGGTGGAGTGCAAGGGAGGCTGAGAGGGAGCTGGAGAGCACTAAGGGGGGATCTTGAGAGCACTGGGGGGCAGAAAGAACTGGGGTGGAGAGCACTGGGGGTACAAAGAGCAGGGGGGAGTGGAGAGCACTGGGGAGTGGAGAGCAATAGGGGGAGCTTGAGAGCACCAGTGGGGGCCAGAAAAAATAGGGGTGGAAAGTACGGGGGCTGGAGCACACTATGGGGGGTGGAGAGCACTGGAGGGGTTGGAGAGCAAATGGGTGGGGGAAAAATGCAGGGGGAGCGGAGAGCACTGGTGGGGTTAGAGAGCACATGGGTGGGGGCAAAATTCAGGTGGGAGTGGAGAGTACAGGGACGGGGAGCGGAGAGTGCTGGGGGGGAGCTTGAGAGCACTGGAGGGGGAGCCAAAAAGAACAGGGGTGAAGAACACTGGGGGGCTGGAGAGCGATGTGTAGCTTGAGAGCACTAGGGGGGGCAGAAAGAACAGGGGTGGAGAGCACTGGGGGTGGGTAGAACAGGGGTGGAGAGCACTGGGGGGAGAACAGGGGTGGAGAGCAGAACAGGGGTGGAGAGCACTGGGGGGGCAGGGGTGGAGAGCACTGAGTGGGAGAACAGGGGTTGAGAGCACTGGGGGGTGGGGAGAACAGGGGTGGAAAGCACTGGGGGGAGAACATGAGTGGAGAGCACTGGGGGGGAGAACATGGGTGGAGAGCAGAACAGGGGTGGAGAGCACTGGGGGGGGGGAACAGGGGTGGAGAGCACTGGGGGGGGGCAGGGATGGAGAGCACTGGAGGGGAGAACAGGGGTGGAGAGCACTGGGGGGGAGAACAGGGGTGGAGAGCAGGCACTGGGGGGGCAGGGGTGGAGAGCACTGGGATGGTGGCTGGAGAAGGATGGGGAGAGCAGGGGGGCAGAAAGAACAGGGGTGGAGAGAAGTGTGGTGGGGAGGAGAACACTGGGGGGGAGCTTCCAGGAGAACCTGATAGGAGGAGAAGCAGGGGGGCTGCATATCGAGGAAAAGAGCTGTCTATATTGCTCCATACAGCCGCGGAATGCTTGATTCTCCTCCTCTCCCTCCTGCAAGCATTCAGCGGCTGTATGGAGAAATATAGACAGCTCATTTCCTCTATATGCAGCCACCCTGCCGAATCCGATCCTCCTATTAGGCACAATAGGGCGGGCTGTACGGCGGGCATGACATCTCCTGTGTATCATCACTGAGCTGGCTGGGTCTGTGTTCAGCGGTGACGCTCTAACGAGGTCCCGTCCCCTAGACCGGCTCGTGTGATAGGCTGAACACTGATTCTATCTACTATCACATGAGCCGATCTAGGGGGGCGGGACCGTGTTACAGCATCATCGCCGAACACAGACCCAGCAAGCCAGCTCCATAATGATACACAGGAGAGAGGGGACAGGGAGCACTGCAGCCCCAAAACTGAAACCGGCCACAGGACATAATCTCCCGATATCCCGATAGGCCAGTCCGGCCCTGCATGCATCAATGCAACAAAAGTTTTCAAAACGGGTGTTTTTTTGGGAGCAGTGATTTTAATAATGCTTAACCGGTTGCCGACCAGCCGCCGCAGTTCTACGGCGGCAGATCGGCTCCCCTGCACGAGAGCCCATAGCTATATGTCGGCTCTCGACGCGGCAACCCCCCGGGCTCGACCCCGACTCCGGTGCGTGTGCCCGGCGGGCACGATCGCCGCCGGGCACACGCGATCGCTCTTTACAGAGCGAGGACCTGGAGCTGTGTGTGTAAACACACAGCTCCCGGTCCTGTCAGGGAGAGAAATGCTGATCTTCTGTTCATACAATGTATGAACAGAAGATCAGTCATTTCCCCTAGTGAGTCCACCCCCCCTACAGTTAGAACACGTCCAGGGAACATACTTAACCCCTTCCCCGGCCCCTAGTGTTAACCCCTTCACTGCCAGTGGCATTTTTATAGTAATCCAATGCAATTTTTTAGCACTGATCGCTATAAAAATGCCAATGGTCCCAGAAATGTGTCAAAAGTGTCCAAAGTGTCCGCCATAATGTCGCAGTACTGAATAAAAATCGCTGCTCGCCGCCATTACTAGTAAAAAAAATATTAATAAAAATGCCATAAAAATACCCCCTATTTTGTAAACGCTATAACTTTTGCGCAAACCAATCAATAAACGCTTATTGCGATATGTAGAAGAATACATATCGGCCTAAACTGAGGAAAAAATATGTTTTTTTAATATATTTTTGAGGGATATTTATTATAGCAAAAAGTAAAAAATATTAATTTTTTTCAAAATTGGCGCTCTATTTTTGTTTATAGCGCAAAAACTAAAAAAACGCAGAGGTGATCAAATACCACCAAAATAAAGCTCTATTTGTAGGGAAAAAAGGACGCCAATTTTGTGAGCCACGTCGCACGACCGCGTGTCAGTTAAAGTGACGCAGTGCCGAATCGCAAAAAGTGCTCTGGTCTTTGACCAGCAATATGGTCCGGGGGTTAAGTGGTTAAAGTGAAACAATAAAAGTATATTAGGAAATATTCCTTTAAATATCCTGCCTGGGGGGGGGGTGACTATAGTATGCCTGTAATGTGGCACATTTTTCCCGTGTTTAGAACAATCTCTGCAGCAAAAATGACATTTCTAAAGGAATACAAGTCATTTAAAACTGCTTGCGGCTGTAATGTAATGTCCGGTCCCGGCAATATAGATGAAAATCATTGAGAAAAACGGCATGCCCCCCCCCCCAGCCCATTACCAGGCCCTTTGGGTCTGGTATGGATATTAAGGGGAACCCCTCACCCAAATAAAAATAAAAAGGCGTGGGTCCCCCAAGCCCTATATACTCTGAACAGCAGTATAAAGGCAGTCCCAGGGGTTACAAACAAGATGGGGACTGTAGGTTTGTTCTTAAGTTGAATTTATGTGTAATTTGGAACAGGACATTTTTTTAAGCTTTTTTGATAATATAGGGAAGGGTTATCACTCCTGTAACATTTGTTTTGCTATCTGTGCCCCTGTTCAGAAGATTTCACCTCACTTTCTGTCCCAATGACAATTGGATTTTGAAAATTTTGGGTTATCAGGGAAACAAGGATTGGTTATAAAGCATCAACGGAGACACATTTTTTCCCATATTAACTCTTACAGGAGAGAATTTCCCTTCCTAGGGGTAGATTTCCTCTCACTTCCTGTTGTCTCCCTCCGTTTGTAAGTAGGAGTCGTTTGCAAGTCGGATGCTTGAAAATAGAGGACCGTCTGTATTTACTATACAGCCTGCTCTATACATTCTGCAGAAAATTGGGCCTTAGGTGTGAGAGGTACCAGAACACTGTAAGCCCTCACAGTTACTCTTGGTGGGCGCTGGAACGGGCCCTGCTGTGAAATATTAGATAAATAATTGTAATTAAACGCCCTGTTAAACAGGGGCAGGAAAATTGGGTCTTAGGCAGTGGTGGTGGCACACCACTGTAAAACCTCAGATACTCTTGTTGAGTGCAGGAACGAGCCCTGCTGTGAAATATTTGATCAAAATTTTTAATTACGCACCCCTGTTAACTACTTGCCGACCAGCTGCCGCAGTTCTACGGTAGCAGGTCGGCTCCCCTGCGCGAGAGCCCGTAGCTCTACGTCGGCTCTCGAAGTGGCCACTAGGGGTGCGTGCGCGCCCCCGCTTGTCTTTGACTCCTGTGCGCGTGCCCGGTGGGTGCGATCTCCGCCGGGCACCCGCGATTGCTTGTTACAGAGCGAGGACCGGGAGCTGTGTGTGTAAACACACAGCTCCCGGTCCTGTCAGGGGAGAAATGCCTGACTGTCTGTTCATACAATGTATGAACAGCGATCAGTCATTTCCCCTAGTGAGGCCACCCCCCCCTACAGTTAGAACACACCCAGGGAACATACTTAACCCCTTCCCCACCCCCTAGTGTTAACCCCTTCCCTGCCAGTGGAATTTTTACAGTAATCCAATGCATTTTTTTAGCACTGATCGCTATAAAAATGCCAATGGTCCCAAAAATGTGTCAAAAGTGTCCGAAGTGTCCGCCATAATGTCACAGTACTGAAAAAAAATCGCTGATCGCCGCCATTACTAGTAAAACAAAAATATTAATAAAAATGCCATAAAACGACCCCCTATTTTGTAAACGCTATAACTTTTGCGCAAACCAATCAATAAACGTTTCTTGCGATTTTTTTTTTTTTTTTACAAAAAATATGTATAAGAATACGTATCGGCCTAAACTGAAGAAAAATATTGTTTTTTTATATATTTTTTGGGGATATTTATTTAAAGCAAAAAGTAAAAAATATGATGTGTGTTCAAATACCACCAAAAGAAAGCTCTATTTGTGGGGAAAAAAAGGACGCCAATTTTGTTTGGGAGCCATGTTGCACGACCACGCAATTGTCAGTTAAAGTGACGCAGTGCCGAATCACAAAAAGTGCTCTGGTCTTTGACCAGCAATATGGTCTGGGGTTAAGTGGTTAAACAGGGGCAGAAAAATTGGGCCTTATGCAGTGGTGGTGCCCTGAACCAAAAATATTCTTAGAAGCTAACATCATGAAGATTGAGGAGTAGGGATGAGCCGAACCCCCCCCCCCCCGTTCAGTTCGCACCAGAACCTGCGAACAGACCAAAAGTTTGTGTGAACTTTAGAACCCCGTTAAAGTCTATGGGACTCAAACATTTGAAATCTAAAGGCTAATATGCAACTTATTGTCCTAAAAATTGTTTGGGTACTCGGGTCCTGCCCCAGGGGACATGTATCAATGCAAAAAAAAGTTTTAAAGACGTAATTTTTTTCAGGAGAAGTGATTTTAATAATGCTTAAAGTGAAACAATAAAAGTGAAATATTCTTTTAAATTTTGTACCTAGGGGGTGTGTAAAGTATGCCTGTAAAGCAGCGCTTGTTTCCCGTTCTTAGAACTGTCCCTGCACAAAGTGTCATTTCTAAAGGAAAACAAGTCATAATGAATTGTCAGCTCCCGGCAATACAGCGAAAAGTCATTGATAAAAAAACAATGCGTGGGGGTCCCCCCAAATTCAATTACCAGGCCCTTCAGGTCTGGTATGGATTTTAAGGGGAACTCCACCCCAAGTAAAAAAAAATGGCGTTCGCCCAAAAATCCATACCAGACCCTTTATCCGAGCACACAACCTGGCAGGCCGCAAAAGAGGGGAGGACGATAGAGCGCACCCCCTCCTAAACCGTACCAGGACACATGCCCTCAACATTGGGAGGATGTTTTGGGGGTCTGTGGCCCCTCAAAGCGCCATGTCCCCATGTTAATGGGGACAAGGGCCTCATCCCCACATCCCTTGCCCGGTGGTTGACCCTTGCCCGGTGGTTGTGGGGGTCTGCAGGCGGAGGGCTTATTGAAATCTGTGAATTGGTAATGGTACATCATTGTACCCTACCATTTCACAAAGAAAGTGTAACAAATTGTAAAAAACACACAGACACCGTTGGGAAAGTCCTTTATTTAAAAAAAAAAAATAATAATAAAAAAGATTACACTCTCGGTCTCCACTTCAACGCTGTTGGTATCCTGCGGTGGGTGATCTCCTCTTCGGGGTCCAGCGATGAGATGATCTCCTCTTCATCCAGGTCCAGGATCCAACAATGAGATGTCCGCAGCGCATTACCTGTCTCCACGGGAGACACCCCAGAAATTATGCGGCGGGAGCCAGTGACAGTGGGTGGGGTCACCCGTCACATGACCCTGTCCCCCTCTGATGTAATGGCAAACCTGCATTACATCAGAGGGGGGTGGGGTCACCCGCACGTTACTTGGAAAGCCTGGGCGTCAGAGGGGGACGGGGTCACGTGATGCACCCCCACACATTTTTTTCTCAATGACTTTCAATGCCTTTTCTCTGTATTGTCAGAAGCTGACAATTCATTATAGCCACGAGTGGTTTTAAATGACTTGTTTTCCTTTAGAAATGACACTGTGCAGGGACAGTTCTAAGCATGGGAAACAAGCGCTTCTTTACAGGCATACTTTAAACACCCCCTAGGTACGAAATTTATAGGAATATTCCACTTTTATTGTTTCATATTAAGCATTATTAAAATCACTGCTCCCGAAAAAATGTCAGTTTTTAAAACTTTTTTTTTGCATTGATACATGTCCCCTGGGGTAGGACACAGGTCCCCAAACACTTTTTATGACAATAACTTGCATACAAGCCTTTAAAATTAGCACGTTAGCTTTCTCCCATAGACTTTTACAGGGTGTTCTGCAGCTTTTCGAATTTGCCGCAAACACCCCAAATTGTTTGTTGTACGGCGAACGGGCAAACAGGCAATGTTCGAGTCGAACATGAGTTTGACTCGAACTCGAAGCTCATCCCTATTGAGGAGGAACAGGATAGTCACTCAGCATAGGCAGTCTTCAAGGGATCCTACATCTATAGAAAAATCAATAGGTTACATCAGCATCAGGTGCTTGGTAGCTGGTGATCCAAGACTAATTCATTTTTATGAATGTGAGCAGATCAACAGAGTCTGTGGACAGGCGCACACTGTGATCGGGTTAAAAAGCCTTCAGCAGCACTGAATGTGCGTTTAGAAAAAACGCTGGATGCAGGACAGGCCAGTAGCTCAATTGCATACTGTGCAAGCTCTGGCCAGTGGTCCATCCTCAAGACTCAGTAACCCAGTGGATGTTCTGTTGGAAAGGTCTCCAAGTCTGATCTTGCCCCTAGATATTCCTGCACCCCTGCACCATGTAATTCAGATGCTGGCGATGGTTGCTGGAACTGATCAGACCTTGGCGCTGAGGACTGAAGAATTGTCTCAAGGCATCGGTCAGGCTTTGCAGGATCAGGGAGGCCATGCAGCATAAGTTTGCAGAGGCATTTGATCCTGAATCCTCTGGGTCACTAAGAATCACATGATCTGCAACCACCTTCTCCCAGCCACGTACAACTCCATGGGTTTCTGGGGACTGAAAACGATCCCTTGAAGACTGCTACTGATGATTAATACTGATACTGATGAGTATTATCCTCCTCCATGCTGACACAATCCTCCTCCTCTTCCTCTTCTTCTTCCTGTGTGATCGACAGGACCGGTAGAATACTATCTGGAAAAAAGGGCGACTTGAGAGTGTTGTGGAAAATTTCAAGATGTATTTAATATGTATTGTCATAATGGCACCCAGTCTTAGTACTTCCGCAGCCTGCTCTAAATAGAGCTGACTGGGGCAGTCTGAGGCTGGTTGAATCTCGTCTGGTAGTAGAAAATGTCTTGAGGTTGGAGTGTGATGTTTGCGGCGTGGGCGTATGTCCACCGGCGAGGGGCCCTCTGTTCATTTAGCACCGACGATTGTTGAGGAGGGGGTGCGCTCACTCCGCAGGCACACTAGTGGTTATGGACAAATGTGCGCTCTTATCTGGGTCATGTCTGATCAGCATGACTTAGGATTTGTAGCGTACACCTGTAGATAGCCTTCATTCCACCTTTAATAAGGGTATAATCTGGATATGCTTTATTCTATGGAATGGCGCAGATTAAGGATTCTATCAGCGTTTAATATGAGAGCTTGTGATAGTTTCTGGAGTCAGGAAAGGCATACATGCATTCTCTGCCCGGACACACCCATAAGACTTTAGCCAGCATTGTATGTATTTATGTTCATTGTATTGTATTCATTGTATGTATTTCTATTCATTGTATTGTGGTGTTGTTGTATTATTTTGTTATTGTTATATTACTGTATTGAATCCCTGTTGGAAGAGTTTCCGTATATGGGCATCTGCTGGGTGGAGCTCACACCCTGTGAGCTCACTTCCTATGGAGGAGGTCACATGTTGTGACATCACTTCCTGTTGGGTCCTTAATAAAACTGCCTGTGAGGGCGTCGGCAGACCAGTTATGACTGGGAGCTAGACTGAGAACAATTGGTGAGGTCTCTTGACTTGAATGGATGGGCAGAGAATGGATGATGAGTGAACTTATTTAGCTTTAAGATGGTTTATTTCATCAAGACGGAGTATGTGCTTTTTAGCACAGGGCAAAATGGCGGTATGCTCTGCATACAGCCCATTTTGCCACCACAAGAGGTAAGGAAGTCCTCATCTTCCTCCCGCTGTTCTGCCTCAAGTGCCATGTCCATTATTTCACTAAGTGTGTGCTCCAACAGGAAGAAAAAAGGGACAGTATCACTGATGCATGCACTGTCACTGCTCACCATCCTCATTGTCTCCTCAAATGGTGACAGGACAGTGCATGCATCCTTGATCATTAGCCACTGGCATGGCAAAAAAAAAAACCTAGGCTCCCCTGACCCTATCCTGGTGCCATACTCACACAGGTACTCATTGATGGCCCTCTGCTGTGTGTGCAGCCGCTGCAGCATTGCCAACATTGAGTTCCACCTGGTGGGTATGTCACAAATGAGGCAGTTCTTGGGCAGGATGCATTCCCTTTGAAGGTCAGCCAGCTGAGCACTGGCATTATATGACCGGTGGAAATGACCACAGACTTTCCTGGCCTGCCTCAGGAGATCCTGTAAGCCTGGGTACCTGCTCAAGAACCACTGCACCACCAAATTCAGGACGTGAGCCAAACAGGGAACATGGGTCAAGTGTCCCTGTCGGTGAGCGGAGAGGAGATTGGTGCCATTGTCGCATACAACCATTCCTGGCTGAAGCTGGCAATGTGTCAACCACCTCTGAGCCTGCCCCTGCAGAGCTGACAGAATCTCTGCCCCAGTATGGCTCATGTCCCCTAAGCAGACCAACTCAAGAACCACATGGCATCTTTTGCCTGAGTGCTTGAGTAGCCCCTTGAACGCCTACGGAGCACCGCTGGTTCAGAGGACAAATCTGCAGAGGAAGAGGCCATAGAGGAAGAAGAAGAGGAGGGGTGGAGGAGAGAGCTGTAGCAGAATCAACATTATTAGCATTTTGGAGGCGTGGTGGCGGAACAAGCTCTAACAATACTGAACCCGGTCCTGCATCCTTCCCAGCTGCCAGCAGAGTTACCCAGTGCACTATGAAAGAAAGGTAATGTCCCTGTCCATGCCTGCTGGACCATGAGTCAGCAGTAATATGCACCTCACTGCTGACCTCCCTGTCCAACGAGGCCAAGACATTGCCTTCCACATTCCGGTAGAGAGCCAGAATGGCCTCCCATGAAAAGAAATGGTGTTTGGTAACCTGCCACTGAGGTACCGCACATTCCACAAATTCACAAAAGGGGGCAGAATCTACCAGCTGAAAAGGCAGCAGTTGCAGTGCTAGCAATTTGGCCAAGCTAGCATTCAGACGCTGAGCATGTGGATGGCTGGGACCAAATTTCTTGTGACTGTTTAGCAACTGGGGTAGGGAAATTTGCCTGATAAAGATTGGCCGCAAGTACTTGGGACACCTATTTCTATACCTTCATTCCTCTCAGTGCAGGTTTCTGAGAGGTCTGAAGGTATAGTGGGGAAGGAGATCCCAGCTGATGAGGAGCAAGGAGAGGTTTGCCTTGTTCTTTGATGTGGGTCTTTTAAGTGCTGTTGCCAACAGACTGCATGGGAGGTCATCATATGTCTGGTCAAGCATGTGTTGCTCAAGCGGCTGCTGTTTTGGCCACACTTGATACGCTTCAGACAGATTGTAAACAGCAACTGTGAAATCTGCTGCACACGTGTCAAAAAAGGCCCACACCAAAGAACTTTTCAAAATGTGCAGGGAGTGAGCAGAGCCCTGCACCTGCTTAGCTCTGCGGTGTGATGCAATAGGGTGGCTGCCCTTAAACTGTCCCCTGGAGGGCATACTGCCTCATTGGAGATGTGCCATCCTCCTCCTCTCTTCTATCAGGCACCCAAGTAGAGTCAGTCACCTCATCATCCCCTCCCTCCTCGTCACTGGAGCAAACTTGGCAGTATGCTGCAGCTGGGGGAACATGACTGCCAGTTTATTTTCCTTCTTGAGCACCCCCTCTCTCTAGACTCATGGTACACCCTTCCTCAAACTGGGTACCATCATCGGAGCCTTCAAATCGCTATGCATTCTCCTGCAGCATGTACCCGACACTGTGGTCGAATAGTTCGGCGGACTCCTCCGTGCATGATGATTGGGCTAGTGAAGGAGTAACTGTTGACATGGAGCCAATGGAATAGGCTGCTTTGGCAGATGCATTGGCAGGCAAACTATTTTGAGCCTGGGTGACAGAGGATGAGGAGGATGAGAACGGCTTTGTTATCCAAAGCCGTCCTGGATAGCTGAAGATAAAAAGGACAATCGTGCCCCACGGCCCCGTGCTGAGGATGCACAATGTCCATGACCAGCACTGTTGACTGTAGACACAGAGCCTGCTTGCCCACTTTTAGTGTCCTGTGAGCATCTGCCTCTCTTTGGCGGCTTTCCGGACATGCTGTAAATTTTGTTTAGCAAAACCACACAACACTGTATTGTGTACTGTGTACACCGCTAGAAAAGTTGTAGCAACTGCACTATGGGTGCACGGTACTGTGTACACCAACAGAAGTCTGTGATTGGAAAAGTATATCAAGAGACATGAAAAGGACAGTAATCCTTAGTTAAGTGCTTATGCCCATCAGGCACACAACTAGGATATTTTTGATCATTATACCTTTTAAATTACCTTTTTACAAGCACTATAAACATTGTTTCTCTTAGAGCTCACATCTCTCAGATGTGACTGGACTTATTGGGCCAGATTCAGATAGATCAGCGGATCTTTAGATCCGCGTAATCTATCTGATTTAAGATCCGCCGCCGCAAGTTTTAGAGGCAAATGGGTAATTCACAAAACACTTACCTCCAAACTTGCGGCGGCAGATCGTAATTCCACCGGCGGAATTCAAATTCCGCGGCTAGGGGGAGTGTGCTATTCAAATCAGGAGCGTCCCCGCGCCGATCAAATAGCGCATGCGCCGTCCAGAAATTTTCCCAGCGTGCATTGCTCCAAATGACGCCGCAACGACGTCATTAGTTTCGACGCTTACGTAAATGACGTCCATCCGTATTCGCGAACGACTTACGCATACGAGGTAAAAAAATTCAAATTTTGACGCGGGAACGACGGCCATACTTAACATTGGCTGCGCCTCATAGAAGCAGGGGTAACTATGTGCCGGGAAAACCCTTATGTAAATGTCGTAAAAACACTGCGTCGGGCCCGCGTACGTTCGCTGATTTACATATTCTCTGCGTAAATCAGCGAGAATGCCCCCAGCGGCCATTTTTAAATTGCAGTTAAGATCCGACGGTGTAACACAGTTACACCTGTCGGATCTTAGGCATATCTATGCGTAACTGATTATATGGGCCAGATTCATAAAGAACTGCAGCGGCGTAACGTATCGTCTTTACGCTACAACGCTGCAAGTTTTCAGCGCAAGTGCCTGATTCACCAAGCACTTGCGTGTAAACTTACAGCGGTGTAACGTAAAGCCGTCTGGCGCAAGCCCGCCTAATTCAAATGGGGCATGTACCATTTAAATTAGGCGCGTTCCTGCGCCGAACGTTCTGCGCATGCTCCGTGTGAAAATTTCCCGACGTGCATTGCGCGAAATGACGTCGCCCGACGTAATGTTTTGAATGACGACGTGCGTAACGTACTTTCGTATTCCCGGACGTCTTACGCAAAAAAAAAATTGAAATTCAACGCGGGAACGACGGCCATACTTTAACATGGCTCGTTTAAAGTTAAGCCATGAAAAAGCAGGCCTAACTTTGCGACGTGAAAAACCGACTAGCAACGACGTAACGAACGTGCGTACCTTCGTGGATCGCCGTTAAAGCTAATTTGCATACCTGACGCTGGAAAACGATGCAAACTTCACCCAGCGGCGGCCGAAGTATTGCATCCTAAGATCCGAAGGCGTACAAAGCCGTAAGCCTGTCGGATCTTAGCCAAAAGCCGTGAATTACAAATAAAAATACGACGCGGCAAATTTGAAATACGCCGGATTATCAGTAAATACTCCGGCGTATTTCCTCTGTGAATCTGGCCCTATGAATCAGTTGCATAGATACGACCGACGCAACCCTGAGATACGACGGCGTATCAGGAGATACACCATTGTATCTCTCTCTGAATCTGGCCCAGAATGTATTGGTTTCAGACAACTATGGGCCAGATTCTCGTACAATTGCGGCGGCGCAACGTAACCCGTTTACATTACACCGCCGCAAGTTTTCAGTGTAAGTGCCTGATCCACGAAGCACTTACCTGTAAACTTGCGGAGGTGTATCGTAAACACGTCCGGCGCAAGCCCGCCCAATTCAAATGGGGTGTGTACCATTTAAATTAGGCACGCTCCCGCGCTGGACGTACTGCGCATGCTCAGTTTAGAAAATTCCACCGTGCTTTGCGCGATGTGACGTCATTTTTTAGAGAGGCGACGTACGTAGCGTCCATTCGTATTCCCGGACGTCTTACGCCAAAACTAAAAAAAATTGAAATTCGACCCGGGAACGACGGCTATACTTTAACATGGCTCGACTAAAGTTAAGCCATGTTAAAGCAGGTGTAACTTTGCGACGGGAAAGAATTACTAGCGATGACGTAACAAATGCGAAAACCGTCGTGGATCGCCGTAAATGCTCATTAGCATACCCGACGCAGGAAAATGACGCAAACTCCACCCAGCGGCGGCCGAGGTACTGCATCCTAAGATCCGACGGTGTAAGTCAATTACACCTGTCGGATCTTAGGGCTATCTATGCGGAACTGATTCTATGAATCAGTCGCATAGATACTCTGAGAGATACGACGGCGTATCAGAGATACGCCGTCGTATCTCTTCTGTGAATCTGGCCCTATGTTCCCAAGTGTTTTGCCAGATCTTGAGACTGAAAAATGGTCAAGCAGCCCTTTGGCAAGCCCCCGCAGACTTCCTGGGAGGGACCTTTCCAAGTTCTGCTGTATACTACTATATAAAGGTTGTGACAACACTCCAGGCATATATATATATATATATATATATATATATATATATATATATATATATATATATATATATATATATATATATATATATATATATTGTTGTAAAATTGTGAAGAAAAGGTGTGGCGCTAACTCACATTCTAAATAAAATCAATATACAAATTAATCATCGACATAAGTACTAAGCTTCCTGATTACGTGTTGATCACAAAATACATTAAGGCTGCACGTCCGCCCTTACTGACATCACATCCGGTTTCTTGGATTCCTTCTCTTGCTACTTGGAATGCACGCTGCATCCTGGAGAGACGGCAAGCATACTAAGCTAAGCTGTACATGTTGGTGTTGACTTACAGCACCCTTAATTGTAAGTGCACATTTTTTATTTGATTGTTTTTCTACCCACCTTTTAATAAACTAATTTCACTATGATTCTCAATATGTTTCTCCCGAACCTTAATGTTTGATAACTGCAAGGATATACCTTTGTGGTTGAGAGCCAGCATCTCCATACATGTTGATGGTTGAAAGATTTCAATATTGTTGCAAGGTGTATTTCTCACACACGGTTTGTGGTGGAGCAAGATTTAAAGGATTAATTTGTTCTTGCACTTCTCTTTGTCATCATGGTGATTGGATTACTTTGTGAAGATTTTTTTGGAATCTTTTTGAATATTGCATATTTCATTTCAATTGTTTTTATTGATTTTAGCAGTTTAAACAGAAATAACACATACAAGAACATACATGACATCATATTGGTGAAATAGGCCACAGGACATAAAGAGTAACTTATCCATACAAACACCATGATGGTATCACGCACAATAAATGAGTAAAAATTATTTCCTGTAATCGATCATGCCATGAGGGGCCGGTTAATGTGTAGAACCGTGGTAATATTATGTGAGTAGACTTAAAATAAACTAAAATAAGAAAAACATAAAGGCAGAAGAAAACTAGGGTAGAAGAAACAATAAAAAAAAAAACAATAAATGCAGTTAGTCACCATTTGCAATGAACAATAAACTATCATATCCACCATGCGCAAGGTAGGATTTAACTCAAGGAAGGTCAGTTCGGGTCTTAGCTTTATACCATTCGTTCCAAGGTTCCCAGATTTAATTAATCCCAGTATATTTACCCAACCCCGAGGCAAATAATTGTTCATACAAGCCATGAGTATTAATTACTTGAATAACTTCAGAGAGTTTAGGCTGTGGAGTGGTCTTCCAATGTCTGACCAGGGCAAGCCTAGCAGCCAAAAGGATGTGGGACAACAATATCCTCAATTGGTGAGGGACAAGCTCTATACCCAAGGAAAGTAGCGCCATCCCCGGGGATAGGACCAGATTGATTTTAAGGACCTGTGTTACGAGGTCCTGGATCAACTGCCAGTATTGTGTTATAGCGGGACAAGACCACAGAATATGAAACAACGTACCGGTTTCCCCACACTCCCTCCAGCACCCAGAGGATAGTCCCTGTGCAAACTTGGACAGTCTGTATGGGGTAATATACCATCTTAATAAGATTTTTTGGAATAACTCCCAAAGATTAACACATTTGGTGGAGAAGTATGTTACCCTCAAGGCCGTCTGCCACTGGTCTACTGAATATACCTTATTAAAGTCCCTCTCCCAGGCTTGCATATTGAGAGATTTGGTGAATGCTGGTTTATCCTGAATATAAGAACAATGATATGCCTTTAATATATGTGTGTTTCGCTAAGTAATATTGGACTATATGCCATGGAAGGGAAGTACATAGGTTGGCTCGTTGTTTCAATAGATGCGATATTTGCCCATATCTATAGTATTCAGTCGGGGATATAGAGTATTCCAGCTAAAGAGCCCTGAATGTCTTAAGCACGGGTCCCACATATAAGTCCTTCATGTCTAGCTCCCCACCAGAACCCCAGCCCGTCATAGAGTTGTCAGGTATAAGAAGAGATAGAGCTGTCAGCGGGAATTTCAGTGGGGTAAGTTTGTACTGTGAAGAAACCTGCGATGTTAGTATTCGCCATACATCAGTAGATGCTCTTATGGTCAGTCCAACATCCAGGGAAGGGAGTGGAAGGAGGGTGCTTGAGATAAGATAGTTATAGAAATTCAGAAATGGTGTTGTTCAAGAGCAGCCCACAGGGATGGTGTAGAGTGAGGGAACCAGCCTTTCAACTGGGCCAGAATTGAGGCTGTATAGTAGCCCTTAATATAAGTGTGGCATATACCCCCCGCCCTCCTATGCTCTATAATTTTGCTGAATGCACAACATGCCCGTTTACCCCCCCCCCAGAGAAATTTGTTGAGAGTAGATTGTGCTGAAAAGAAGGAGGCTGGGACTGGAATGGGCAGAGTTCTAAAGATATATAATCGTTGCGGAAGGACCTGCATCTTGAAAACGGCCAAACGTCCTGACCAGGAAATTTTTAATTTTGCCAGAGCTTCCAACCTGGTATGGCGCAATTGCAAAAATGGGTGTAGTTCTCTCTCACCAACTCATAAGTTGTGCAGGTGAGAGTGATACCTAAGTAAGAGATACCTTTTTCTTTCCATTTAAAGGGAAACCTTGTACTGAGGGTATGTTTAGTTTGGGCAGGGCTTCCCAATCCTAGGATATACGATTTGGTTTCATTGACCTTGTAGTATGACACTGTTGTAAATAATTGCAACACTTGGTGTACCGAAGCCAGAGTGGATTCAACATTGGTGAGCATCAAAATTATGTCATCCGCAAAGAGGCTTATGGTATGTTGTGAGCCTCCGACCACAAAACCGCTTATCTGGGGGTGAGATCATATATAAGCTGCCAAGGGCTCCATAAGGAGATTTTATATAAGAGGGGGCGATGGGCAACCCTGCCGGGTTCCATTGGATATATTGAGTGACTTGGAAAGCTTCCCCGATATATACACCTGGGCCCGAGGGGGTTGTGTAACGTGCCATAATAGCCGGGTATATTCTGCCCTCAAACCCAAATTTGGAAAGCACTCTGGCCAAGTACTCCCAATGGATTCTGTCAAAGCCTTCTCTGCATCCAAAGCAAGGAGCAGAGAAGGTGTTTTTGTTTTATTGGCCAAGTGCACAATGTTGATTAGGCACCTAGTTGAATCGGCTGTTTGTCGGCCCTTCGTGAACCCGGACTGGTCCAGGTGTATCAATGATGGCAAAAGGTCCACCAATCTATTGGCAAGGAGCCTGGCATAGAGCTTCAAATCATTGTTAAGCAATAAAATGGGCCTGAAGTTTTGCGGCATGTCAGGATCCGTCCCAGGCTTCGGAATATTGCATATTTCTATGAACTTTATTATTATGGGACCTTTCTCATGTGGAAAAATCCGGCGCCTGCAAGCAAACGGCCCTGATGGCGCCACCGGCCCAGCCGCAAATCGAGGCCCCGGTCTCGGCCTACCCGAATCTTTCTGCAACAACACCGGCGTTGGCGATGGAAGTAAGCAGCTGGGCAACTCCCCTTCCTCTCCACATGCCTCCATGACACATCAAGCTGGGGACAACACCACAAAGTGCAAAGCACAGACTGTGGCTGCTCTCCTATCCCCCATGATTACGGCATCCGTGGAGAAGGCTGTCAATGCAGGGATGGCTCAAATCAAGTCCCAGCTGGGGAAACACACTACCAGCCTAATGAGCTAGAGCACCGCTTATCTAGTGTGGAAGAAGAGCTTTATTAGGCGCAGGCCACAGAGCAATCCCAGGATAAGACCAACCAATACATTATCCAAAGCTGAACGATTTAGAAAATAGGTTCAGGAGGAGCAACCTGCGATTTGTAGGCATCCCGGGATCGCTGCAATCTCCTGGTCTTGCTGACTATTGCTCCATGCACATCCCAAAAGCCCTACCCCTTTCTGGGTGCCTGCACAGTGGAAAGGGCCCACCGCATGGGAGCTCCCAAATCCGACCGCAAAACCCCTCGGCCAATAATTTCCAAATACTTAAATTACTCTGACAAGTCCCTTATAGAGTTGAGCAGACACCTGGATGTTCGGGTTCGGCCGAACTTCGGAAAAAAGTCCGGGTTCGGGACCCGAACTTGACCCGAACTTG
Source organism: Rana temporaria (assembly GCF_905171775.1). Taxonomy (NCBI): domain Eukaryota; kingdom Metazoa; phylum Chordata; class Amphibia; order Anura; family Ranidae; genus Rana; species Rana temporaria. Next base: position 486,757,137 of record NC_053489.1, read on the forward strand.
ACCCCGAACCCGAACCCCATTGAAGTCAATAGGGACCCAAACTTTTCTGTACTAAAATGTCTATAAAACACTAGTGGAAAGGGCTAGAGGGCTGCAAATGGCAGCAACATGTTGGTAAGAGCATGGCAAGTACTCTGCAAATAAATGTGGATAGGGAAATAACTTAAAATAACATAAAAAAATAAAAATAATCTTGACCTAGGAGGATGAGGTCCATATGGAGTAGGAGGTTGAGGTGACGGTGGATGTGGCGGTGTAGGTGGAAGCAGCGGTGGAGGAGGACGAGGTAGCCAACACAGCAGTTTATTTTTATTTTTTATTCTATATTATATTGTTTTTTAATCGATTTTATACAAACAAACATACTTCATCGTCCTTCCTATTTATCAAGCCGGCACAACAAAAAACAAAAACAGAACAAAAACAAACCAACCAAACAATAAAATAAAAAAATAAACACGGAAAAAAAAATATCCCTCTATTCCGCCTTCACCAGTGCACAGCCAGAGCAGACATACGCTGGCCATGTTGAACATTTTTTATTAAACTTCTCTTCTCTGCCTTAAATAGTAGCATTACCTCTTCCCATAGTATATATTTAAGCTATTTTTTTAAGCCACTGCGAAACAGAGGGAGGTGATTCCCGCTTCCAGAGAGCTGATACACATGACTTGGCTGCATTCAGAAGGTGAACGGTCATCGAATTACTATATTTACGCCTAGAAAGCTCTGAAAGATGGAGCAAGTATCTGGTTGGTTCAGAACCCATGTCCTGACCTGTCAGCTGTCTTATCATATCTCGGACCTTGGCCCAGAATGCCTGCAGTTTTTGACACAACCAAAAAATATGGAGCATATTGCCCTCTGCCACACCACAACGCCAGCACATATTCGTCCTTTCCGGATGCATTTTATGCAACAATGATGGGACTCTATACCAACGTGTGAGAATTTTATAACACAGCTCTTGGTACTTAGTAGCCGTTGAGGAGTGATAAGTAAAATGTAAAATATATCTCCGCTGCTCTTTAGACAATGTAATGTTTAAATCTCTTTCCCATTTCTGAAGGAATCCCGGGGCATAACCCTCTGACGATTGTACTAACAGTTTATAAATCTCAAATACCCCATGTGCTGAGGGAGCATTTACCAAGCATATATTTTCCACGGGCGTATTCGGACGATCTGACCACTCCTTTCGAAGAAGGAAACTGAGAAAGTGAGTAAGTTGCTGCATCCGCCATGGATCCAGTGGTGGATTAAACATCAATTGTATTTCCGCCCTAGTCTTTAGCCTAAATTCTTCAAGATAATCACCTAGACGAAATTTACCCTGTCTCACTGTTTGTCTGAAATGGCTATCTGTGTATCCAGGGGGAAATGCTGGGTTTCCCAATATTGGATACATCCGGGATATTTCTCCTTCTTCCTTAGAGAAAAAATGGCTTTGTTGTATTACTCGCAGAGTTGCAGAGTTGCCCCTATCAAAGGATGGTTCCTCAATATGCCAAGTGCATTTGGCCTTAACCATGGCACACATTGAAGTGGAATCTTGGCGCACGATTGTTCAATTGCTACCCATTTTTTAGATCCCCCATCTCTGCACCACGCCATAACCCTGGCAAGGTGTACTGCCTGATAGTATCGGTTTGGATCTGGGAATGCCACACCACCCTGGGTTTTAGGCCTGGCCAGAAGATTGTAGGATAGACGTGGGTGCTTTTTTGCCCAGATAAATTTAATAAAAATACTACGCAGTGATTTCAGAAATGGCCCTGGAATAACTATCGGTATAGTCTGAAACAGATACAATAGCCTGGGCAAAATGTTCATTTTAAGAATCGCATTTCTACCCATCCATGTATAGGGCCCCTTATTCCATCTCTCCAGGTCCGCCGACAAATTCCGCATTATCGGTGGAAAGTTAGCTGCGAATATTTTGTCTACTGAGGGAGTCAGTTTGACCCCCAGGTATGTCAAATAAGACGAAGCCCATGGAAAAGAGAATGAAGCTTGAAGAGCTTTAACCCGCGCAGGAGAAGACAGGGTAATATTAAGCAGTTCCGATTTTTGAATATTAATTTTGAAATTTGACAGAGCAGAATATCAATTAAACTCTTAATAGGTTTGGCAATGTGGTCTCTGGAGATGTAATAAAAAACAGTATATCATCTGCAAAAGCAGCAGCTTTATGATCCGTCTTGCCTATTGAAAAACCCTGAGTATCCATGCTTCCTCGGACGTATCGCAGAAATGGTTCTAGAGTTAATATAAAAATCAACGGAGATAGCGGACACCCTTGTCTAGTACCATTACTCAAATTGAAGTATGAGGAGGTTACCTAATTGATTCTAACAGCTTCAGATTGAGCTGAGTATATAGCCTCTATCCATTTACTAAACCCCTCCCCCACCCCGATATGAATTAACGTCTCCTTTAGGAACGTCCAATCCACCCTGTCAAAGGCCTTTTCTGCGTCAGAGGATAACAAACACAATGGTATTTTATGCAGATGAGCTAGATGAATGATATTTAAGGCTCTAGTAGTGTTATCCTTTGCCTCCTTCGTTGGTACAAACCCGGTCTGATCAGGGTGGATGATGTCCTGAAGGTGAGATTGTAATCTTGACGCTAATATACGTGTAACGAGTTTTAAGTCTACATTTAGTAGGGAGATAGGCCAATAGTTCATACAATGAGCATGGTCCTTACCTGGAATCACAGTAATGTGTGCCCTTAGGGTGTCTATTGGTATAGGCCGTCCTTCCAAAATGGAATTAAATGCCTTAATAAATCTAGGAGCTAAACATGAAGAAAATGCCTTGTAATATGATGTTGTATACCCATCTGGGCCTGGGGTTTTATGAGGTTTAAGCATCTTAATCGCCCTCATATATCCCTGTGACGAAATTGGAGCGTTCATTAATTTGGCGGCGTCTTCAGATATTGATGGTAGCCCAGACGAAGAGATATATTCCCGAACTAATTGTCGCTTTTCAGCCATCTGCTCAGTGGATGGGTTTTTTTGGTAAATTATATAAGGACACACTGTACTCTCGAAAAACTTCTGCAATTTCCCTGGATATATATTTACGTTTCCCACTGTCAGAATCGATAAATGGAACATAGTTTCTCTGGGAAATTTCCCTAAGTGAATGGGCCAATAGTTTACCTGATTTGATCCCATGTACATATTGCATATGTCTGGCTTTTAATAAAAATATTTTAGTTTCATATCCAAGAAGAGATGCCAATTTTTCTCGTTCCACCCTAAGGTCCACTGCTACCGAGCTAGAAAGTGATTTTTTTATGTTTGGATTCTAAATTGGCCACCAAATTTAATTGAGTTTGGAGAGCTGCTTGCTTATTTTTACGTATTTCAGTCGCCTTTTGAATCAGCAGACCCAGCATAACACACTTATGTGTTTCCCATAATGTAAATGGAGAGATATCCTCTGTATCGTTATCACAAAAAAATCTGGCCAATGCCTCAGATAGATCATTACATAATGGACCTTCTTGTATCAAATATTCATTGAGCTTCCACGTCCACAGTCTAGTTGTATACTTATCAAGCTGTAAATCTATAACAGCTGAAGAATGATCCAATACAGTCTGAGTACCAATTGAAGAGCTCACTACCACTGGTAGTAGGCACTGAGATACCATTATATAATCAATCTGAGAATAACTGTCATGTGGTGCCAAATAGAAGGTATAATCTCGATCATTGGGGTGTTGTACCCGCCAAATATCTACCAACCGGACAGTTTGGAGGGCTTTCCTAACACGTCTGAGATATGAATAAGACAGATGTGAGGCAGACTTTGAAAGATCCAGCAGTGGATCAAGAGCCACATTGAAGTCTCCTCCCAATATCACCCCTCCTTCAGTAAACTCCTGTAGGATGTTAAGAATTCCATCCAAACAGCTCAGTTGTGCCCTATTAGGCATATATATAGAAGCTAAGGTAATAAGACGTCCGGCCAGATCTCCCTTAAGAAACAGATAGCGCCCATCAGAATCACACCTCTGATCCACCAAAGACCATGGAACTGTCCCTGAAAGCAGGATACTCACCCCTCTCGTCTTAGAGTCTGAAGCTGTACTATGAAATACAAATGGATAACGGTCATTCTGTAATTTTGGTATCTTCCCCAATTGAAAGTGGGTTTCTTGTATAAATGCAACTTGTGTCCGCATGCGCCAAAGTTCGCGTAAAACCGCTGTACGCTTTTCTGGTATATTCAACCCATTGACATTTAAGGATAGGCACCGTATATTCGTCATGATAAACACAGGTCTGACAATCTGTGCACCAGCAGAAGCGGAACAGAGGAAAGAGGAAAAAAAAAAGAAACCCCACAACACGGATACGCAGCAATTAACCTAAAGATGGCTCTCTGTTGAGCCTGCTCACCCCTGCGTTCCCTTCCTCAATAATTCCAAGAAGGGAAGGCACTGGGAGGAAAAAACCTATGTGGGGAGAAATAGAGATGCGACAGCAGGGATGAAGAGTCACTCAGACCATAACTATCAGAAATATCGATCATATACACAAACAGCTGTAAATACAAAAAAAAGGAAAAAGAAGGAAAAAAGCCATGATAGATATTTAGACATTATTTGTCTTATCTAAATGTGATGGGCAGTAGCCAGGGAAATATATCTGCTTTATATATCAAAGAGAAAGAAACCCAGAAGAACACAGAGGGGGGGATAGCCCTGAAAACTATTTAACCACTTAAGCCCTGAACCATTTTGCAGCTAAATGCCCAGGCCAGGTTTTGCGATTCGGCACTGCGTCGCTTTAACAGACAATTGCGCGGTCGTGCAACGTGGCTCCCAAACAAAATTGGCGTCCTTTTTTCCCCACAAATAGAGCTTTCTTTTGGTGGTATTTGATCACCTCTGCGGTTTTTATTTTTTGCACTATAAAAAAAAATAGAGCGACAATTTTGAAAAAAATGCAATATTTTTTAGTTTTTGCTATAATAAATATCCCACAAAAACATATATAACATTTTTTTCCCTCAGTTTAGGCCGATACGTATTCTTCTACCTATTTTTGGTAAAAAAAAAATTGCAATAAGCGTTTATCGGTTGGTTTGCGCAAAATTTATAGCGTTTACAAAATAGGGGATAGTTTTATTGCATTTTTATTATTTATTTTTTTTACTACTAATGGCGGCGATCAGCGATTTTTTTTCGTGACTGCGACATTATGGCGGACACTTCGGACAATTTTGACACATTTTTGGGACCATTGTCATTTTCACAGCAAAAAATGCATTTAAATTGCATTGGGCCGGATTCAAAAAGCAATTGCACCTGTGTAACCATAGGTTACACAGCGCAATTGCTTACTTGCCCCGGCGTAACGAGTGCTCCTGATTCAGGAACCTCGTTATGCCGACTGCAGCCTAAGATCTGCGTGGCATAAGGCTCTTATGCCCGCGTATCTTAGGCTGCATTCTTGCGGTGGATGCTAAGTGGCGTTCACGTTGTGCTCAGTGTATAGTATGCAAATTGCATACTAACACCGATTCACAACGTTGCGCGAGCCCTGCATACGCAATTTATGTCGTTTACGTACGGCGGTTTTCGCGCAAGGCTGCCCCTGCTAATAGCAGGGGCAGCCCATGTTACGTATACCCGTCGTTCCCGCGTCGCAAAATTTGAATTTGACGTCGTTTGCGTAAGTGAATCGTGAATGGCGCTGGACGCCATTCACGTTCACTTTGAAGCAAATGACGTCCTTGCGACGTCATTTGCCGCAATGCACGTCGGGAAAGTTTCCCGACGGAGCATGCGCTCTACGATCGGCGCGGGAACGCGCCTAATTTAAATGATTCCCGCCCCCTACGGGATCATTTAAATTGCGTGCTCTAGCGCCGGGCATTTTGCCGGCGCGACCGCGCAATTCACGGAGCTTCTGCTCCGTGAATCAAGGGCAGCGGAGCAAATTTGCGGGGGCGCAGGGCAAAAACATTAAATAATGCGCACATTTTTTTGAATCCGGCCCATTGTTTATTGTGAAAATGACAGTTGCAGTTTGGGAGTTAACCACAGGGGGCGCTGTAGGAGTTAGGGTTCACCTAGTGTGTGTTTACAACTGTAGGGGGGTGTGGCTGTAGGTCTGATGTCATCGATCAAGTCTCCCTATAAAAAGGATCACTCGATCGATGCAGCCGCCACAGTGAAGCATGGGGAAGCCGTGTTTACATACGGCTCTCCCCGTTGTTCAGCTCCAGGGAGCGATCGCGAGGGGGCGGCTAGAAACGAATAGCCACACCCTCGTCCAGGATCGCTCCCCGCGGGTTACCGACCACTGCATGTACCGGGGGGGGGTCCCGATCGGCCATATGCCTGTACGTGCCATTCTGTGGACTTATCTGTACATGCGGTGGGCGTTAACCGGTTAAACATTTATTATCTCTTCTGGAGACACCAAAAAGAGAGAAAAATAAATAAATACAAAATAATGTCTCAATATGTCTCTATATAATAAAATTAAGCCTAACTAAAATAGCCCGTTGCCTGAGACTATACAGGGAAAACCTATCCAGTTGAAAATCCCCCCCCCCCTTCAACTTATATTAGATATCTAGATTTCCAGACTCCTATTGAGGATATTAATTTACCACATTTTGGTCTCCAGGCAGCCTAATTTTTATGAATATTTATATGCAATTCTCATATACCAACTCAGTCTCGTATCGACGAGCTATTACTGTACCTGCATATATGTACATCTATATATACACAAGCTGCATACATACCGTATTTATCGGCGTATACCGCGCACTTTTTTGCCCTGAAAATCAGGGCAAAATCGTGGGTGCGCGGTATACGCTGATAACCACTTTCCCGCGCCGAGTTTGAATACTGCGCCGACATATACCGAGCACAGTACACTCGTGCATTGTCGGGCAGTCTCGGCTCCTCTCGCGCTGACGTCCTGGACGTACAGGACGTCAGCACGAGAGTAGCCGAGGCTGCCCGACAATACACGAGTGTACTGCGCTCTGTATATGTCGGCGCAGTATTCAAACTCGGCGCGGGATACGAGCGGGGAGGTCGCGAGGACGCCCCAGAAGGACGCCGGACCCGACGAAGAGGACACCCGAAGCCGCAGACGAACACCGGACCCGACGAGGCCGCCGATGGACGCCGCGCAAGACACCATAACTGTAAGTACAAAAAACTTTTTTCCCACAGGAATTTGGGGCAACTTTAGGGGTGCGCGCTATACGCGGGAGCGCGCTATACCCCAATAAATATGGTACTCATATCGCCTATACAACAAGAAGAAGAGAAAGGGAAAAAAATAAAAAGGAGGAAAGCAAAGTATTGGGGTAGATTCAGAAAGCAATTACGCCTGCGTATCCATAGATACGCAGCGTAATTGCTAAATAGCGCCGGCGTATCTACTTTCTGTATTCAGAAAGCTAGATATGCCGACTGTAGCCTAAGATATGACTGGCATAAGTCTCTTATGCCGTCGTATCTTAGGGTGCAATCTGACGCTGGCCGCTAGGTGGCGCACCCGTAGTTGTCAGCGTAGAGTATGCAAATTGCATACTTACGCCGATTTACAAACGTACGTGCGGCCGGCGCTCGTTTTTTACGTCGTTTGTGTACGTCGTTTTCGCCGTAAGGCTGCTCCTGCTAATAGGAGGCGCAGCCAATGGTAAGTATGGACGTCGTTCCCACGTCACGATTTTCAAATTTTGCGTCGTTTGCGTAACTCGTTCGTGAATGGCGCTGGACTCCATTTACGTTCACATCGAAGCCAATGACGTCCTTGCGACGTCATTTACCGCAATGCACGTCTGGAAATTTTCCCGACGGAGCATGCACAGTACGTTCGGCGTGGGAACGCGCCTAATTTAAATGATCCACGCCCCCTACGGGATCATTTAAATTACGCGCGCTTACGCCGGCCCCTTTTACGATACGCCGCCACAAATTACGGAGCAAATGCTTTGTGAATGCAGCGTTGCTCCAGTAATTTACGGAGGCGTAGCGTAAAAACGATACGCTGCGCCCTGCGTATCAGTGCGCGCCCCTACCTGAATCTGGGCCATTGAATGCGCCTCCTTTAAACCTAATGCATATATCTAGACCTTGGCTTCATATCCGTTAAATATGTAATTATATCGCAGAACATAGTACCAAAAATACATTCCTCTAGTCTAAATGTGCTTGCACCCTTAATATTAAAACGGTTCTCCACCCTAAAGTGGAGTCCCGCTGATCGGAACCCTCCCCCCCTCCGGTGTCACATTTGACAGGTATTTGCACCCACTTCCGGCCCGGCATTCACGGGCAAAAGACGGGCATTCCGTCACATCCCGTCGCCCCCCCGTTGTGTGCTGGGAACACTCGGCTCCCAGCACACAGCGGGAGCCAATCGGCGGGCGCGGCGCGACTCGCGCATGCGCCGTAGGGAACCAGGCTGTGAAGCCGCAGCGCTTCACTTCCTGGTTCCCTCAGCGTGGATGGCGGGGGGGAGCAGCAGAGAGACGAGCGATCGCTCATGCTCTGCTGCGATCGGCGCTGGACTCCAGGACAGGTAAATGTCCTAATATTAAAAGTCAGCAGCTGCAGTATTTGTAGCTGCTGGCTTTTAATATTATTTTCCCGTGGCACATCCGCTTTAAATCAAGATATTACCTTATTTGCCTTCCTACTGAAGAGCATTGTGCATACAAAAATACTGGTGCAAGAAAGGAAACTAAATAATTAAAATTACGCACACACACACATATATATATTTAAACATATATACAGCTCATTTAATACCTATAATTACCCTACCATTGACCCATTCCATTTTCCTATAGTCCTTTCTTTTTATAGGCTCCACGCACACCTAAGCATTTTGGTGGGGTTTTTTCTCTTTTTTCTCCCCCCCCCTTATTTTATTAAAGCCCACAAACTGCACTCCATGTCAGCATGGACGTTTTTTTTTTTTTTTTTCCGTTAATGAGCAGTGGAGATCCTGGGCTGCCTTCCGAACACCCGTAAATTGCAATCTAAGTGTCGTTTTTCAGTGGAAAAAACGCAAAACGCCAATAAACTCTCAGAAACGCAGCTCACCAAAGTTTTCCTCAGCGTTTTTTTATCCATTGAGGAGAAAGAAGGAGAAAAAAAACAAAAAAAACGCCACACTGAGAAACGCTATTGCAAAAACCATCATTGCAAAAACGCAACTCGCCAGCGTTTCCCTGCGTTTTTTTCTTCTTTTCCTTCCATGAAAAAAAAAAACGCTACACTAAAAAGCGCCATTAAACGCCATAACAAAAACGCCCAAAAACGCAAATCGCCAGCGTCCCTTGGCGTTTTTTTATCCATGAAGAAAAAAAGCCAAGAAAAAAACCGCTGTACTGAAAAACACTCATAAATGCCACTGCAAAAACGCTTAGTGACGCAGCTCGCCAGCATCTCTTAGCGCTTTCTTATCCATTTAAAAAAAAAAAAAAAAAAAAAGAAGTAAAAATAAATAAAAGAAAAAGAACAACTAGAAAACGCTACATTGAAAAACACTAATAAACGCTATTGCAAAGACGCTAAAAAAACATAGCTCGCCAGCGTTTCTTAGTGTTTCTTTATCCATTTAAAAAAAAAAAAAGAAAACGCTACACTGAGAAACGCTCTTTCAAAACCGCTATTTCAAAAACGCAGCTCGCCAGCGCTTCCTAGCGCCTTCTCATCCATTGAAAAAAAAAGCCAAATAAAAGCTGCACTGAAAAACGCTAATAAACACCACTGCAAGACTGCTCAGAAATGCAGCTCGCCAGCGTCTCTTAGCGTTATCTTATCCATTAAGAAAAAAAAAAGCTACACTGAGGAACGCTAGTAAACGCTATTGCAAAAAAAGCAAAGAAAAAAAACGCAGCTCGCCAGCGTTTCTTAGCATTTTTCTATCCATTTAAAAAAAAAACACAGATCGCCAGCGTCCTTTAGCGTTTCTTTATCCATTGAGAGGGAAAAAAAACGCTAATAAACGCTACTGCAGAAACACTCAAAAACACAGCCCAACGTCTCTTAGCGTTTCCTTATACATTGGGGGGAAAAAAAAACGCTACATTGAAAAATGCCAATAAACACCATTGAAAAAATGCCCAAAAAACGCAGCTAGTCAGCGCCCCCAGCGCCTTCTTATCCATTTAAAAAAAAAAGGCCAAAAAAATAAATAAAAATGCTACATTGAAAGATGCCAATAAACACCATTGCAAAAACGTTTTTGTTTTTAATTTATTTATTTTTTAAATTAGGGTACACCCAAAAGAGTGAGAAACACTAGCTAAAGTGTGTATCTCACACGTACAGATATGGAGGAAAAACTGCAAACACTGGAGGAAACACTGCAAAATATATTTTTTGGCCCTAAATGGGTGTTTTTTGAATAGAACAATAGAAGAACACTAGCTAAAGTGTGTATCTCACACATACAGATATGGAGGAAAAACTGCAAACACTGGAGGAAACACTGCAAAATATATTTTTGTTGCCCTAAATGGGTGTTTTTTGAATAGAACAATAGAATAACACTAGCTAAAGTGTGTATCTCACACATACAGATATGGAGGAAAAACTGCAAACACTGGAGGAAACACTGCAAAATATATTTTTTTGCCCTAAATGGGTGTTTTTTGAATAGAACAATAGAAGAACACTAGCTAAAGTGTGTATCTCACACGTACAGATATGGAGGAAAAACTGCAAACATTGGAGGAAACACTGCATTTTTTTTGCCCTGAATGGATGTTTTTTTGAATAGCACAATAGAAGAAAAGTATCTAAAGGGTGTATCTCACAGTAACATATGCAGTGCTGGTGTAATTTGATTTCTGAAGCAGGACTGACTCCTATATATTTCTGTCCCTATGAAAAGCACAATCAGGAACCTTTCCCTAAAGTATCTAATGCAGAGTATCTCACAGGAACATATGCAGCGCTGGTGTAATATGATTTCTGAAGCAGGACTCACTATTATATATTTCTGTCCCTACAAGCACAATCAGGAACCTTTCCCTAAAGTATCTAATGCAGAGTATCTCACAGGAACATATGCAGCACTGGTGTAATTTGATTTCGGAAGCAGGACAGTCTGACTCCTATATATTTCTCTCCCTTCAAGCAGCAGCAGCAGCCTTTTCCTACCCTAACTAAAGCTGTGCTATGTGCCTCTAGCTTATATAGAGGCTGGGTCGAATGGTGGGTCACATGCTGCACTGGCCAATCACAGCCATGCCATTAGTAGGCATGGCTGTGATGGCTTCTAGGTCACACAATTAAAACAAATGGTGATTGGCTGCCCTGCAGCGCGCCATTACATTGCCGAACACCGAACCCGAACTTACAGCAAATTGTTTGTGTTTGGGTCCAGGTACAAAAAAAACAAAAGTCCGGTACGAACCCAAACTTTACAGTTCGGGTTCGCTCAACCCAAGTCCCTTATACTACAAAAGTTCAGACAAACCCGCTCACTTCAAATTCATGGAATAAGGGTTCTAATCTTTGCTGATTACTCAATTGAAGTCTCAAAGAAGAGGAAAGCCTTCCAGCAGGTCTGCACAGAACTTTATAATCAGCAAATCAAATTCACTCTGGCCTTCCCGGCCACTCTCCACTTCAAAACCCCTAGTGGCGAGCAATTGTCATTCCATGACCCCTCTGAGGCGGGGTTTAATGCCCTAATACTCCCTCAATGGAAGCCCAATTGTTTACTTCACCTATTAGGCCACAACAAAATGGCCGCTGCCCTACTTCCGGTTTTTCGGAAGTAGCTCACTGCCCCACTTCCAGTCCCACTAATAGGTCACCCTATATAACAGTACCCTTATTTTCCCTCTAATTACTCCTGAAGAAGTTACGAGAAGTGATGAATACGCGTAAGAGTATTACATAGAGTCCACCAAGAGGTACCGGAGGTGACGTTGGCGAACGCCCTGTTTTTATATGCCTGTTTTTATCACAACAATGTGAGTACCTAGTGTATTATTTTGTTTGAATAAACCCAATTTTAAAACGATACTGCACTATTGGCACTTTCATCTCCCTGGGTGCGAGTCACTGTCACGGTTTGGACGTGACTACCGAGAGGGATCTATTTTTTTCCAATTACAGTCCATTTTGATGACAACTTATGTGGATAAGACCAGAAAAGTGTACCTGGGTTTTTATGCTGTTACCTTACAGCAGTAAGGTAAGGGGACATCCTCACTTACTCTGAAGAAAACACCGGAAATCAACCGCTTTTGTCACGTCACTTTGGTATCTACACCAGCACTTTTATTTTGGATTTTGCCTGCTGCTATGTTTATACTTATCTGCTGCATGGACATTTAACCTAGTTTATTACAGTCACTGGTGTGCTTTGCACGCTGTACACTTTATTGTGTATCAGTACGTTTGTTATTATTTATTTCACTATATGACACCAGCACTGTCACTCTGTATTTCACATTTCTTCAGGTAGCTTTGGCTGCATTGTAGCACGTTTATTTTGATGATATTTATTTGTATGGTATACCAGTATCATTTTTTATTATTGCTACTCATGATTAGTAGCCAGACTATATTTTCAATTTTTTCCATTTTTTTCCATATATAAGGATTGGCTACACTTCCTCTGCACGTTATCCCACTCCCTATTCACAGCGCAGCACTACCCCATTATTCCTCATACGATTTGGTACCTCAGGTTTGACTTTATCTTTGTATAAGCTCTTTTCATACATCTTACCCAATTTACACCTGTGTCCACCTCTGGTTGTCGCCCAGTTAAGGTGGCGTTTATGCACTTTTGTGCTCTACGATATTTTTTGCTCAGTTTGCTATGTTCTCTATGATAACCTTGTTCTGTTACTACCTCACAATTTCACCCTCACGGTTGTATATCTGTAATTTCGTCACAAATCCCTTTCCCAACCCCCCTATCATGAAAATTGTTTCTTGGATTGTAAAAGGGCTCAGATCCCCTAACAAGAGAATGAAGATCCTCTGACATCTCAAAATAATTAAAACTGACATTGTCCTACTTCAGGAGACCCACTTATCAACCACTGATTTTCATTGCATGAAAAAACTCTGGGTGGGCACAGTCTAGGCTCAGAGGCCTTTGGACGCAAAGCAGAAGTTCTCCTGCTGATCCATAAAAATCTCCCCTGTACGGTCCTCTCTGTACAATCAGACAATCTGTTACATAGCCATTCCCAAAGTCACGCCCTCACTGTTAGAGCCTCTCATTCCATCTCTCTTTCTGAAATTTTGGACACTATCCGCAAATTAATCCCCTCTAAGGCCCCTGGGTCCCGACGGATTCACTAGTGAATTCTACAAGACCCTACAAAACATAACAGAACCCACTCTCCACAAGGTCTACAATGGCATATGGTCCTGCGGCCCCTACCTACAAACGGGCAACCAGTCCATTATTAAAATTTCTCTCTAAGCAAGGTAAGGACCCCCAGCACCCAGGCTCCTACAGACCCATCTCTCTATTAAACCTGGATGTCAAAATCCTATCCGAAATCGTCGCTGCTAGGCTTGCTGCCATCATCCCCTCCCTGATACATCCAGCACAATCTGGTTTTGTGAAGGGCAGAACAGCCACCTTAAACATCCACAAGGTTTTGCTGGCCTTGGAAAATGCTAAACAAAATCCATGACTATGTAAAAAATGGGCTTTACAGGCCCCTTCTGCCACCTCATTAACGCCATTTACACATCTCCTTTGGCTAAGCTGGTGGCAGCAGGCCTACTCTCTGACAAATTTTGCCTCCACAAGGGAACACGACAAGGCTGCCCCTTATCCCCTTATCCCCTAACATTGCACTAGAACCCCTATCCAGACACCTTGCTCAAAAAGCCCCCCTACAAGGTATTAAAATTGGCAAACATGATCTACGCACCTCCCTCTTTGCTGATGATGTCCTTATTTTATCGGCGGACCCCTCCTCTGACATGTCAACATCAAAAAGGTATTTGATGAATTAAGATCCTGCTCAGGCCTCCACATAAATTACGGCAAAAGTGAAATTCTCCCCATAGGAACTCTATCCAATCCTCCCTGGGTCCAACACTCCATTTTCTCTGTTGCTATATCCCACATCACTTATCTCAGTATCAAAATAGGGAAATTGCCCTCCTCTATGTACCACCTTAACTATGCTCCTCTGATTACAAAAATCTCTCAGGAACTGGTAAACTGGGTGGGTCTGCCCCTTTCGCTCCTGGATAGGTGTCACCTAGTAAAAATGGTCAGTTTTGATAGATTATTGTATCCACTGCAAACTATTCCTCTACTTCTTCGTCACAAAGACTTTAAACACCTTAACTCATCCATTTCAAAATTTATATGGCAAAGCAAAAGACCATGTATATATCCTTAAATAAATGATATCTCCCCAGGAGCGAGGGGGGTATTGGCATCCCAAATGTCAGAACTTATAATTTAGCATGCCTATTAAGATCTAGCCTGAACTGGATTTCACATTCCTCAAGGTATTCAAACTACTCCATGGAGTCTGCAATGGCTCACCCTTTCTCCATAGTGGCCCTTCTTCACTGCACGTGGAAGTCAGTCCCATCTCTATTCCAACACAACCTATTGCTGAGAGACACAGTTATAGCCTAGAGAGAAACCACGAAGAGCCTCAAGCTCTCCCCATTCATGACAAGCCACCTACCAATACAAGGTAACCCTTGCTTCCCCCCTGGTCTAGACTATAAACCGTTCAAAATCTGGCAGGAAAAAGGTCTTACAAAATTCTCATCTTTATGTGATATTAAAACGGGACATCCCTTGTCTCTCTCTACCATTGCTGAAAAATTCTCTCTCCCCCAATCGCATGCCTACCACTTTTGACAATGCACTAGCTATTTGAAAGACGCATGCAAAGAGGACTGTAAGCGATTCACCCCTAACTTCACAGACCAGCTACTCCTGAAAGGATTCTATAAAATATCGGACATTTACAAACCCTTACTTCAGTAGACCACCCCCCCTCTGGCATCCTCATCTGCAGCCAACTGGGGAAAGGACTTTTTGGATGTTGATCTGATAGACAAATAACTGCAGGGTCTCAACAAAGTTCAACAATTAACCCCAATGAAATATGGAGAGAATCTCAACTGAAAATTGTCCACCGAGCCCATTTACCCTTCATCTCTTCCGATACGGATCAGAACTTTGCCAAATGTCCCCTCTGCCATCAACCGAGACCATCTTTGACCCATCGCTTTTGGGCATACTCGTTCATGTCATCCTTCTGGGATCATGTCCTAGCCTACATTTTTAAAATCACACTACTAAAGCTACCAAAGGACCCTTTACTCCTCATCTTTGGGCACTGGGATCCCCAACTTCTGCCATGGTCCCAATCTGCGATTTCAACAACCACTGGTCACCCAAACTTCTGCCGAGCCCACAAAGATTGGTCTCTGATCTGCCTCTTAGTCGCATGGAGAACCATACTAAAAAATTGGACTTCATCTCACTGCCCTACTACCACCCAAATCAAACGGGATCTCCTACTCCTTCTATTCAAAGAACGAGCCAACAAAGACTTCAAAATGGAACTTCTAAAACTCGTTTGTATTCTATGTGGGAACCTTTTATGCTCTCAGCACTTTCTCCAGAGAATTTAGCCAACTTTGACCAGTACTCTTTCTCATATTTTAAGTCTCCCCCTTCTTCATGCTCAGGAGAGTTGGTCATGAATATGCAACAAGTCTGTCTGCTTACCTGATCTCCATGTGTTCATTAGAGGCTGACCCTGCTCTGGTTCCCCTTTTTATCACTTCCTCTTCCTGTATGGCTCCACCCTAGTCCATCCCAGGAAGCCTATATTAACCGTGGCTCTACAGGTCTGCAGGGCTGTTCAACAGTGTTCCTATGCTTAGTTCCTGTCTGCAGTGTAGTTGCTAGTTCCTGGTTGCAGAGTGCTTTGTTCATCTTCCGTGTACCGTTTTGGCTTGTTCCCGACTTCCTTGTCTGCCTGTGCCCCTGACTATTTGCATGTCCCACGGTTATCCTTGTCTGCCTGTTGCCCTGACCTCGGCTTGCCTATCACCACTGTTTGTCCTGCTGACTGCTTCCCCTTTCTCCCTGCGGAGTGTGACTTAAGGAATCTCGGGGATGCGACCTGGACCCAGTTGCGGCCAAGACCATCCTTACCATCAAAGGCTCTGGTGAATACAAAACTGGGTCTTAGACTCTGCACCCTGGGTGATCTTAAGTTCACGCTTCGTCTCTGCTAGCAGTAGTCGGCCATAGGGTTCACCACCCTGTGGTGCATCCCTGACCCCTACGGGGTGCACTCGTCACCTGGCTACGGGTGACCTGACAGTTTGAACAGCCATGAATCCGGCCGACGTGCCGCTCCCCGCAGACGATCCATTACAGTGCATTGTTCGCAGACTCGAGACGCATGAAGCTAATCAGGATCAGGTATTGCGTTTCCTTCAGGATCTGGCTTCCCGCTTTGATCAGCTTCAGACCTCGCTGGGAACCCCGAATCCGCAACCCCAAGTACAACCAGCTGTTGCACCATTCGCAGAGTCGCATTCACTGAAGCTATCACCTCCAATCCGTTTTTCTGGAGACTCCAAAGCCTGCAGGGGATTCCTTAGCCAATGCACTATTCATTTTGAGCTCCTGCCCCAGTACTTCTTGTCTGATCGGGCCAAGATAGCCTATATCATTTCTCTCCTCTCTGGGGAAGCCTTAGCCTGGGCTGCCCCTCTGTGGGAATTGAATGATCCAGTGGTTTCTAGCCTGTCTGTTTTCTTGAAACTTTTTCGGAATATCTTTGAAGAACCGGCTCGTGTCTCTTCAGCGGCCAGCGCCCTTTTACGTCCATGCCAAGAATCCCGTTCAGTGGGACAATATGCTCTTCAGTTCCGTATCCACTCAGCTGAACTGAGCTGGAACAATGAGGCCTTAGTCGCAACCTTTTTGCATGGCCTATCTGATAGAGTGAAGGATGAACTAGCAGGAAGAACCATCCCCACTGATCTGGACGGAGTGATCTCCTTGTGTAATCAGATCGATATTCGCTTTCAGGAAAGGACCCTAGAAAAGCGACGCCAACATTCCTTGGCCCTTAGTCAGCCCGAGCTCCCCTCTCTTCGACCCGTGGAGCATTCCTTGCCAACTGAGGAACCCATGCAGCTGGGTTGGACCAGGCTATCCCCTGAGGAACGTGCCAGGCGCAGAACTCTAGGCCTGTGTCTATATTGTGGGGGCAAAAGTCATTTTCGTGACACTTGCCCTCTTCGCCCCGAGAAACGCTCGGGTTCAATACATCTGGAAGGTGGAGTATTGGATCCAGAAATATCTCCTTCACCTTCTCGTCTTTTTCTTCCTGTGTCCCTTCATCTTGGTGCTTCTTCTCATTTGGTCTCGGCATATCTGGATTCCGGAGCCGCTGGCAATTTCATGGACTGGGAAATCGCATCGTCCATGAGAATTATCCTTTTGCCCCTGACCACACCATTGGTGGTCTCGGCGATTGATGGCACTGTTCTCCCGGGGGGGGTCCTATTCGCTTCCAGACAGTCCCTGTTAAGATGTCGGTAGGCACACTTCACCAGGAGTGGATATCCTTCCTTGTTCTACCTAAGGCCTCAGCTCCTATCGTTTTGGGTCTTCCTTGGTTAAGACTCCATTCTCCTCACATTGACTGGACTGCCGGACAGATCCTGGCTTGGGGTCCCTCCTGTTCCACGTCTTGCCTACCCAAGGTTGCCCCAAGAGAGAAACTTCCTGTTGCCACCATTCCAGTATATTTTGCTCCTCCTACCACATGTAGTGGTGTCCGGAATGTGTCCTGCAATAGTCAGGCTGATGTACTTTCTAGCCAATGTAGCACTCTGGATGAGGAGCCCGTCTGTGAACCTGAGCCGATCATTCACTCCAGTTTACCGTTGTCTGTCCCTAAAACGCACAGCCAGGCTAACTTGTCTGCGAGTTCTGCAGTCACTACGCCTTGTGATGCGATTCGGGTAATCACTACACCTGACTATGCTATTCAATCGGCCTCTGCATCAGCTATGCCAGGTCAGCCCATGCCCAGTGAGCCTCCTACCTTTTCTTGTTCAGGCCCTCCTGCAACCTGTCTAAGGGGCTCAATCCATCCTTTGGATAGATTGCCTCATTCGGCCAAATGGGGTTTTCTACCTTGTTTTCATGGCTCTCTGCATTCTGCTGGTTTCCCTGCTATCCAGCTTGACTCCTGTGCCCTGTCACCTTCTAACCAACCTGACTTCAGGGTTCCTCTGACCTCTGCCCAGTCTGATGGTCCTGTGCTTAATCCCCAGTTCATCTTTAAGTGTCTGCTTGATCCTCCTCAGATTCCTGTTGACCCTCTCATGCCCTTACTTATTCCTAAAAGGCCTTTGGTCCTCAATAAATCCTCTCCTCCTGTCCCTACTTCGGTTCTGGTCAACGAGGATACTCAAGTTCTGGATTCTCGTCTCTTCAGAGGCATTCCTCAGTACCTTGTGCTTTGGAGAGGATTTGGTCCTGAGGAGGCGTCTTGGATTCCTGCATCGGCGATCTTTGCGCCCCATTTGTTGAGGAGGTTTCTTCTGGGATTCCCCTTTAGCCCTGGCCCCAGGCTGGGGAGGGGGAGGGGCCTTAAGAGGGAGGGTACTGTCATGAATATGCAAGTCTGTCTGCTTACCTGATCTCCATGTGTTCATTAGAGGCTGACCCTGCTCTGGTTCCCCTTTTTATCACTTCCTCTTCCTGTATGGCTCCACCCTAGTCCATCCCAGGAAGCCTATATTAACCGTTGCTCTACAGGTCTGCAGGGCTGTTCAACAGTGTTCCTATGCTTAGTTCCTGTCTGCAGTGTAGTTGCTAGTTCCTGGTTGCAGAGTGCGTCGTTCATCTTCCGTGTACCGTTTTGGCTTGTTCCCGACTTCCTTGTCTGCCTGTGCCCCTGACTATTTGCATGTCCCACGGTTATCCTTGTCTGTCTGTTGCCCTGACCTCGGCTTGCCCATCACCACTGTTTGTCCTGCTGACTGCTTCCCCTTTCTCACCCCACAAACTGATTGCTTTATACTTTGGGAAATGCCATACTGCGAGAAGGAGGAACAATTTCTAAAAAATTCTAAATAATTGAGTTTTTTTAAGAAACAAAAGAGGAAGTTCTCTTTTATACTGATGTAGCTCTTGCTGGATTTTGCTTCTAAACCCCTTGTGGAGGCTGCCATTTGTGGATGGACATTTTATAGTTACACAATCTATCACATTGCTATAATCTTTTGATATGGACTATAAACTGAAGGACTTTTGAATAAATGGTTGTGGAATTAATCATTTGAGTTTCCATTATTTCTTATGGGGAAATTTGCTTTGATATACAAGTGCTTTGGATTACAAGCATGTTTCTGGAACAAATTATGCTCGCAATCCAAGGTTTTACTGTATATTATTGTTATTATTATTTTGCACTTAAAATACTAATATAAAGCATTTATTCCAAATAACAGGGTTTTTGTTTCATTTTCTATATCTTGTACAAGAAACACAGTTGCAAAAAAAGTGACAGATGTTACAATGGCTTTTGCTAATTACAAAAGCTGACACCTAGTACTGGTTGATTGCAGAGTTGTCCTTTTACATTTGATATGCAACATTTATATGCTGATGAGAAATGTTTAAACATGAAAATGTTTGAAAATTAGTCCTCTGCATTGATCATTGGGTTTCATCCAAAAGTAAACTTTTAACAAAGATAAAATGTCTTTTATTAGCCAAATAAGTTTCACAAAACATCTAATTTAAAAAAAATGTTGGTCTTTACAGAGACAGTCAAAAACATGGTATGAGATGTTGAGAAAACAACACTTGAAAAAAACGAATAAATCTTTCTGCTTCTTATAGTTATTTACTTTAGGTCTTATTTCATACAAAGCTAATTTCTTCCTAGTTTAATGGCACATTTACATTTGTTTTGTGGGTTGAAGCAGAACTAACATCTGAAAATGCCCACCTCTGTTATAGCCATGAGCTTCCCTGTCAGCACCAACATCTTTTCCCCACTTTCTTCTGTGCTGTGTTTGGTCGTCTTGATTGGCCAGTGGGGATAATGCTACGCACATACATGTGCAACTCTGTATACATTCTAAAGAAGATTGCAAACAGGCAACTCAATTTGATTAATTGCAGAAGAAACATATCATGTCTCTATTTTAAAAAAAAGGGCCTACCTGCTATCAAATTTTTATTTTTGCTCTGCATTCTGGATGAAGTGGCAATGCAGATACATTTGGACGGCAGCATTGTCAGTTTGGCAGTTTGGGGTGTCAAAGAAATACTAATAGATAAAATAGGATTGATCTTTGAAGGTGCAGAAAGAATTCACGTCAGTGTCAACAGATTCTGATCTGCTTTATTGATTAATCTGTTGTGTATTTTATAGAGGTAAAAAGGGATGTACATGTTCATTAATAATTGTACAATTGGGAGTATACAAATGGTAACAGTTATATATCTGGGCATATAAATCATGTAATTAATCATATTTTTGGGCATACATAATTAGGACATGGCTGATTCAGCCTTAGATATTTCCTCAAATCACATCATATCAAAGTACAATTTAAGGCAATAACATCTTAATTAATCATGTACTATTCCTTGAACACTGCAGGTTTTATCTAGCTAAAGTAAGTAAGCAGAATAAACTATCATGTTGATTTACAAGGGTAAAGTGTGTACTTAGAAGGTTGAACTGACCCATTCTACTTGTAACTACAGTTATGCTAGTAATAAATCATGTTTCATCCAAATTACAAGCTTCCAGGCCTTATAGCAAAGATGAAACCTCACTAAAGTAATGTCAAGAAGTTAAGTATAATTAATATAATTACATACATATTATATAGTTTTGTTTGCCTTGACACTTCCTCTTTTGTTTCTTAAAAAAACTCAATTATTTAGATTTTTTTAGAAATTGTTCCTCCTTCTCGCAGTATGGCATTTCCCAAAGTATAAAGCAATCAGTTTGTGGGATGACCACTGACCAGCATAACATGATTCTTACTACATTACATACATTGAGATTTTATTTAGGAGATAGATTAATGAGGCATGGATTGTTATCATAACTATATAAACCCCTACTTTTTGTAACCATGATCCTATAGAATATATAAAATTACTAAAATTACCCAGACCTGTAAAAGGGTTCCAACCATCTTTAGCTCACCATGTTTCTCTGCCTGCTACGTAGACTCATCACCTTCATCCTGGAAGAGGACACAGCAGTAGTAGTTGGATCAATCATTAATTCCCGACTCATCTAGGCAAACTCCCTCTACCTCGGACTACCCAAATACCAGGTTACATTCAAGACCCTCTGCCTCACTCACAAATGCACACAAGGAAACACTCCTCAATACCTATGTGATAAAATAAAACAGTACAAACCTAGTCGCGTCCTTCGGTCAACTATTTAAAACCTCCTCCACATCCCCAAGACCCACTACAAATCAAAAGGAGAACGAAGATTTGCATTCCAAGGACCACGGCTATGGAACGCTCTACCTACGAACATCCACATGGAAGAAAACCATTGGGCCTTTGGGAAAAAACTTAAGAACCACCTCTTCTGAAGGATCAGAACGACACTGGAAGCAAAGCGCCTTGAGGCGATTTAGTTTGCATTTGTAGCGCTATATAAGTTACTCACTCACTCAGCTATACTTCTAGCTTGATGTTGTAATTCAGCTATCTTTTATAAGTGTGCCTGAATTAGATCCTCTTGGTCTGATATCCATGTGCAGAATTCTGTACCTATAAATTAAAAAAATCCTCCTTCTGAAGCTAAAAGATAAAAATAAGTTTTTCTTGTAAGGCTAATTTATGCAGTTCTTTTACTTCTTCATTTAAAAGGTGTATAGGATTCTATAGTTTCTGATTCATCAAAATTATAGGAAAGATAATTTAACCTAGTCATCATCATTTCCCCCATCCAGTTATCTCTGGAAAAAAAGTCCAAGTCATGTCCCCAGTGCTGAATATATCCCTTTTTCCTTCCTCCATTCTTTTTTTTTTTCACAATTAAAGTTTATTAATGTAAATATTGCAAAATACATCTTAAAAAGTATTGGAACAAGGGGTCCAGAGTTAACAAACATTTTGCAGAAAATTTGTAGTAACAAGATGATTCTGGACAAAGTCTAATAGCAGTTATTCTATTCGTACAAATGAAATTCAGAAGTTGCGAGTAGGGTAAGGTTGGGGGGGGGGATGTTGAGGAGGGAGGGAGGATAGGGATAAAAATTAGGTGGCTAAATAAAATAATGTGAAGGAAAGAAAAAGTGGATGTATCAGTATATAGGGTTGGAATGTGGTTTACAGATGTAGTAATTAACCTAGTTTGTCATGAGGACATATACTGTATATTGCACTCTATCTAGCCAATCTCTGATAGATGGGCATTTGGTAGATTTCCAGTGCAGGGGAATTAATGTCTTTGCTGCCGTTAACGGATGTCTCGTGAGGGACTTTTTGTAGCTGCTGATCGAGAGGTGGTTGGCATGGAGAAGGCAAGCAGCAGCATCTAGTTGGATACTTGTGTCAGTGATTAATTTGATGCACCTTGTAGCTTGGGACCAAAAATCAGCTATTGGGGGACAGGACCACCAGGTATGTAGGAAGGTACCAACTTAGTTTTTGCAACGCCAACAGGTGTCTGAGGCTGTTGTCGACCATTTTCTGTTTTTTGAATGGGTGATGTACCACTGGGTGAGGACCTTATAAGATATTTCTTGGAACCTCATGCTTAATGAGCATTTGTGTGCGAAAAGACTGGCCCTCTCCCACTGTTCATCACTCAGTGTGGTGTTTAGCTCCTTTTCCCATTGGCCTTTGTGTTTATTGTACATCTGTTCATGTGTCTGGTAAAGCCAGGAATAGGCCAGAGAGGTTGTTTTTAGAATCTGGGTGCCTGAGAGGCAGATTTGCTCCAATTGGGTGGGTTTCCTCCCATAATCTGTTCTGTGCTTACTATTTATCAGAAAATTCTGAATTTGGAGATAAAACCAGAATCCCGGGAACGACCCCCCTAACTCAGATTTCAAAGTGTCGAGAGTTTTAATTTTATTACCAGTGAGACAATGTGTAGTTAGTAGCTTCCCTGTAGACAATACAGATTTAGGTATAATTATGCCTTGGCCCAGTGGGAAGTCCGGATTGTCAGTTATTGGGGTTAGTGGTCCTGGTATTGAGGCAAGGTTGTAGGTCGATACTACACTGTGCCACACTGACAATGTAGCAGCTATTAGTGGATGAGTGGTTCTACTTGTAGATTTTGAGATGTTGGTCCAAGGATGGAAAGCAATTGTGTTTGTGTGTTGGGGTATTTCTAGTTGTCCCCATTTCTTAGTCGATTGGTGGCAGTGCCAATCTATAAGTCTGGTAATATGCGCGGCAACATAATACTTCTTGAAATCCGGGAGGCCAATTCCTCCTTTTTGTTTGGATTGTGTAAGTTGGGAGAAGCTGAGTCTTGGGTTTTTGAATGCCCAAAGAAATCTTAGCTGTGCACTGCGTAGTTTAGTAAAAAAGGATGAATGTAATTTGATAGGTAAAGCATTAAAGTAGTATAGCAGTCTTGGGAGAATCGTCATTTTCAGTATGGAAGCCCTGCCGAACCAGCTGAAGAGTTTGGGAGACCATCTTTATAAGTCTTTAGAGATGGATTGTAAAAGGGGGGAAAAATTTGTGGAGAAGATGCCATCTATTGTTGGGGTCAGTTTTATTCCTAAATATTTGAGTTTTTTTTGTTCCCATTTAAAATTGTGGTTACTTTTTAATAAGTCATGTTCTTTAGCATTAAGGGTCAGATTAAGTGCTTCAGACTTGTTATTATTTATTTTGAAATTGGAAATGTATCCAAAGGTATTGAAAATTTTAAGGATGTTGGGCATGGATATATGTGGTTTAGAGACAAAGAACAGTAGGTCGTCCGCGTAGGCGGCAATCTTAAACTCTCTGTCCTGTACTGTGAAGCCTCTGACATCATGTGAAATATTTATTGTTCTGATTAGGGGTTCCAAGTAAAGGATAAACAAGAGTGGGGATAAGGGACATCCCTGGCGTGTGCCGTTTGTGATTTCGATAGGATCTGAGAAAGTGTTATTAACCTTAATCAGAGCCCTGGGGTTAGTATACAAAGCACCGATCCAGTTAAGCATGTTTCCCCCTAGACCTATGTGTGCGCAAGTGGCCATCATATAATCCCACGAGACTCTGTCAAAGGCCTTCTCCGCGTCAGTAGACAGGAGAAGGCCCTTGATTCCTGTTTGTTTGGCATAATGGATCAAACTCAGAGCTTTGGAGATGTTATCTCTCGCTTCCCGGCCAGGCATGAAGCCCACCTGCTCTGGGCCGATCACTTGGGAAAGGAGTGGTTTCAGCCTATTCGCGAGTATATTTTTGCTAGGAGTTTAATGTCTACGTTCCGTAGGGAGATAGGCCTAAAGTTGGCACACTCTGTATGATCCTTATCTGGCTTGGGTATTACAGCGATGTGTGCTGTGAGTAATGAGGTGGAATTGTGATTGTTTTTGGCTAAGTGGTTCAGTGCTTTGACTAAGGGGATTGAGATTATTTGCATATAGATTTTGTAATACTGTGACGTAAACCCGTCAAGGCCTGGGCTTTTACTTTCTTTTAATGATTTTACAGCATCTTGTAGTTCAGTTAATGTGATTGGGTTCTCTAAAAGTCCTATGTCCTTCCTACGAATAGAGGGCATATTACTTTCCCGTAAGAACTCTACGATATTTTCTTCTCTTGGGGTTGTGACATTGGCAGGTCTGTGTTGCGGGGGTAGATTATATAATTTCGAGTAGAATTTGTGAAAGAGTGTCGCGATATGTTCAGGGTCATGTTCGAGGGTGCCCTGCTTGTTCCTAATTGCTTGAACACAATTTGTAGCTGTCGCGTCCTTAAGTGCCCTAGCCAGGTATCTACCGCTCTTGTCGCTGTGTTCGTAAAAAAAAAAAATTTTAAACAAAAGGGATTTTTGCGTCTGCAGATTGAGCAGTTGTGTCAGGGCTTTCTTTCTATCAGTAAGTTCCTCCTCTACCTGAGTTGATAGTTTTTTTTTTATGTTGTAATTCTAATTGAGCTATTTTGTTGGAGAGCGAAGCAATCTCTCTGTCTTTCTTTTTTCCTTACTGCCCCCGATTTGATAAGGTCTCCTCTAATTACTAGAGTCGTGTATGTTGTCCTGTATCATCTGGTCTGTCAACAAGGCAGTATTCAGTCTCCAGTTGAAGCCTTTGTTTCTGGCTGTTCCGAAATTTACAGATAGCACAACTGGGGCGTGGTCCGATAGGGAGATGATGCCTATCTCCGCTCTAGCTAGTTTGGGCAAATCTTGCTGGGTGATGAATATTAGATCTAGCCTTGAATACCTCTTATGTGGGGCAGAATAGTAGGATAAATCCCTATCTGTAGGGTGTGATGACCACCAAGAGTCTACTAATGACAGTGATTGCAGTTGGGCTTTTAGTTTCTTCAGAATCCTGTAGGTGACATGAGTATGGCTGTATGGAGTATGAGTATATATAAAAAAGAAATACAATTAAAAAAATGTAATGCTTTTATAAAAAAAAGGGGGTTGCCATCCGGGGCCCTGGGGACCTTTGGGCCCTTTAATAATAATAATAATAATAATAATAATAATAATAATAATTTATATATATAAATAAATAAAATAAATAAAAAAATATAAAACAATATATAAATAAATATATACAATAAAAAGGGGGGTTGCCATCTGGGGCCCTGTGGGCCTCCGGGCCCCTGGGAACCTCCGGACCCCTAAAAAAAAAGGGGGGTTGCCATCCGGGCCCCTGGGGCCCTCCGGGCCCCTTACAGGTGTACTGCCTGTACCCCCCTGATGGCGGCCCTGGTCATTAGTAACGCCTAGGTACTATGTGTTGGTTGTGGAAATACCTGTTTGTGTGAGATTTAAGGTATATGCACTATAAAGTGTGGTACATTTCTGCTCATCCCATGTCATAATAGAATCTCGTCTAAGTTAAGGGTGAGAGGTCAGCAGTGACGAACACTGTGTAATGTATCAGGATCTCTGAAGGGGCTAAGGGTCCCTCTAGTGGATGGATTGAGAATTACAGTAGTTAGTGTTACCTGTATCACAAGCCTGTAGAGCTAACCTTTGCCATGAGAAAATTGAGCCATTACCCTGCAGTGAATTTACATCTGTGTGAGAAACATGAAGAATAGGTGCAATATCACATTCAGGCTACATGCAAGCTACACGACATGCTTCAAGTTTTACAGGAACCAATGAATTAAGCATGCTGTAAACCTGCAGTGCTGCATGCCTCATATCCCAGAAATCAGACGAGTTTACCCTAGACAAATCCTCCTCTTTCCTATATAAAGTACATGGTAGAAGAATATAAAAAGGAAAATAAAGGAGGCATGCGATTAAAATGTCAGTCTATTGCAGGAACCAGAGGGGGTCCGGGGGGAAAGGGCTTTCATGTCACACAGTTCCTAGAGAAGTAATGGCGCCCCTTTGCATTTCTGCAAGGGGGGGGAGACCCTAAAGAACACATTAGGAAACACCTCTGACCTGAGTCTCCGAGCGAGAGGATGCGTTTTCAAGGGACGACCGAAGGGAGATGGGTTGACTTCATGGATGAGGTATGTTGATGTGGAGACCAAAGTATTGAATCCTGCACAAGGGAAGTGATGCAAATGCGTAGTAGGTAGGACATGTTGAGGCAGGATCCTCACCGCTGTCAGAGTACAAATAAAGGTTGGTAAAAGAGAAAAAAAAAGTAAAAAAAAATAAATAAAAAGAGAGAAAAATGAACCGCTGAACAGGTGCTTCTCACAGTGTACACCACAACAGGGGGTCTGCGCTTCATCTAGCTTCCCTCGATTTGGGGATCTTGGCTGCTGGTGAGGCCTGGTTGCCTCTATAGAAATTCTTCCTGTACTTGCCAGCATGGTAAGGTGATTTGGTTGGTGATGGGTTGTGCTGGAGGGGTTGATGGATGAAAGCTGGAGGTAGCAGGAACTCCACGTACCAGTCTGGTAATTCTACCGGGGCGATCTGTAGGTTTTCACAGAATTGTCGCAGCTCGTCCGGGATCTTGAGTAGGAATTGTTTACCATTGAAAGCAGCTTGCAGGGCGAATGGAAACTTCCATCTGTAGATGATTCCTTTGGACTTCAGGACTTCCAGCAAAGGTTTTAGGGCCCTTCTGTTTTTGAGCGTGATCGGCGACAGGTCCTGGAAAAGCTGGACATCAACCTCGTTGTATATGATCTGGTCGCTCACCCTGGCCTTTTTCAGTATCTCTTCCTTTAGGGAGTAATTTGGGAGGCAGCATATTATGTCCCTGGGGGGTGTGTTGTCAGGGGCTCTTGGACGCAGCGCTCTGTGCGCCCTGTCGAAATTAATAGGCGAGGCTTCAGGCCTATCTAATAGGCCATTGAAAATGGATGTGAGCGCCGGCCTGATTTGATCTGGGGACACCGATTCAGGGACCCCCCTTACCCTGATGTTGTGTCGGCGTCCGCGGTTATCTAAATCTTCTATTTGACGATTGGCATCGATCAATTGCTGGGAATGAACCTCTGTGATGTCGTCTAGTCTTGTAAGAGCGCGATCCCGTCTCTTACCCGCTCTTTCCGTTACCGCCATTTGCTCCAATAGCCTGAGCAGTTCTGTCTTTATGTCAGTTATAGAAACGGAGAATGAGTTTTTAATGTCCGCCGCAATCTCCATCATGGTAGCATAATTTAGAGGGCAGTCGGGTGGTGCATTATCTCTGCTGGAGTCTTCGGAGGCTAGGAGGGAAACTTCATAATCCTCCATGTCTTCTCCTCTATCCAGATCATGAGCCGGCGCCATCTTGGCTTTCAGATGTCCGCTGTTGTAGAAGTATTTGTTCAAGCTGGCGGGTGTAATCTTCCCTTTAGGGGTACCCATTGACCTTAGCTGTCTGTTAGGAGTCCCCTTCCTGATGTGGGTGTTCATACTCCTCAGGTAGACGGTTTTTGCTGCGTCTGTTCCAACTCTGGGAGCTCCTTCACTCAGCGTCCATCCATGCTGCTCGCCAAGCCAAGCCCCCTCCTCCATTCTAATTGAGTTTTATATGTATTTCATCACCAATTGCATATGTGGCAATACTAGGGTTCCTAGGGTACAAGTACCCAATGCATTTTTGGGCAGCATTTTGTAGACCACAAAGAAAATTGTATGGATCTGGAAGGAGCTAAACATGGAACTCTCATGTGAGGTATGTTCTGTATAATTTGACCTATGATAAAAAATTTGGTGTTTTATTTGCCTCGAAAGGGGTGGATGGGCAAAAGGGTAAACTAGCAGATTTAGCTAAAGGGGACCAACAAATTGAAGCTAGACTCCACCTAACACATTATAAGCATTTACAGATTTTTTTTATTTTTTGTATAAAGGTTTTTACATAAATGAATAAAAGCTGACCACTGTAAAGTGGGAAATGTATCGCTGGGGTTCATGTATGTAATCGTTGTTGGGTGCACTTGCAGGTGTTAATCCAGCCTGAATTTTTTTATCTGGTTTGAACAGTGTTGTGCTATTGATCATGATCTCATATTAAGGGTGTAACATGCACGTTACTTTGGAGCATTCCCCTGCACTCCCCCCTTACCACCATGAAAGCTAGCAACGAATCCTCTCTCCACTCCTGCTTTCACAATTTAACAGCGGACTCTGCCCACACAGCTGCATCATTCATTTACAGAGCTATGTGAATGAATGCACTAAACATCCTTGCCCAGATTCACAAAGCACTTACGCCAACGTTTAACACGCTACGCTGACGTAAGTGCAAATTTGCGCTGGCGTATGTGTGCAGCAGACCCACAACATGTGCCTAAAAACAGGCTACACCCCGCCGACGTAGCTTGCACTCGCCGGCGTAGGGTGGGCGCACATATGGTCTGGGCGCATGGTGCTGCTCCCATTGATTAGCCATTCAAACATGCAAATAGGGGAAATACGCCAATTCACGAACGTGCGTGTGCCCGGCGCATGCTACGCGAGATGCGCGTAAGTTGTACGTCCGGCGTAAAGTCATTCACCATAAATGAGGTGCAACCCGGCAACAGACATGCACAGGTCTGCACCAAGGAACACAAGCCGGTGTATTGTGCGTTGGACGTGTGTCTGGCTGGGCGTACGTTATGTTCATGCGCCAGCGTGCGCCTTCGAAACCCACGCCACTCTGGTGCAGCGTTGGGAGCACTGGCTTGCTGAATGCAATGCTTGCCTCTCCGCGCTACATTTGAAAAATTGCTGCACAAATACTGTGCAAGATAAAAAGTTGCAATGAGCGCCATTGTATTTTCTAGAGTCTTTGCTAAAAAACATATCTAGTGTTTGGTGGTTCTATGTAATTTTCTAGCAAATAAATTAGGAGGGAAGTGTCAGAATTGGCCCTGGCCTGAAGTGGTTAAGAGGAGCCCCGAACCAAAATTACAATTAAAAAGAAATTGCATGGGGTCCTCCCAAATTCCATACCAGGCCCTTCAGGTCTGGTATGGATATTAAGGAGAACCCTGCGCCAAATTTAAAAAAAATGGGGCTTCCAGAGTCCAACAAGCCCCCGTCCGCAGACCCCCACAACCACCAGGCAAGGGTTGTGGGGATAAGGCCCTTGTCCCCATCAACATGGGGACATGGTGATTTGGGGTCCAGACCCAAAAACATCCTCCCATGTTGAGGGCATGTGGCCTGCTACGGTTCAGGGGGGCGTTTTTTCGTCCCCCCTCTTTTCCTGCGGCCTGCCAGGTTGTGTGCTCGGATAAGGGTCTGGTATGGATTTTTGGGGGAACCCAATGGCATTTTTTTTATGCATAGGTCCCCTTAAAATCCATACCAGACCTGAGGGGTCTGGTATGAATTTTGAGGGGAACCCCTACACCATTTAAAAAAAAATGGTGCAGTGTTCCCCTTAATATCCATACCAGACCTGAAGGGCCTGGTATGGAATTTGGGGGGGGGACGCCACGCAATTTTTTTTAATCTTTGGTTCGGAGTTCCCCCTATTATTCATACCAGACCCAAGGGGCCTGGTAATGGACTTTGGGGAACCCATGCCATTTTTTTTTCAATGTATTTTATCTGTATTGCCAGGACCCAACAATTATTAGTAGTAGTTTTAAATGACTTTTTTCCTTTTAGAAATATCATTTTGTGTAGGGACTGTTCTAAACACGGGAAAAAGGTGCCACTTTACAGGCAGAATATAGACACCCCCCAGGTATTAAATTTAAAGGAATATTTCACTTTTATTGTTTGCATTATTAAAATCACTGCTCTCAAAAAAACAGCCATTTTGAAAATGTTTTTTTGCATTGATACATGTCCCCTTGGGCAGGACCCAGCTCCCCAAACACTTTTTATGACACTTTTGATTTTTCACGTTCGTGTCCCATAGACTTTAACGGTGTTCGCGTGTTCGAACAAATTTCTTTGCCTGTTCCTATGTTCTGGTGCGAATTGAACTAGGGGGTGTTAAGCTCATCCCTAGTGATGAGGAGTGGGAGCAAGCTCTGAAGAATTTATTCTGAGTATCCCTATCCTCCTCAGATATTTATTATCCATAGAGCCCACTATGCACCTCTAAACAAATTTTTACCTGGGGTGCCCAAACTTTCGATCCCCACTGTATGCTATGGCGATGCCCTAAACAGCATTGCTACTGAGAGTGTGTATTTGACACTTTAAATTCCTTGGGCCAGATTCACAAAGAGTTACGCCGACGTAACTCAGAATCTAAGCCCGTCGTATGTCTAAATGTATTCTCAAATTGAGATACACTTAAACATGCCTAAGATACAATGGCCTGCGCCGTCGTATCTTAGGGTGCAATATTTACATTGGCAGCTAGGTGGCGCGTCCATTGAGGTCGGCGTAGAATATGCTAATGAGTAGTTACGCCGATTCACGAACATGTGCTTGCCCATCGCAGTAAAGATAAACATGCCCCCTAGGTGGCGTATCCTATGTTAAGTATGGCCGTCGTTCCCGCGTCAAAATTTTGAAATTTAACATCGTTTGCGTAACTCGTCCGTGAATAGGGCTGGACGTCAATTCCGTTCAGGTTGAAACCAATGACGTCCTTGCGACGTCATTTAGCACAATGCAAATCGGGACATTTTAGGGACGGCGCATGCGCATTAGGTTCGGCGCGGGAACGCGCCTAATTTAAATGCTCTATGCCCCCTACCCGGCTGATTTGAATTACGCAGGCTTGCGCCGGGGGATTTACGCTACGCCGCCGCAACTTTACAGACAAGTGCTCTGTGAATCAAGCACTTGCCCATAAAACTTGCGGCGGCGTAACGTAAATGAGATATGTTACACCGCCGCAGATCTACGTGAATCTGGCCCCTTGTGTTTTACACAGGTTCAGTTTGACCCAAGCATAGCATTGTTAGGGATTATACTGGAAGACACTCTCCCAGTTGAAATGCATGTGATGTGGTTGAGAACTATGGGCCAGATTCACGTAGAATTCCGGCGGCGTAATGTATCCCATTTACGTTACACCGCCGCAAGTTTTCAGCGCAAGTGCTTGATTCACAAAGCACTTGCCTGTAAACTTGCGGCAGCGTAATGTAAATCCATCCGGCGCAAGCCCGCCTAATTCAAATGGGGCGTGTATCATTTTAATTAGGTGCGTTCCCGCGCCGAACGTACTGCGCATGCTCCGTTTTGTAATTTCCCGCCATGCTTTGCGCGAAATGACGTTGCACCGACGTAATTTTTTGAACAGCGACATGCGTTACGTCCTTTCCCATTCCCGTACGACGTACGCAAAAAAAATTATTCAAAATTTGACGCGGGAACGACAGCCATACTTTAACATGGCTAGTCTAAATATAAGCCATTGAAATAGCATCCGTAACTTTACGACGGGAAAAGCCGACGTAAGAGAATGCGACGAGTGCGCGTAGCTTCGTGGATCGCCGTAAACAGCTAATTGGCATACCCAACGCGGAAAACGACGCAACCTCCACCCAGCGGGCGCCGAAGTATTGCATCCTAAGATCCGAAGGTGTACGAAGCCGTACGCCTGTCGGATCTTAGCCAAATGCCGTTGTATCTTTGTTAGAGAATTCAAAATAAAGATACGACGCGGCAAATTTAAAAGTACGTCGGCATATCAGTAGATATAGTACTCTCACTGTGAATCTGGCCCTATGTATATGGCTCGCAAACTTATATTAGAAAAATGGATATCAAACTATCCGCCAATGATAGATCAATGGATTAAAGCGATTAATCTTAATCAAGGATGAGATGAATTGACATATAAACATAGGAGGAGTACAAAAAGATTTGTGAAAATCTGGCACTGGTGGTTAGTCTTTAAACTGTTTGAGCAGTCAGTTGAGTCTAATAATGACACTGAGGAAAATCGATAATGTGATTGATTTTTAGATGGAGATAATTGCATATGCATATATACACCATTAAGGTGTAATAAATAAATGGTAATGGCAAGTTTTATAATGCTTCTGAATTTATCAAGGAGAATGGTGGTTAATGGGTCTGATGTGATGGAGGGTTCTGAGTAATGGTTGAAGTGTAGTCTGGTGAGCGCAAATATATAGATTTTATTTTTGTTTTTGTTTGTGGGTGTTGTTCTTAGGTGGGGCTATTTGATGAAAATGTTTTATGTGTTTTTGAATTTTTGTTGTATAATTAATAACTCAATAAAAAACGATTTGATTAAAAAAAAAATGTCATTTGCAAATAGTTAGCAAAGTAGATGCAAATTATTGTAATCCTGCTGGTCTGTTCTGACACATTTTGCAGTTAACAGCTGCCTTATCAGGGATACGGCAGAAGCATCTAAAAGATTCAAGAACATTTTATGATCATTTTAATGAATACACCAAATTACATCACCAATCATACCCATAGGCTTACCACAATATATCAGGCTTGCATGAACTGCTATACCTTAAGGGGACATTACATACAAGGCATATCCGCTAGCCCCTACATGGGGGTTGGCATCTCAGGTACTGGACCACCTAGATGGAGATGGGGGATGTTACCAGCCAAACAATTACACCTTCAAAAATAGAACACCTCAAAATCCACCTGCACATCAATACATATCACTATAACGTAAAATAGGGTCTACCAATGACTACTACCACTCACAACCCATTCAGATAACAAACGAAAACCAAGTCATCTAAGCAAAACCACCCCCTGCATATGTCACAGACAAAGGCCTAAAGCCTATCACTACCATCAATCAACAACAATGCGTCCCAACTATCATATCACCCCAAAACACATAACCCTCCACACAAATGTCGCCATAATCCCACCTACTCACCCACACACACAATTGCAGCACATACTCACATGCACCCCCCCCCCACAGCAAACACCTCACATACCCAACAACCCCAGACAACTACTTATCACACAACTAACCACAGTCAAATACAGCGGCCATAACTCCACCCCTGAAAAACTCTCCCCCCTCCCCAAACACAACACACATTCCATGTCCCCCCCCACAAACACACACCCCTCCCATAATATGGGGTGTTCATGTGGTGAATTGCGTGGTGAGCAGGTGGTAGGTTCTAATAACACAATAATTTTTAAGGAGGGGGCAGCTTGGCAGCCACTACTCTGACATCTACATCAGTACCACCAACTTTTTTTGTTCAGACACCTATGGTAGAGAAAAATTTGCGATCTCCGAATGAACATGTGACAGCAAATAATTGAGCCTCCGCTGGTCTCTTTCATGGACCATACCCAAACTGCATCTATCGGGACAAACACCCCCACCTTTGACCCAGACCTTATTAAAAGATTGGGATAGGACAGTACGAAGATGGGGTGTTTCCTCAATACCAGGCCCACTCACCACATTAATGGATAACCCAGACTTTCCAATGGGTATGTTACCAGATAGGTTTCTAAGATGGATAAGGCAGACCCCCTCTCCGATCATACAAGCCCTGTCATCAAAAGTACTCCAGCCACTCAACATGATGGTGAACAATGATATGCTGGTCAGTGGTTCCATTATCTTCAGCTTCAACACTATCACAGACATCTTTCTAAAATGACTATATTACATAGGGATCTAACACCGTTTGAGTCGCTGTATAGTGGGGCTACATGATGTTCCAGTACTATTTCTACAATATATGATATACTTTTATCTTATGCCTCCCCATCTAACCTGTTTTACATTAGAGACTGGGAGCGAGAATTAGGTTACTCAATCTCTGTAGAATAATGGAAGAAAGCTTTTTGGTTAACCTTTAAATCGAGTTCTGCAACTTCCATACAAGAAAATAATTATAAAATACTAACTAGATGGTATAGATGTCCGGCAAGGTTACATAGCATTTCACAGATATGGTCTTGTCCTTAGATTAAAGAATTTTGGAATTCTGTATTCCAAATCTGTTCCTGCATTACGGGTGTATCCTATCATAAATCTCCAGAAATAGCTTTTCTATCCATATATCCAGGGTCACTGCGAGAGGTCACAAAAAAGGAAAATTTATTATCATACTTACCGTAATTTTCCTTTCCTGATGGACTCCATGGCAGCCTACGTGTGGGTTAATCCCGCCTCCTCTCCAATGTGATAGGACCCCATACCCATAAAAGTTAACTCACCAGTAGCACCAGTGTTCCGTAACTATCCCGACTCCATAATTTCAGGGTGGGAACTCCGTCTGCCATGGAGTCCATCAGGAAAGGAAAATTACGGTAAGTATGATAATAAATTTTCCTTTTTCCTGACTGACTCCATGGCAGCCTACGTGTGGGAAATAACTAGCCAAACACACGGGTGGGTATGCTGAACAGAAATATATTTAATTTGTCCCGTCAGCCGACAAGACAGATAAACCAAAATTTACAGAAGACAGTGCTGCAGGTTCAACACAGTAATGGGACATAAAGGTGTTTATAGAAGACCAAGAGGCCGCTCTACAAATAACGTCTGGCGCCACATGACGGGCTGCTGCCCAGGAAGCTGCCATCCCTCTCGTGGAGTGAGCTGTTACCGCCTGCGGAGGAGCCAAGCCCTTTGCACAATAAGCCTGTTGTATCGTCTGGACAATCCAGGATGCAATTGTTCTTGAAGATGCCTTCTTCCCTTTGTTCTTGCCTGAATGCAGGATGAACAGGTGATCAGATCGTCTGAATGTAGATGTAACTTGCAGATATTCAGTGAGTATCTTGCCCATATCCAGAGGGTGAGTCTCATCAGAATCTGGGTTTTTAAAGGTAGGGAGAACTACTTCCTGATTCTCATGGAAAACCGACGAGACCTTCGGTTTGGAGCCCAGCATGGGTATCAGAACCACTCTGTCTGGGAAAAAGGTGAGAAATGGCTCCTCGTGACCTAGAAAACCGATC
Organism: Rana temporaria; assembly: GCF_905171775.1. Classification (NCBI taxonomy): domain Eukaryota; kingdom Metazoa; phylum Chordata; class Amphibia; order Anura; family Ranidae; genus Rana; species Rana temporaria. The sequence continues at coordinate 486,792,629 of NC_053489.1, forward strand.
TCGGACACTCTCTTGGCCGAGGTGATAGCTACCAGAAAGGCTACTTTGGCTGAAAAGTTCTTCAACGAGGACGGGGAGGGCCCCGACATACTAAGTCCATTCAAAAAGTCAAGTACTAACGGGAGATCCCATTTGGGGAATCTTGGCTTCCTCAGAGGTCTCAATCTTGAGGCTCCACGAAAAAACTGTTTGATTAGTGGATGGGTTGCCCAAGGAATTCCAGAAAAGGCTGAAAGTGCTGAGATTTGAACTCTTAGTGAGCTTACAGACAGAGGTAGGTCTAGTCCTGATTGAAGAAAGCTTAGGATGTTTTGGATTTCTGGGTTCTTGAAGGAACTGCCCGCGGTTAAAGAAAATTCCACAAACTTAGACCATATTCTACCGTACACTTTATTTGTGCTTCCTTTCCTTGAGCTCATAAGGGTAGAGATCACCCGAGAGGCGCAGCCAAGGGTTTCTAACCTTTCCCTTTCAAGAACCAGACCGCTAGTTTCATTTGAGCCGGACAGGGATGGAGGAGCGTTCCCTGGGAGAGAAGGTCTGGTCTGCATGGTATTAGAATTGGGTCCTGAAGACTCAGGTGAACCAGAAGAGGGAACCATGGCCTGTTCGGCCAGCATGGAGCCACCATTGTAATTTCTACTTCTTCCGCAAGAAGTCTCTTCAGGAATTTCAGAATTATTGGGATCGGGGGAAAGGCGTACGCCCTCTGAAACCACCACCGATCCGTTAGGGCATCCGTCCCGATTGCCTGGTTGCAGTAACCTCTTGTGTAGAATTTTTTCAATTTGGCATTGTTCGGAGAAGCAAAGAGATCCACTTGGGGATTGACTCCCAGGGACAAGATCCAACGGAAGGACTGATCGTGGAGAGACCATTCGTTGACGTCCACCTGAGTTCGTGATAGGAAATCCGCTTGGGAGTTCTGAATACCTGGAATAAAAACCGCCGTCAGGTTGACTAGGTTCACTTGGGCCCATTTCATAATGGGCTCTCCTTCCTGGAGAAGGGATGAGCTCCGAGTCCCGCCTTGTCTCTTGACATATGATACTGCTGTGGTGTTGTCCATCCTTAGTATTACTGACCTTCCTTTCAGCAGTTGTGAAAAGGACTGTAGGGCACACCAGGCCGCACGAAGCTCCAGGGTGTTCGAGCCTGGATTGTGGAGGCGAGCGTCCCACCTGCCTTGCGCCATGCTTGTGCCGCACAGGGCCCCCCAACCGGAGCCACTGGCATCTGTCGTCACTGTGACCCACGAGACTGGAGCGATGGAGTGACAATTCAGCAGATTCTTCGGTTGAAGCCACCAGAAGAGGCTGCCCCTCATTGACGTTGAAATGTGGATCCGCTGATTCATGCTCCCTGATTTCCACTGCCTGAGAAAGCCGGATTGGAAGGGACGTAGCCTCCAGAGCGCCCATTTTACCATTGGTGTTGTGGATACCATTGTCCCAATGATCTTCAAACATTGATGAGCTCTTAGGTGACGAGTACTCAAGGCCCGGGAAATCCTCTCCTGAATTACCGGAATTTTCTCTGTTGGTAGAGAGATGGTCTTCCTTACTGTGTCGAATTGAGCACCTAGATAGGTTAGACACTGAGTTGGCTCCAGATGGCTTTTTGCCAGGTTCAGGAGCCACCCGAATTCGGACAAGGTCGCGATGACCTGATCCCTCTGTGCCAAGAGAAGGGTCTTGTCTTGGGACAGGACCAGGAGGTCGTCCAGATAATGATACAGACGAATCTTCTTCAGCCTGATGAGAGCTACCAGAGCCAAAAGAACTTTGGTGAAGACCCGTGGGGATGTTGTTAGGCCGAAGGGTAGGCACACGAACTGGAGGTGTTCCTGGTTGACATAGAACCTGAGGTATTTGTGCAGCTCTGCTGCTACTGGGACGTGGAAATAGGCATCCTTTAGGTCCACGGAAATCATCCAGTCGCCTGGCTGTATTGCTTGTTGGATGGTTGATAGAGTTTCCATTTTGAACTTTTTGTGTGTTATAAATCTGTTCAAATATGTCAAGTCTATGACTGGGCGCCAGGTACCGTTCTTCTTTTGTACTAAGAAGAGAGGGGAGTACACCCCAAGAAACTGTTCGTCTTTTGGGACGTGTATCACTGCTCCTTGAATCTTCAGGAGGTGAATGTAGTCTAGAAGGACCTGTTTCTGCTCCAGTGACCCTGGAAGAAGGGTGGAGATGAACTTTGGACAGGGAGGACTGGAAAAGGACCATGCGTGTCCTGAGGTCACGGTCTTGATGACCCAAAAGTCCTTGATTGAGGCCGCCCAGACGTGCCGATAAAGGAGTAGACGAGCTCCCACACGATCCGCTTGGGCGGGCGTTGTCTCAAAAAGATTTCCCCTTGTCGCGTCCAGTTGACGCCTGAGTAGTTAGAGTAGGTTTCCGGTAGGAGCCTCTACCTCTGCTCCAATTCCTTCTGTAGTTTCCACCAGGCCTGTAAGCACGAGCTTCCCTAGCGCGGTCCGGGCTGTATCGCCGAAATTGAGGCATTTTTCTTCCCGTTTGGCGCTTGTCCTGAGGAAGGAAACCAGACTTGCCGCCCGAGACTTTGGAGATGGCATCATCTAGCTTGTTGCCAAACAGGGTTGATCCTTCAAAAGGAATCTTGCACCAATTCTGCTTCGATGATGGGTCGGCAACCCAGGGGCGTAGCCAGAGGGCCCGTTTCGCGGTCACAGAAGAAAGCATAATCCTGGCTAACAGGCGGATTAAGTCAACGGAGGCTTCGCCCAGGAATGCGACCGCCAGTTTTAACTCTGCCGTGGCTGAGTTCTTGGCTAGTTCTTCAGAGACGCCTTTGAGGAAAGAATCAACGTTTTCCGTCCAGGCTTCCATGGCCTTTGATAATGCCGCTAAAGCTAGAGCCGGTTTGCAGGCTGTGCCCGCAAGGCCATAAATTCTTCTGAGGTCCTGGTCCATTCTTCTGTCCAGGCCATCTTTGAAAGAGACGGAGTCAGCAATAGGTAAAGTGACGTGTTTAGCAAGTCTCGTTACTGCCGCATCTACTAGAGGAACATTCTCCAAGTGTTTGACCTCTTCCTGTTTGAAGGGATAGAGCTTTGAGGCTTTGTTAGCCATGGAAGATTTCTTGTCCACCTTGCTCCATTCCTCTTCAAAAATACCCTTTAGTTCAGTCAAGAACGGGAACGTAGGGCGTTCTTTCCCCAAGCGTTTAAAATATTTTTTCTGCTTGGCTGGAGAAGCGGGTTGTTCTTCCCATAAGAGAGCCTCTTTAATCGCTTTGACGAGTGGCGTCACCTGCGCGAAGTCAAATTCTAAGCCTTCTTCGTCACTCTCTAGGTCACCTTGAGGAGAAGCCGGAGTGGAGGCTTGAGGCCGGGAAGGACCTGGATCCTCTAGGATCTCCAAGTTTGGAGAAGCAGACCCGTCAGTGTTGGTCTGAATCTGCGTGTGGGGCATATGCTCTTTTAGAGTTCGTTGAACCACACGTTCCACCAGAGACTCGATCCGATGACCTTCAGTCTCTTTTTCCCCGACCGCATGGGCGTAGCATCGGTCGCACAGTGACTTGCCCTCCGGGACATGAGTGTCACATCCCCAGCAGGCTCTGCGATCAGAGCGACTATCATGGCGGTGGGAGCGGTGTCTTGAGGAGGAATGTGAGCGTCTCCTCCGGTGGGAAGATGTAGATGGAGAACTCCTTTTGGATTTTGATCTGGAAGAATGATGCGGTCTGGCAAGGTCATGGGACTGGATTGCGGAGATAGGATCTGGATCAGGAGGGCTTTAAAGAGAGACACATAGGGAGGAAAATTGTCAGACAACACATATTGACTGTGACTTCCACCCCTAGCCCCGCCCTTATCCTGCACATACCTTGTGCGTGAGGGCTGGCCACCTGTAGACGGTGACTGGTCCATGACTTAGGACCTGCGTAAAACAGCGATACGGATCCGAAAAGGAAGAAAACCTAAAGTGTCAAAATAATGGAAAGATAAATGCATTGTCCCTTTAAGATTTTTTTTTTTTTTTTTTTTTTAAATCCTGTTATTATTATATATTTTTTTTTTTTTTTTTTACACAAATGAATAAATAAATAAATTATTAATACATTAAATAATTTGAATGACCAACATTTTAAAATCGCTTGCACAGATGAGAAGCAATACTATATGCTAGTACAACATGAAAGGCTAATACAGCAGGGGGAGCCCTGCTCACTGACCTGGCAAAGAAGAGTATCGCTCTTTGCGGCTGCACGCCTGATCAGGGAACATCCCAATGTGCATAGGCGAGCAGCCGCTTTTTAAATCACCCGCCGGTGACGTCACCTGTCGTCCGCGCGCCTGCGCGGTACAATCGATGCGACGGCGCGTGCGCGGCCGCCGCAGATTCGACAGACTGCGCATGCGCGAAACCAGGCCTCGCTCTGAGAGTGGGCACAGCGCATGCGCGGGGTACTGGCGCTCGCGACCAGGAAGCAAAGTGCGAGCTGGAACGCAGAAGCGCTCCAGCCGCCATGGGGACAAAAACAGACACAGAAAGACAACAAATAATACAAATAGGCGACTGCCATGAGAGAATAGGACCTTGCCAGCCGTGATGAGACGTCTTCAGCACACATAGCAAACGCCCAAAGGGTTGCTGCAAAAGCTCTCCACCCGCCCATGGCTGGGATCCGAGCTGCACCGCTCAGGTGTGCCATCCTATTCCTGTCCTGAGAAGTTTCTAAATTCATGGAGGAGGAAAAAAAAGGAACACTGGTGCTACTGGTGAGTTAACTTTTATGGGTATGGGGTCCTATCACATTGGAGAGGAGGCGGGATTAACCCACACGTAGGCTGCCATGGAGTCAGTCAGGAAAGGACTGGTCCCGCATTTAATTTCTGCCACACGAATAACTATACCTAGACATTGGAATACAACAGTTGCTCCCACTATGCAAGAGTGGGTAACCGAAATTAACCAAATAAAAAGAATGGAGGAAATAACGGCAAGTAATCAGGGATATTACCATAAGTTTATGGAAGTGTGGCTACCCTGGATCGAGTTCTTGAACGCAGACATCTTGAAATGTTATCTGTGAAATGAGTGTGAGGTGGATTTTACTGGGCTTCATAGGTGTGGTAGTGGGTCGGGAGGGGGCGTTCCTGTGCTTGGGCAGAAGCTTATCAGGAACCCTCAACATTAGTAAGAAATCAATATGGAAGAATGGGTAAAAATTCCTAGAACCTAGGATTTTGCTACTGCTAACGGTCTCTCTCTTTGTTTAGTATCCTTGTCTCTCTATATATCCAGCGGTTATGTAATAGAGAGTAAGATCCTGAGTCATGTTTGGGGATTAATCCTCACTTAGAATGGCTATGCATGTTTAGGCTATCTTTCTACGCTGTGACTGGAACCTGTGTGTAAAAAAAAAAAATATCCAATAAAATGTGATTAAACAAAGAATCAATATGTGATCAGGAACACTTAAGATACAATCAGTTTAATATAAAATTTATTGCCTCATCAATTTTACAGAGGAAAGGCAAATGTCCTTAGATTTGGTCTGAGTTTCTGTCCATTTCTGGAACTTGATAAATTCGAGTTAGTTCAAGATTTGCATCTTTTTGCATACAATCTTGCATTTCCATTTTTATATGATAAGGAATGGAGATCTCGGACATAAACCTATGATGAAGAAACCTGGAAGGACTTTACAGTCCATGATTTTTGTAATTTCAAAACATTGATCCAGCTTTGTGAAAGTAGTTTGGTTTCTGGGACTTCCTCCTCTGACGAGAATGGTGAAACATTTCCCAACATCTCTCTTAAGTTCAAGGCCAAGTCCAAAAAATTCCCACAACTACAGCCAAATCCCTTGGTGTGGGCATTTATCAAACATACTGTAAATAAGGTGGGACACCTGTCCATAGATGTTAGTTTTAAATCTAACCATACACATTCTCAACATAGGGCAACATAGGCCCAGATTCACAAAGCACTTACGCCAACGTATAACAAGTTACGCCGACGTAAGTGCAAATGTGCGCCGTCGTATCTGTGCGCCAGACCCACAAACTAATATGCGCCTAAAAACAGGCTACACCCCGACGATGTATCTTGCTTACGCCGGCGTAGGGAGGGCGTACATTTAGGCTGGGAGCATTGATTAGCCATTCAAACATGCAAATGAGGGAAATACGGCGATTCACGAAGTGCACGTGCCCGGAGCATGCTACGCAAGATGCACGTAAGTTGTACGTCCGGCGTAAAGTTATTCCCCATAAAGGAGGTTCAACCCAGCAACAGACATGCTCAGGTCTGCACCAGGGAACACAAGCCGGCGTATTGTGCATTGGACGTGTGTCTGGCTGGCCGTACATTATGTTCACGGCGTACGCAGTGATCCGGCGTGGCTTAGGCAGTTGTGCCGGCATGGTTATGAGCAGGCGCAGGGGCGTGTGTCCAAGTCACGGCGCATGCAGAGTTTGTGATACGTACCTGTCTGGCGCTCGGCCCATCATTTGCATGGGGTCATGCCCACTTCCACCTACGCCAGCGTACGCCTTCAAAACCCACGCCGCGCTGGTGCAGCGTTGGGAGCACTGGCTTGCTGAATGCAATGCTTGCCTCTCTGCGCTGCGTTGGCGTAGCGTACGGTGGTTACTCTACGGCGGCGTAATGTGCGCCTTGCTCTTTGTGAATCTGGGCCATAGTTTTTTTTTTTTTACTTGTAACCCCTGTTTCTCTTTGCTCATGGAGTTGGAACATACTACTATTATTTTTTGACTAGCCCCCTTGACAAAATAAATAATTGTCTGGGCATTCTGACCAATGCATCGGCAGCTCAGGCACTGACTTTTTTTTTTTTTTAAGGACTCCTGCTATTTGTTTGGAAAAGCTTATGGTACAGATAAAAGTACTAGCTGATAAAAACTTTTTTATTATATTATAAATTGGTAATCAACGTATTAAAATCGACATTTGCAATTGCAATTTGTGTTTAGTTTCTTTAAATGTAGACTACTTTTTCTTACTTTGTCCACCTCTGTAAATATGAAAAACATCCCTATATACTAATATATACACATTGCATCATATTAAGGCAAAGGTTTAGATGTACTGGACTGCCTCTCATGTGAACAACTTCTCACTTGTTCTGTTCATTTAATATTTAAATCAATATATGTTTAAATAGAGTGTTTAATATACATAAGCAAAGATTGGTGAACACCTTAAAATATGTATGTAATTATTTACATAGAGCCAATATCATTACGCAGTAAACAATATACTGTACATAAGCGAAAACTACACAGGTTCACAAAAACATTGTAAATAGTGCTTACAGGCAGTTTCATAGCAAGACATACACAGGAAAAATACAATAGAAGCCATAGTCTTGCACATATAAGTTTGCAGTTTAGATCAGTAAGACATATTATTATTATTATTATTATTATTATTATTATTATTATTATCATTTAAATAATAATAATAATAAAATAATTATAATAATTGTTACTAATTGCATGTTTTAAGGTTCATCAAATGTGTTCTCCAATCATGCATAGCGACACCACATGTACAGTAAGATGCAAATGATTCTGAACATATAATATGAACAAATGTAACACAAGAGGAGAAAGTGTTCAATCATCCATAATAAGCAATTCCAATTTCCTAAATGTCAAGTACAAAGTATACATTTTACATGCAAATAACACTGGAGGGTAGCTACTAATATACTTCCGAAGTGACATTTTCTTGGTATGACCTTTCTTTTTAACAATAGCTTACAATTTAATTAAATCTATGACCATTTTCATTTTATGCCAAATATCTTAATGCCATAAATCCTAGGATTTCCTGTTTTGAGTTAGAGATAAAGGTCACAAACTATAATGATTATTGTCCATAATTGCATTACTTCTTTGGTTAAAATGCAGCCATCATGCCTTTGCTTCATTTACAACAGACAAATAATAGACAATGATAGGAAATAAATGTAATTAAAAATTAATTACTGTGTTCAGTCTAGCTTTGTCATCTAACGATTGTGTTGCATCTTTTAAAACTCTGTTACTAAATTAAAACTTTTTGTGTATGGTATTTACAAGCAGAAAACATAGCAAAAGCAGGGCAGAGTTGTTTTTACTGTCATACAACTGTCTGGTTTCTGTCAAGTTTATTTTATTTTCCTTAGTAGAATATATCTGTCCTGTATATAAATGCATGTCTAACATAGATATAATATGAATATTGTGATGTTTCCAAAGTAGGATAAACAAAAATATACTTAGTAAGGGCCAAACATTTCTAAAAACATACAAACTTTTACATTATAAGCATACAAAAACTACCAGTAATTAAGTAGATCATGTGGTCAAGAATATAGCTAAACCAGCAAACAAAAAAAGTGCAGATAAAAAATATTTAAAGTTTCTCACAAGAAGCATCAAATAAAGTAAATATGCAACATAAAATACTACAAATATTACTATCATTTATTTGCTTTCAGGTATATTTAGGATATCTCTAAAATATCCTATAGAAGCAATGATAGCATAGAAAATTTGGAATTATATTTAATTTATATTAAAATTTATAAAACAAACAATTGCTGAATGTGATCTGCACCATTTTGTTATTTACTTAGCAAAGTGTTTTTTTTCCTGAATTTGGAACATGGCAGAATGTGGCCTGGCCGGTCCTTACCCATATGGGGAGGTCTCTAGGAAGGATGGCATATGCCTATCCTTTACCTACTTGTTTAGAACCTCTCCCTTCCACAGATCACTGTATCTGTTAGGAGGCTTACCTGTCTCTACACTATCCAGAAGCAAAATGCGTGACAAGCCTTGCTGCTATGGCCTTAAATGAGCTCTGCCTGACCAAATATGGCTGCCAGAGTCATGTGTGGCAGCAGAATCCAATCAGATGGCTTCCACAGTGACCCTGAAATCCATAGAGCAGGGTTGCTCAACCTGTGGCCCTCAAGCTGTTGTGGAACTACCATTGCCATGAGGCATTGCAAGGCTGACACTTACAAACATGACTTCCAAAGTCAGAGTCATAATGGGACTTGTAGTTCCACAACAGCTGGAGGGCCACAGGTTGACCACCAATGCCATAGAGGAACCAGATTCGCACTGATTTCCTCTCAAACTGCAATGCTTCTGCGGTAGAGCTACACCTACAGTAGAAAAAATAGACCAGCATACAAGTATACCTGTATTTTTCCATGTAGCTCTTTTTTTTTCCATTCAGCTTTCCATTCTCTTGGCCCTCCAATATGCACTCTATAACTTTCCTTCTCACTGTAATGCCCTCTCTCCTCTGATTTCTTTACCACCCCACCGTCCATACATATCACCCTCACTTCTGCCCTCTTTCTATTACTACACTTATATTCTGTTTCTGAACATGTCAAAACCTCCAAGACATTGGAATATGGCCCTCATATAAATCCCGTCATACTCCCCTCACCCCCTGCTTCCCCTAACTTCTGGGGATATTTTCCCTAACTCTGGCACCCACAGTTTTTGACTGGTTGGTGACATCACAAAGGGGCGGTGCCATCAGGTGATATCACCAGGTATTACAATCCATCCTGGAAGGACCTCATGCTTATGATGGCCTTAGCCCTCAATCCCACAAAGGGCCAGAATGGATGGTCATGGGAAGGTCCAAGGTTGCTAAAACCCCCAGACAGGTCATGCTGGTGACAGTTTATAAAAAAATGTAAAAAGAAATGAGAGCCACCAAGGGAAATGTTTTACACAAGATGTCAGACCCGCAGTAAGGGTCTGTCCATCACAGATCCTTGACCAGAACAAATGAGGTTGCGGGATTGAGGGCTAGGCCATCATAAGCATGAAGTCCTTCCAGGATGGATTGTAATACCATGTCTCCCTAATCTGGTACATTCTTGCACTCTCACCAACATCCCCTGAAGAAAATTGTTAAAACAATTGAAACTCGTTGGGAGATTGCATGTACCAGAGGCTTTTAACAGTTAATTGTATTATTGCTTGTAAAATAAATATTTACCTTTTATAAACATTTTGTATTTAGTATAAAAAAGATCATCTTTTTACATTTTTTCTAAATATATTCATGTTGGAACATAACAGAATAACATGTTACTTTTATTTTGGTCATTCAAGTAGACCTGTATAGCATTAAACATGTAAATAAACATATATATGCACACATTAAAATGTGTTGTGGAAAGTACTAAATGTTATCTGGAAGGGGCATAGCTTTGGTTACATATGTGAGTCTGAGGCCCCGTACACACGAGGAGACATGTTCGATGAAAACGGTCCGCAGACCGTTTTCATTGGACATGTCTCCTGGGAGCTTTTGGTCTGATGTGTGTACACACCATCAGACCAAAATCCCCACGGACAGAGAACGCTGTGACGTAGAAGACGTTCTCAAACACGGAAGTGCAATGCTTCCACGCATGCGTCAAATCAATTTGACGCATTCGCGGGATTTCGGGACGCTGGTTACACGTCTTAACCAGCGCACATGTTTGATTAGGTGTACTAACAATCAGACATGTCCGAAGGACATGTTTGCAGCGGACAAGTTTCTTAGCATGCTAAGAAACTTTTGTCCGCTGGAAACCTGTCCGCTAGGCCGTACACACGGTCGCGGAAACAGTTTCAGCGGACATGTTAGACCATGTGTACGCCGCCTGAAGCTCACCAGTTTTCTATATTTTTTATATCTAAGGATGGAGGGGAGGGATTAAAGAGGGAAAGGAAAGAAGAATGAGATTGAGGGTTCTCAGGGTTTAGGAAATATTATTTAAAAAAAGAGAGAAGGGGTGAAATCAGAGGGTGCATAAGAAAGTACGTTCAGGTACAGACAAATAAAATAGTGCAGGGCTTCTTAGAATTGCAAATATTCAGTAGACAATTGTTCCCAGTGAAACCATCTAGCCATGTGTTCCTCATCTTTATCCTTCAGGGCAACCATAAGTTGCCCCATACTTGGGATACAGGCCCCTGTGGCATTTAGAAGATGTATAATGATTTACGGTTAGATTTTAGATCACCTTTTCATTTAAAAATAACTGGAAACTACAGATTATCATACGTTGGAATGGTTTTTAGTAATTATTGTGCTTATGCATGGAAAAAACTTTGTAAATGCAATACTTTAAATTGTTCTTGCATTTCTTATAGCATGTTTCTTCTAATTTCTTTTTAATGAATCATTTTCCAAAGCAACTTGAAAAATCTACAGGAATGTATCCCTAGGTATTTTCAGTCATTCCATTTTTTTTTTACATTTGACAACCAGCACAGTATGTTGCTGTGAACTTGACAGGAATAATAATATTAATATGCTGCAATGTGAATTAGTTGGGGATTTGCTAAAATACAATAGTACAGTTTTGTTTTAGTAAAGAAAACAGTGGATTTCCACACTTCCAACTACCAATAATACTACCAGTAACAGAAAGATGTTCAGTGAGCTTTCACCTTGCCAAGGGCTAGAATAGATCATTTTTAAGATATGTGAAAATAAAAATAGCTTGCTATAGGGAAAAGATATGCAGTTCAACAAGCATTTTGTGCTCTGATTTAATCTGTATTGTAAAGCTTGGAAATAAGGAATATAACAGTGAATGCTCTCCAAAGACTTCATTGAAAGCCAGGAGACTTTTTGTATCGTGTGATCTTGCAGGAAAAAAAAGGCTATGAAAATGAGTTAATATTAACTTAAAATAAATAGTGTGCATGATAAAGTCAAGTAAAAAAAAGAAAAAAAAAACATGTATCTGAAACAAACAACAACCCCTACTCTGTGCTAAAGTTTCCCAATAAAAACATGTTAAAAATAAAATAAATGTGCTACAATATTAAATGTGCTTTAAAAATTGTTCAAAACAATAGATAATAACCATAAAATTGTATAACTCCACTGCTGCCACTATAAATCCCTTATACAAAAACAAAAAGTAACCAATAAGGATAAGTTACTAGCAGCACTGGGGCAGATCCAGAAAGAAATACATTGGCGCAGCGTATCAGAGATACACTACGCCGCCGTACCTTACCTGGCGCATTTTCGAATGTCATTTTTTAAACTTAGACGTGAGTTACGTCCATCCCTATTCACGGACGACTTACGCAAAAAAAAAAAAAAAAATTTCGACGTGGGAACGACGGCCATACTTAACATGGCAAGTCTATCTATACGCCGCAAAATACCAGCTTTAACTATACGCCGGAAAAAGCCGACTACAGACGACGTTAGAAAATGCGACGGCCGCACGTACGTTCGTGGATCGTCGTAAATCGCTAATTTGCATACCCGACGCGGAAAACGACGTAAACGCCACCCAGCAGACGCCGAAGTATTGCATCTTAGATCCGAAGGCGTACAAAGATGTACACCTGTCGGATCTAACCCAGAAGCCATCGTATCTTGTTTTAAGGATTCAAAACAACGATACGACGTGGGAAATTTGAAAGTACGCCGGCGTACTTCGTCTGTGGATCTGGCCCACTGTGTTTAAACCCCAGAAATATATATACATCTAAATAAATAAGTAAATAAATCATATAAACCAATGCATATACTGTATATATATATTTCTTTGTTCAATACATTTTTATTGATAAAAAGACATATGAAAGAACATACATGACAAAAAAAAAAGAAAAAAAAAAGCATAGAACACAAGCGATCAAGTTGACTCAACATTGTACGCTACTAAAGACATGCAAATGTACTGGTAAAAAAGATTAACAAAAGTACTGGTAAGAGCAGCATTAACCTACTCCTGCCCAGGCCAATTTTCAGACAATTTGCATGGTCATGTTACTGTACCCATATAAAATTGTTATCATTTTTTTTCACACAAATAGTGCTTTCTTTTGGCGATATTTAATCACCACAGTGTTTTTTATTTTTTTGCTAAATAAATGAAAAAATAAAAATGTTTTTCATAGTTTTTTTTTACATTTTGTAATTTTTCTTCTTTACAGATGTGCACTGAGGATGCTGCATTGATGGTCACTGATTGGCGTCACTGATGGGCACTGGAGAGGTGACATTGATGGGCACTAATAGGAGACACCGATGGGCAAAAGCAGCACTGATGGTCACTGATAGGCAGCACTGATGAGTACTGCTAGGCGGCACTGATGGGTACTGATAGGCAGCACTGATAGGTTACACTGATGAGAAGGCACTGATTTGCAGCACTGATGGGCACTGATTGGCAGCACTGATGAGCACTGATTGACAGCACTGGTGGCCACTGATAGGCAACACTGGTGGGCACTGTTACAACTGCACTCCACGCTTTAACAAAGGTAACCCTTTTGTTTCACTTTAAGATCCCGGCTCCCCTATGTTAATTGGTAACGGGGTACATTGTACCCCTACCATTTCACAAAAAAAGTGTCAATAATGTTAAAAACCACAGTAGACAGCTTGGGACAAGTCCTTTATTAAAAAGAAAAAAAAAATCCAGCAATGTAAATCCATTCTCGAGCAGAAGCTTCAGAGGAAAAATAAAAACACAGATTCGATCATGCCTCTATGGGAGGCACCCGCGGAATGATGCTCTCCAGCCGTGACAGCTCTTATATAGCTGAGGGCAGGGCCACCCATTTTGTGTGCGGGTGACAACGCCCCCTCTGACGCAACGGGGAAACGCCAGGGTTACCCAGTGTCATGTATGGGAAACCCCCTTAGTTTTAAATGACTTTTTTTTCTTTATAAAAGGGACTGTTATAAACACAGGAAATGTGCACTATTTTACAGGCATACTATAGACACCCCCAGGTAAGAAATTTAAAGGAATATTTCACTTTTATTGTTTCACTTTAAGAATTAATAAAATCACTGCTCCTGAAAAAACTTCAGTTTTTAAAACTTTTTTTTGCATTGGTACATGTCCCCTGGAGCAGTACTCAGGTCCCCAAACACTTTTTATGACAATAACTTGCATATTAACCCTTAAAAAAATTCACGTTCGTGTCCCATAGACTTTAACGGTGTTCACGTGTTCGAACAAATTTTTTGCCTGTTCGCATGTTCTTCTGCGAACTGGGGGTGTTCGGCTCATCCCTAGTGGTCAGACACTTGATGGTCTACCTGTACTCAGTTACCACCAGGTCTTATACACAGTGCTATAGTGCCTGGCTAACAGTTCAGGGCATGCGCAAACTGAGCAAAGCAAACAGATACTTGTGGTTGGCAGACAGGCAGAGTGGTTCAATGACAGTCCAAGAACAAGGCAAGCAAGATTCAGAATAGTTGGTGTCAATCCATATTTAAATGACAGGCAGATCTAGCATAGCTGGGCAGACAAATAGGGAGCCTGGAAACACATATTACACATGCTATCACACACATTAGACTGCAGGTTTGGCTATCTTAAATAAGGCTTGGTTCTCCACCCAGGGACTGATCACATTAATCACCTTGCAGGTGGACAGACAGACAGGGAGAATGCCACAACCAAAACCAGAATGCTGGAACCCCCTATGCCGTTCTTCCTCCTCATAGCACTGTCACTCTCAAGCTCCACAGCAACACAGCTAAACAGGATTACAACTTTAAATCACTTGGGACTTTCCACTTCTCCTCCAGAATATCTAAAAGGCATACCAAGTGCAGGTATCTAGGGGCAGCAGGGATGACCAGATCGGTACACTCAAGAAAGCAGGAATCAGACCAAGCATGATTTTAGTGAGATTAATAGTAAAACAAAACCATCCGATAACAGCAAACAGTATACAAGGCAAATATGAAAATATAAGTAAATAGTAACCAATTGACAGAAAACCTTACTAGCAAACCTAATTATCATATAATACATACAAACAACAAGGAATAATGGAATAACAGGGTATAACAGAGGTGCAAGGAACAGTCAGGAAGAGGAAAATAGGACTGGTATCATGAACAAGGGGATCAGATGAGAGGTAGCAGAGTAAAGGTTCATAGCAGAATCCAGATCAGGAAAAATCAGCTAGCAGGTATCTGGCTAACAAGCAAAACCCTGAAGCAAAGATGCAAATTAGGGGGAGTTATATACCTTCCCTAGAACCTAATTGCAGGGATCTGCTGGGAGACACCCACTGGTGGCCATTGGAATGTGCCCTTCAACTCTGGGTACCACAGCGCCACCAGCAGGTGATCCAGGTTCTGACAATCTCTGACAATATCTGACAATATTAGGCAGGAACTTGATAAGCAGTCATAGTTTAAAACAAAAAAAAAAGCAGCATGGTACAAAGCCAATTTCTTTAAAACAAAATAAAAACCATAACAAACATTAGCTCTAGCATGCCTTACATGTTTTGCCCATTGGCTTCATCAGAGGCATAGTTCTAGCAAACATGTCAGCATGCTAGAGCTGGGTTTTGTAATTTATTTTACTTTGTTTTTTATATGTTGTAAATTTATAATAATTTTAGCTTTTGCCCCAAAATAATGACCTATTGGAAAGATTTTAACTTCACTAACGTGCCATCGAATTCTAATTTTCAGTGGTAACCAAAAATGCAACATTTTTTATTAGAACATTTTGAATTACATCCAATAAAATAAAGAGAATTGCTTGTTAAAGTGAAAATTACCAATTAATAGGAAAAAAAACATGTTTAATATTAAACAAAACAGTATATTAACCTCTTGAATGTCCGGTGCATATTTAAGATAATGCTGGCACAGCAGCTATTTAACATTATTTTAAAATGGCACCAGGACTCAGGGTGGGCAGTGGTGGTGTTCATGTTCACCAATGGCAGTGACCTGAGTCTGCTACTGGGCTTCTGACTATTGAAAATGATTGAAAATGCAGCTCTATTAAAAAAAAAGGCAGGAAAATGCAGACTATGTTCTGTGTTGGTAGTTTAAAAAGCAGATTGGTACTGTGGTGCAAGATGTGAAACATGGATATTAATTATAGCTTGATTAAGCACCAGTGAGAGCGGTGTGAAATGCGTTAGTAGTTTTCAATTTTAATCTGGTTTTGTACAGACTGTATGTTCAATAAAGTAAATGACTATTTTAGGAGTGCAGCTATCTGGATCTTTATCTGCTCATGTGTAGGGTTGAGCGAACCCGAACTGTAAAGTTCGGGTTCGGTACGGACTTTGTTTGTTTTTTGCTCCCGAACCCGAATAATTGGAAAAAGTTTGGGTTCGGGACCTGTGCACCTGTGATATACTGTGTGTGTCCAGTACATAGTTCAGGGACAGGTTCCAGAAATGTTCCTATAGGGACAGCAATCTATAGGTGACTCTGTATATTTCAACTGCACCTGCCACCACCTGTGCACCTGTGATATACTGTGTGTGTCCAGTACATAGTTCAGGGACAGGTTCCAGAAATTTTCCTATAGGGACAGCAATCTATAGGTGACTCTGTATATTTCAACTGCACCTGCCACCACCTGTGCACCTGTGATATACTGTGTGTGTCCAGTACATAGTTCAGGGACAGGTTCCAGAAATGTTCCTATAGGGACAGCAATCTATAGGTGACTCTGTATATTTCAACGGCACCTGCTGCCACCACCTGTGCACCTGTTATATATACTGTGTGTGTCCAGTACATAGTTCAGGGACAGGTTCCATAAATGTTCCTAAAATTGACAACAATCTATAGGTGACTCTGTATATTTCAACAGCACTGCACCTGTCAACACCTGTGCACGTGTTATATACGATGTGTGTCCAGTACATAGTTCAGGGACAGGTTCCAGAAATGTTCCTATAGGGACAGCAATCTATAGGTGACTCTGTATATTTCAACTGCACCTGCCACCACCTGTGCACCTGTGATATACTGTGTGTTTCCAGTACATAGTTCAGGGACAGGTTCCAGATATTTTCCTATAGGGACAGCAATCTATAGGTGACT
Source organism: Rana temporaria (assembly GCF_905171775.1). Taxonomy (NCBI): domain Eukaryota; kingdom Metazoa; phylum Chordata; class Amphibia; order Anura; family Ranidae; genus Rana; species Rana temporaria. The sequence continues at coordinate 486,809,506 of NC_053489.1, forward strand.
CTGTATATTTCAACAGCACTGCACCTGTCCCCTGTGATATACTGTCTGTGCAGTACATTGTTTAGAGGTAGTTTCCTACTTCTTGCTATAGGTAGAGAAATATATAGGTGAATCTCTGCCTATTTCACCAGCACTCTACCTGTCCCCTGTCATATACTGTCTGTGCAGTACATTTTTTAGGGGTAGGTTCCTGCTTCTTGCTATAGGTAGAGAAATATATAGGTGAATCTCTGCCTATTTCACCATATTACACTATTTTTGTATTTAAAATTTCTCAAAATTAGGGCAAGACCCTAAATTTGAGAAATATGAGGAAAACGTCAAATAAGGGATGTGGCCACGGTCGTGGTGTTGCTGGTGGAGCTCCTGTTACAGGGAGAGGACATGGTCGATCTGTGCCAGCTACATGCACAAGTGAAATGCCGCGTACACACCATCGCTTTCTGCGATGAAAAAATGCGACGCTTTATGTGCTTTAAAAAAACGTCATTTTTCAAACTTCAATTTGAACAACGACGTAGCATACACACCTTCACTTTTTCACAACGCTCTAGCACAGCGCAGTTCCGTCAATCACGCACGACGTCACTATAAAGGGTCGTTTCCATGCGGAAGACGGCCTCTTTTGCTGATATCGTGTTGCTGCGTGTTAGTAAAAGTTTGGTGAGATACGATTCGTGATTTTCAGTGACTGTGCTTTAAATTTCGTTTTCTGTCGTACAGTTTGTCTATTTGTTGTCGGATCTGTGATACAGTGCTTGTACTAAGGACGTATTTGTTTTGGCATTACGTTTTGTGTGCACGGTGCTGTTTAGCAGGTCGTTCTTCAAAGGCCATTCTGTACTTCAGGGCGTAATTTTTAGTCTGATCTGATTTGACGACCGTTTTCTAGCCATGTTGCGGGTACGAACTCGTCGCCGAGATCGTGCTGTGCTTGTTGTTAGGATGTGTGCTGCATCCCAGCGACGGTCCATGAACAGGGTGAGGAGGAGGTTGTGGACCAAGAACTGGTTGCTATGCAGGGACCAGTTCTCTCATATGCCTCTGCTGCGGGAGATCCGAGAAAATAACCCTGATGATTTCAGGAATTTTCTTAGGATGTCTGACCCCGTATTTCAGCAGCTTTTGGCTTCGGTGTCGCCATATATCACCAGGCAGGACACCGTTATGCGGGAAGCCATCACTGCTGAGCAGAGGCTAGTTGCTACGTTGCGCTACCTTGCAACAGGGAGAAGTCTGCAGGACTTGAAGTTCTCGACGGGCATCTCCCCCCAGGCTCTGGGCCTCATAATCCCGGAGACCTGTTCGGCCATCATTCAGGTTCTTCAGGAGGACTATGTTAAGGTAAGTGGTGTTCTTTCAATGGTCAAACTATGGGCCAAAAAAAGCAAAAAAAAATGTTTCTAATATGCTCAGAATGCTCACTTTGTCTCTATGTATGCTGTTCTACACAATTTGTAAAGCCCTACATGTTTATTTAATTTAGCCAACCTGTCCATCATTCTATGTTGTGGCCAAACCCACCTAGCATAGTCCCTATATCCCCGTTTATTTGTGGCCTCCATTGTAGTGCTGCATTTTGTGTGTCCCTATATCCCCGTTTATTTGTGGCCTCCATTGTAGTGCTGCATTTTGTGTGTCCCTTTATCCCCGTTTATTTGTGGCCTCCATTGTAGTGCTGCATTTTGTGTGTCCCTATATCCCCGTTTATTTGTGGCCTCCATTGTAGTGCTGCATTTTGTGTGTCCCTATATCCCCGTTTATTTGTGGCCTCCATTGTCCAAACCCCCCCCCTAGATTTTTGAACTACATACTAATAATTATTTTTATTATTATTTTATCTTTTTTGTGGGGTTGTTTCTCAGGTGAGAAACTCATCTCGGGCCCCCACTCCCCCTAAATATATTTTTTTGAACATCAGAGGGGGTGATTAATATGCTTAGTGTTCACATGTTATTTTTTAATACTAACCTTTTTTGTTTAAGTTTTGGTGGGATCCCTTGAAATTGTAGCTATATTCTGTTCAAAATGTTTGTTTGAATGGATTTTTTATTTTCTTTCTATCCAGTTCCCCACCACGCCACAGGAATGGCAGACTGTGGCAGCGGACTTCTCCCAGCGTTGGAACTTTCCGAACTGCGGAGGAGCCATTGATGGCAAGCACATCCGCATTGTGCCCCCACCCCATAGTGGATCCCATTTCTTCAATTACAAGGGGTTCCACAGCGTTGTTTTGATGGCGGTGGTCTCTGCCAATTATGAGTTCATGTACGTGGATGTTGGGAAAAATGGCCGGATGTCAGACGGCGGTGTCTTTGCGGAGACGGAGTTCGCCCAACGGCTTCAGTCGGAGGACCTAGGATTGCCACCTGCGGAGGAGAACGAAGAGGGTCTGCCCTTCGTGTTTGTTGCAGATGAGGCTTTTGGTTTGGGTCCCCACCTCATGAGGCCATTTCCCGTACGCACCCTCACCCATGAGAGGAGGGTTTTTAATTATCGGCTGGCCAGAGCAAGACGTGTGGTAGAGAATGCCTTTGGAATCATGGCCAGCCGATTCCGATTGTTTTTAACAGCAATAAACCTTGCGGAATACAAATGGAATCACATCATCCTATGTTGTTGCATTCTCCACAATTTTTTAAAGAGAAATTCACAAACTTATCTCACGGTATTGCCTGATGAGGCTGATGTTGTGGCTCCGGAGCCGGGACATCAGGCTAGCCATAGAGGCTTGGCCCCCCAAACCGCACGTGCAGTGCGTCAATCATATGTGGACTATTTTATGGGGAGGGGGGCCATTGCAATGCCCGATCTTGACTAAATAATAAAATTTACTTTTTGTTTGATTATACAGTGTTTATTTTTTGGATTTTCTTTATTTGTAATTTTTGGGGGGTAATGTTTCTTTTTCCTAGGTTCTCATCCAGCCATGTGTTTGGGATGTCATAAATTCCCATGAGTGTTAAATCTTAATAACTCTACAAATATGCCTGAGTAATTGAATGAGTCTGCATTGATGCCAATAACTACACACAAATTGTTTGGAGTCCAAAATTTTATTTATTTTTTTGTCTTTTTTTTATTATTTCAAAATAGAATCATTTTTTTTTATTTTTTTCTCTTTTTTGGATTATTACAAAATAGAATCATTTTTTTTTATTTTTTTTTTTTTTTTTTTATTATTACAAAATAGAATCATTTTTTTTTTTTGTCTTTTTTTTGATTAGTACAAAATATATTTTGTTCTTTTTTTTGTCTTTTTTTTGATTAGTACAAAATATCTTTTTTGATTTTTTTTGTCTTTTTTTTGATTAGTACAAAATATCTTTATTTTTTATTTTTTTTGTCTTTTTTTTGATTAGTCCAAAATATATTTTGTTCTTTTTTTTGTCTTTTTTTTGATTAGTACAAAATATCTTTTGTGATTTTTTTTGTCTTTTTTTTGATTAGTCCAAAATATATTTTGTTCTTTTTTTTGTCTTTTTTTGATTAGTACAAAATATCTTTTGTGATTTTTTTTGTCTTTTTTTTGATTAGTACAAAATATTTTTTTTATTTTTTTTTGTGTTTTTAAAATTCTTGGGAAATAAAATGAACACAAACAATTAAACCCTCCCCAAAACATTAATACAATTTTTAAGCTGCCGTTCCAGCGTCTTCGCTTTGTGGCGAATTTCCCGGCAGGCCAGACGTATGTCCTCGACTTGGGCCCTGCAGGTGAGAACCTCGCCGATGAGGAGCTGGGCACTATACGTGTCCAGTCCCTGACCAGCCCGATTTCCTCCTGAAATGTGGAACCAAAACATGTGTTAAAAGATTGTATGCCTATATCTATATTCACTGAAAATGTGGTATATGTTACTTTACCGGATGTTGTGGCAGGTTCCTCTTCATCTACATCCCTCGGGGGTGTGGCTTGGTTGGCTTGTGCCTCCTGCCTTTCTGCTTCATTGTGCCCTACAAGATTGAAGAAAGGGAAAACATGAGGTTAAAACATTACGAGCGGCCTGAAATGACCCGAAAATATTCCAAAATTATAAAAAAAAGGGCAATATTGTTGATTTTTAAACAATTAGCAATAAAATAGACCAGTATTTAATCCATTCACAAAGTAATGTCAAATCTGGTGACCAAATTTTTTTTGTTATATATGTAAGCTAACCAAGTCTCCCCTGGATCTGCTCACCCCTGTGTGTGACCCAACATAGGTTGTGATTGTGACAAACAATTGTGCTACTGAGTACACATGTTCAATAAAAAAAGGAGTAGCAAACGCTCCTTTTTGGGAATCTCAAGGTATTTACGTTTCTTCTAAAATAAGCTGAAACACATTTACATCAATACCAGAATTGAAGACACCTTTTTTTTAAGCCCCAAAAATGTCACAACTTTCATATTTGTGTCGAATAATTGGTCATAGGAGTCGTCGTTCATTCGCCCACAATTCCTACATTTACGTTTTTAGTTCAGATACAGTGCTTCAACTCCCCTTTGCACATGCAAACTAGGCATGATGCCATTTCTCAGTAATATGGTATTGGATTATTGAAAGTCAGCGAATGAACGACGACTACGACGACTGCATCATGCGTCCACATTCATAATATTCATTATGGTCAACCTGCAAAAATAAAAAACATGGCACAAAGAACACACCAAAATAATTAATACACATGGAAAAAACTTACTTCTTCTTCGAATCACCCTATTAATTTTGGCAAGTTGGTGGGGTTCCCTTTTTTTTAAATCCGACCACCTTTTGCGCAGGTGCTCTCTGCTCCTGCTTTTCCCAAACTTCCGCTGGAGCCTACGGATGACCTTCTCCATAATTTTTGCTTTAACTTTATTTGGATGCATGTAGGGGCCATGCTTGGCATCATAGTCCTCCCTCCTCAATATGGTGACCATCTCCACCATTTCATTAAAACTCATGTTGGAGGCTCTGCAGCGGAATCTGCGGCGTGGTTGGGCCTGGCCTGCCTCCTGGCTTGAGCTGGAATACACCTCCATGTTGTCCATCTTTTCTCCCTCACCAAACGACAGAGAAGGGGCATGGAAAGGACGATACCGAACGTCAGGGGCGGGGTGTCGTGCGGAGCGTCACGCGTGCGTAGTGTAAAAGGGATGGGACGTGTTTGTAAACGGCGTGCATAGTCTGTGGAAGAAGGCGTAAATCACGATCTTTCATAACGACGATACGTAAGTTTTTTTTTCCGACTTTATTATAGTGAAGAGGGAATGAGTTTGTGGGCTAGTTAGGGGAAGTAAGCTAGTGGCTTTAATTACATTATGTTTTGGCTTCTGTTTCATGTGCAGAAAGAATGGATCCCTTCAAGGATGCTGATTTCCTCACCGAATTCATTCAAAAATGGAAGGAACATCCTGTTCTGTGGCAAACCAAAAACACAATAAATAAAAACAAAGATGCCAGGGAAAAAGCTAAACAGAGCATGCTTGTTTTTCTGAAAACAAGGGTCCCCAACGCCACAACAGACACAGTGAAAAGCAAAATAAATTCCATCAGGGGCACCTACAGGGCCCAACGGGTCCAAGTCCTGGCCTCAATGAGGTCTGGGGCTGCAGCTGACTCCATATACAAACCAACCCTGTGGTACTACAGTCAGCTGCAGTTCCTGGACGACCACATTGAGACCAGGGCATCCATGTCTACCCTTCCCCCAAGAGGTAGCTCCCAGCTTCCCAGCAGCCAATCCTCCAGTCTTCTCTGCAGACAAGAGCAGGCAAGCTCGGAGGAAGAGCAAGAGTTCCTGGAGGACCCCAATTGTGAGTCACGGAGCATGGTATGTGTTTTTTGTATGAATTTAGTTAGTATATGACAAGTATAGTAATAATGTTAAATGTATGTTACTATTGTTCTAAATTCTAAGTGAATCTCCTAAGTTTAGGGATAAGATCAATAGTCAGTAGTGGCAAAACATGATGGGGACAAAATTGGCCAATTAATAATGTTTATGAAGGAGTGGGTGGCATTTTCAGATAGGCCAGTAGGGGGGAGTAACGCAATACACCTGCAAGGGGTCCCAGATGGAAGACACCCTTTTTGAGTACTATCTAGTTGACACTAAATTTAATATTTAATTTTTGGGGGAAAAGGCCACTTATTTGCTAAATTAGGCATGCAACAACCCACATAATTCCAGGGGGACCATGTCTGAAGGTGTTTAAGGGGCCACATAATTAGGGATGGCGACCCTGTGTGTAATATATATTGACATTCAATTTGCATCACTCATGATTTTAAAAATGTGTGTGATTAATGACAAACACAAATAAAATATGTTCCTTTTTTTGATAGACAGGCAGACCAAAGCCAGGAAGAGACAGGGCCCACAGGGAGCCAGGAAGAGACAGGGCCCACAGGGAGCCAGGAGGAGCCAGGGCCAACTGCAAGGCAGGAGGTGGCAGAGCCCACTGGGAGCCAGGAGGTGGCAGGCCCCAGTGGGACCCAGGAGGCACGCCGGCGGGATACCATCTCCCGGATCCCTCCATTCCGCAATCCCAATAAACGGCTCAGGAGTATGCGACAAATGGAGGAGGAGACCCAGGGCCTGCTTCGCCAAGCTACTGCAGCCATCCGAGAGCCACCCAGTGAAGTTGAGGGGTTCGCAGCGCTCATTGCAGCCAGGCTCTACAATCTGGAGCAGAGCCAGCGTGTGCGCTGCGAACAACTCATCTTCCAAGCCATAAGCATGGCATCCCTGGGGCAGCTCGATGACGACACCCACATTGTGCAGATTGCTCCTCCTGTCCTTGCTCCTGCTCCTGCTCCTGCTCCTGCTCCTGCACCTGCTCCTGCTCCTCCACTTCATGAGGCTGCTCTGGCTCCTGCCACCTCATCTCCTCCAGGAACCCAGCCCCCAAGGACTCGGGCTACAGGGAAGGCTGCAGGGAAGACTGCAGGGAAGGCTGCTGGGAAGAAAAAGCCCAAGAAATAATACGGTGCCCCTGATGGAATTTTAATGTGGACTCACAGGCTGTATTTGTGGCTTCGGGGACCCTTGTTTTCAGAAATATTCAAGCATGCTCTAAAGTGCTGCCTTCCTTGGCATCTTTGTTTTTATTATGTTGTGTTTTTGGGTTGCCACCTTTTTTTTTTGGAATTTTTATGAAGAATAAAATAAATGTTAATTTTTCAGCCAAATTTCACCATGTTTCTTTATTGTAGATTTGAGAGATCATTATTGAGTGGGCAGACCCATTACAAAATAAATATTGCAAACATTAACAAGGTAAAAAAACATGCTTGTGGGTGAGTTAAAGAAAAAATTAGGTTGTTGCAGACACTTCACACACTCCCAAATCAACACAAAATAGAGATTACAAATAAAATTGGTGACAAAAAGATAAAAATAAAATAAAAAGGTGGACCAATATATATATTTAAAATGTTTAAGATGGAAGATACAACTAAATAACAGAACACAAACATAAACATTATCAAACAAGAAAGAAACTAATTAAAAGCTTGTCATAACTATGTAACAAGATCAGCCGCAACAAACGTCCATTTCTGGGTAGCAGTTAAAAGCAGGGGTTAAAGAAGCGCTTTCTTTTCTTGTCTATAAGCTGAAAAAGACCTTAACGAATGTGCTGATTCCATTCTGAACAGTCGTTTTACATGAATGAGCGCTGCCGTCTCCTAACTTGCTTATGAGCATGCGCGGGCTTAAATCGACGTTTTTACGTACACACGGTCAATGTTTAGAACACAGAAAACGACGTCGGCCAAAAACGACACATAAAATTGAAGCATGCTTCAATTTTTTTCTGTCGTTTTTTAGAAGACATAAAACAACGTTTTTGCCCACACACAGTCAATTAAATTGACGTTTTTCAAAATGTCGTTTTTTTTCATCGCAGAAAGCGATGGTGTGTACGCGGCAAAACACCTTTCTCAGGTGCGAGTAGGACAGCTGTTCGTTGCCTCTGGGCAGCCTGGCACACATGAGCAATTACATGCTGCAGTGTCTCCGCAACGACCGGCGTGTTTCGCACATAATAACCGATGCTGATTACTGGGTGGCCACGCTGCTACAAGGACAATGTACCGTCCTTAATCCCCTCACTGGAGCGTGAACGCAAGATGCACGAGTACAAGTGCACGCTGGTAGACGCGCTGCTGGTGCAATTCCCACCTGGCAGCGGGGGCAAAGTGGAAGCAGAAGGCGAAGACAGAGGAGGAGGAAGAGATCGCCAACGCAGCAGGGGCACCGCCAGCACCTCAGAAGGCAGGGTTAGCATGGCCGAAAAGTGGAAAAGCTTTGTCAGCACGCCACAACAAACAGCACCACCAGCTGATATGGAATGTTTTAGCAGGAGGCAGCATTTCAGCAACATGGTGGAGCAGTATGTGTGCACACGCCTACACGTACTGAATGACGGCTATGCCCCCTTAAAACTTCTGGGTCTCCAAATTGGGCACATGACCTGAGCTTGCCCTTTACGCCTTGGAGGTGCTGGCCTGCCCTGCGGCCAGTGTATTGTCTGAACGTGTATTTAGCATGGCAGGGGGCGTTATCACAGACAAGCACAGCCGCCTGTCCAGAGCCAATGTGGACAAGCTCACGTTCATTAAAATGAACCAGGCATGGATCCCACAGGACTTGTCCATACCTTGTGCAGAATAGACACCGGGCCGGCCTTACCCAGCCATTGTTTTTTTTTCTGATCTTTCTAGGGTTGCCATCTCATCCCTTTAAAAGCAAAAACATATTAATTACACAGGTTCTCTGGCTGATTAAGTTGCTGCTAATTAAACTCACTTGGTGCCTTATCGACAGTAAATTAGCCCCAGAACCTGTGTAATTACTGTTCTGGTTTAAAGGGATGAGGTAGCAACCCTTGATCTTTCTCACTCTTTTGGGGTTTACCCTAATTTAAAAAATACATATATTAAAAACCAAAACCTGCTGTGTTGGCTACCTCCTCCTCCACTGCCGCTTCCACCTACACCGCCACATCCACCTCAACCTCCTAATACATATGGACCTCGTCCTCCTAGGTCAAAATGATTTTATTTTTATTTTTTTTATGTTTTATTTTATGTTATTTTGAGTTATTTCCCTATCCACATTTATTTTAAGAGTACTTGCCATGCTCTTCCCAACATTTTGCTGCCATTTGCAGCCCTCCAGCCCTTTCCCTTAGTTTTTTAGAGACATTTTTGTAGTCAAAAGTCCGGGTCCCCATTGACTTCAATGGGGTTCGGGTTCGGGTCAAAGTCCAGGTTCGGGTTCGGTCCCGAACCCAAACTTTTTTTTCAAAGTCCGGGTTTGGGTCCGAACCCGAACATCCAGGTGTCCGCTCAACTCTACTCATATGCATTCTACTAGGCATGTGCAAAAGGGAAAATTTTGTTTCGTTTCGTTTCGTTTTAATTCGTTATTTAATTAATTTAGTTAAGTTAGGTTCGTTACATGTGTTACATGTTCGTTACATGTCTCTTTCGTAACTCGTTCGTTTTCGACCGAATTTCGAAAAATCCGGTCGAATTCGAAAATTCTCTCTTCGAATCTAATTTCGAAATTCGATCGGAATTCGAAAAAAAAAAAAAAAAATTTGAATTCCAAATCGAAAACCCGTGGACGAAATTCGATCGGAATTCCAAAAAAAAAAAAAAAAAAAAATTTTTTTTTTTCGAATTCCAAATCGAAAACCCGCGGACGAAATTCGATCGGAATTCGAAAAAAAAAAAAAAAAAAAATTCGAATTCCGATCGAATTTCGTCCGCGGGTTTTCGATTCGGAATCGAAAACGTTCGTTCGGATTCGGTAAATTTATTAATATTGCAATTCGGGAATTCGTATGCATCCGAATGTCCGAATAATGAAAAATTCGTCCGAATTTCGATTCGGAACGAAACAAAATGCACATGCCTACATTCTACATACTGAGCCAGCTTCCTTGGCAAGGAAGGTGTTATTCAGGTACATATGATATGGAATTGATTAATGTAGTGAGTATTATTGCAAATAGCTGTGATTGGCAAACAATGGCAATAATATCTCTCAGTATTCTTACTGGTATATGGGGGGGGGTGGGTAGGGAGCCTATGGGCTCTGTCTATGACAATTTCACTCTCCAGGACTGTTGACAAAAAGTAGAAATAAATGTACATATTGCCATAGGTCAGCAGGAGGGACCACTTCAGCAACACCTCTGAGATTAATATAATCCCTGTGTGACCTATCCTCAAGGTCTGTCATCTTGAACTTTGTTTATTGAAGTTCCTCCTCTGTAATCTTATGTGCATCTACAAGCTTGTTATGAACTGTAGCAAATTTTCCCCATTTTATTTTCTACATGCTTGATTCTGTCACCAATATCAGAGACTTAACCACTTTCCGATGGCTGGCCGTTATATAACGTCCTTGGTTTGTGGTGGTATATCTGAAGGATGCCTGCAGCTACAGGCATCATTCAGATATCGGCATTTTCAGCCGGCGATTCCCTACACCATAAGAATGATCATATCGGCTGTTCTGCCGCTTGATCATTCTTACGGGCGGCGAGAGGGGATGTCCCCCCCTCCCGCCGCCCTCCGATGCTTCTACCAACTCACCTGTGTGATCGGTGAGTCAGTGAGGGGATTAAATAATAGTAAAATTGTATTAGGGTTTATTTTTTAAACAGCATTGTATATTTGATGAAGAAGTGTCTTTAAACTAAATAATACATCACTGTAGTATTTTTAAAATTTACATTTATGACAATATTATTAGGAATTATGTGAGAATCATGAAGACTGCCATTGCCAAATTCTATTTTTGAGAATGCTAGCTCCCTGGCTTTTATGTGGACACTTCGGCTTCAACATTTATTAAAGGGTCACTAAAGGAATTTTTTTTTTTAGCTGAAATGACTGTTTACAGGGTATAGAGACATAATAGTTAACTGATTCCTTTTAAAAATGATTAAAAATAGATAAAAAAATCATATAATGTGCCTGCAGTTTAGTTTCGTTTTTGCTGTTGTTTCCTGGTTCTCTGATGTACAGAGCCAGAGAGCCAATAGAGGGCAGTGATGGTTTGTAAAACGAAACTGGATTGGTGCTGAGGAGTTTTAGACACACAGTAATCACACCTCCTTGATTAGTGACCACAGTGAGAAATCTACCAGTATTGTGGTTATCAGGAAACAGACAACCAGGAAGTGTCCAGAACAGAGAGTAATTACAGCAACATCAAAGCAAAAACGAACAATGAGGACATGAAACCAGGACTGCAGTAAGGTAAAGGAAGCTATTTAGCTAAAAAAAAAAATCCTTTAGTGACCCTTTAAGTCTTTGGGTTGGGGAAACAAACAAACAGCTCACACTTATTTACCATCTGCATGAGATTAGTAGTGACAGAAGCAAGCAGGATCTCACATAGAAGATCACATACCAGCAGTTCATTAGGTAATAGAAATTGCTGCAAAGTCTGTAAGTATATAAATGTCATTGATCCTATGATTAAGTGACGTGTGGTCGTCACCATACGCGTGAAGACCTCCGCAATGTCTCCTGGGAACAATGACAAAAGCTCCCAGGAGAAATTGCGGCATCGAGGAAGTGACGGAATACCCGCACACTACCCAATGAATCCATATACAGGAAGCGGACAGTAATATAAAGGATTACAAAGGTTCGCCTGCCCCTGACAGTGACTCGAGCTGGGCATCGCGGCTTAGTGAAGGATTGGCTCGGGCGGCTCGGCTGCTCTAGTCCTGCAAAGGGAACTGCGTTCCTGCTGTGAAAAAAGTGCAGGGACTCCGTTCCCACGCGTTCCCGCAGGACTTGAACCCTGCACTGGACACGTCTCTTTTATATAATTTTTATATCTATTTTTTGATATTTTTATTGATGCTTTTAATTCCTTGGTGAATTATATGGGACACATTTTTTCACTGCAGTCATTTATGGATTGAGTTTTTTTCACTTAGGCCCCGTACACACCATAGAATCCATCCGCTGAAAAATCCCAGCGAATGGGTTTCAGCGGATAGATCCTATGGTGTGTACACTCCAGCGGATCTGTTTCCGCGGATATTTCTCCCCTGGGATGGATTCCAGCAGATCGAATATTTGCTGACATGCCAAACAAATCCATCTGCTGGAATCCATCCCAACGGATGGATCCGCTGGTTTGTATAGACTCACCGGATCCATCCGTCCGAAGGGATCCCCCGCATGCGTCGTAATGATTCGACGCATGCGTGGAATTCCTTATATGACAGCGTCGCGCACGACGCCGCGTCATAATCGCGGCGACGCCGCGACACGTCATCGCCAGAGGATTTCGGCGCGGATTTCAATGCGATGGTGAGTACACTCCATCGCATTAAAATCTGCTGAAATCCTCGAGAGGATTTATCCGCGGAAACGGTCCGCTGGACCGTATCCGCGGATAAATCCCCCCGTGTGTATGGGGCCTAATGCATGGATTGGAATTTTTATTTATATTTTTATATATATTTATATTTTTCCACTTTTGATGTTTTTCACTTTTATGGATATTATTCATTAATTATCTCATTTATTGCACTATGCACTTTGGATTGGTTTGAGCTCATTTGCATTATTTGCACTTTATATGTTATATGTTTTTTGAAGAAAGTTATTGCTGGTATTTTTATCTGAACATTTCCAGATGACTACTATTTATTTATTTGCTATTAACACTGTGCTTGTCACTGGCACACTTGTTTTTCTTATTTATCATTATTTATTCACTCTCATTACTCTCCACATTACCTGGTTAATGTCGGGTGGGTATTTGATTTCATCCGTAGTGGAACACATTTTACACAGGAATCAGTGGAGCTTACTTGCCTGACAATTTATTTGTTATTCTGGAAATTATTGAAAATTGATATTGGTTATTTAGTTTAAATAAGTTCTTTTTGCAAGCGCCATTGCAACCCCCCCCCCCCCCCCTTGTCTATAATATAAATGTCATTGTCTCAGGGCAAGCCTCAGAAAGGAAGTACAGTGAAACCTCGGATTGCGAGTAACGTGGTTAACGAGTGTCTCGCAAAGCAAGCAGGATTCAAGCCACAATGGTGCACAGTACCGCATTTGGTCTGAGGTGCGGGGGTGCTGGAGCTGAGCGGAGCCGATCCGAGCTGTTCGGAACTGTTCGGAAATACTTGGAAAAACTCGGAAATACTACGTTCCCGAGCCTTTCCAAGGTTTTCCGAGTTCAGCCAAGTGGTCCCCGAGCCTTTCTGAGGCTCTCCAACACCCTCCCACCTCTGGCCACATGCGATATTGCATGCCATAGAAGTAAATGCGGAACAAATAATTTTCATTTCCATTGACTTCTATAGGGAATCTCGCTTTGATATGTGAGTGCTTTGGATTACGAGCATTCTCCTGGAACGGATTATGCTCGTAATTCAAGGTTCCACTGTAGAAGCAGTCTCCGGATAGCATGTAAAAGAGAAGGGCATACAGAGGTGCCTGTCAAGCTTGACAAAGAAGCTTACACCGACCAACCATCGCCAGTGCGCTTTCTCAGAAACACATTGTGGCTTGCCCAGTGACGTCACAGGGCCTGACGGAATGGACCAAGATCATTCAAGCCTTCTTTCCTGGATTCCCTTATGTACACAGCTGGCTTACAGACCCAGCAGAGCAGCAACACAGGATGATGGATTACATTATATGCCTTTTCTTATCTACTAAAATGTGAGTTGCTCTCCTATAGTGATGTGTGAAATAAAGTAATTTTTATCAGTCTGCACTTAGAGGCGCCTCTGTATGCTCTTCTCTTTTACTTAGCATAACTAAGTCCATCAATTTAACAGTTTCAAAAAACAATTACATTCCATGCCTGCTGGGAATGCCAACTGTCATATTTGATTTAGCTCTCAACCAAACCATCAAACCATCAAATGGCTGGTGTCATAACTGATCCCATGTGCAACACCATGACAGTTGCAGATCAAACAGAGGCTAAGGTGGCAGCTTCCATGGCTGAAAAGGATAGAAGGGTTTATCTCCACTTTAAGTCAGTCATGGTAATTTACCATTGTTTTATCAGCGCTTTTCGGCCACTAGTGGGGCACATTTAACCTCCGCTAGCGGCCAAAAATGGGTTAAAAGCACCGCTGCCCATTGATTTCAATGGACAGGGGCGCTTTAGGAGCAGTGTATACACCGCTCCTAAAGTGCCTCAAATAATCTGCTTGCAGGACGTTTTTTCAACGTCCTGCCAGCGCACCTCTCCAGTGTGAAAGCCCTTAGGCTTTCACATTGGAGTGACAGGAGAAGTGCTTTACAGACGCTTTTCAGGCGTTATTTTTAGTGCTATAGCGCCCGTAAAGCATCTCCGTGTGAAAGGGGTATAAGGCAACTAGCATTTTCTTAAGGCAAAGACAGCATTTATACTTCTCACATGACAGTGTCCCTTTTAGACAGAGGCACTAGTGTATGAACATTTACATAAGATTCCAGTTTCTTTTTGTACTATAGAAAAATACAACACCACTGTTAGCTTTATTTTCCCCTATGTATAGGTTTGACTATAATTGACTTAAAGTAAATCCTTTAGTGGCTACAGTGATGAAGCAGCTTGGAATACTTTATAGTATTAGACATTTTTCTATTTCTATTGTCTAGTTAGAGACAAGAAAACATCATTGAGGGCAAATGTTCTTTTTTGCCCTGCATTGCAGTGTGTTAACGAATGTGTGTGGTATCACATGTTAATATCTGTTGTGTTAATGCAGAGCAGCACAGGCAGAAGGTCAAGTCTCAGTAATACAATTCCAACTATTCTATGTCATCATGTGATTATGTGTCATATTTACACTTTATTAAAGCATAGGACACTCATATTTGTGCTTGATTACCTAATGATTTATAGCCAGATTCAGAGAGACGGGCGCATCTTTAGTTACGCGTAGCGCATCTCATAGGCGCTATGCCGACGTAACATTGAGAGGCAAGTACTGTATTCACAAAGCACTTGCTCCCATATGTACGCCGGCGTAACATAAATGGGTCGGCGCAAGCCCGCATAATTCAAAGTAGCAAGGCAGTGGGCGTGTTGTATTCAAATGAATCGTGACCCCATGTGAATGCATGGCCGAACGAACAGCGCATGCGCGCGCATGCTCAGAATCACGTCGCAAATACTCCCTATGATACGATGTCACAATGCATACGACGTGAAACCTCACTTACGCCCAGCCCCATTCACGTACGACTTACGCAAACGACGTAAAATCTGACGGCACTTCCGACGTCCATACCCTAAACGACTTAGACCAGCTTTTTGGTGGTTTAACTTTACGCCGGAAAAATGACGTAGATTACAGCGACGGGCGCAAGTACGTTTGTGAATCGGCGTATCTAGCTCATTTACATATTTGACGCGTAAATCAACAGAAGCGCCCCTTGCGGCCAGTGTAAATATGCACCTAAGATACGACGGCGTAGGAGACTTACGCCGGTCGTATCTTGGCCAAATTCAGGCGTATCTGGTTTCCAGAATACGCTTAAAGATACGACGGCGCACATTCGGACTTACGTCGGCGTATCTACTGATGTGCCGTCGTAAGTCTCTCTGAATCTGGCTATTAGTATTATATCACCTTTTTAATACTTGTTTTGTGTAAGAATAATACACTATACTGTATGTGTAGACTATAAACCCTTTTTTTCCTTGCAGAATATATACATTTTTAAATAAGAACAATACCACACAAGGTTCACTTCTAAACATCTAACTTGTTTGTTTGTTTTGTTGTGCATATTTATTTCTATCCAATAGTTTAACACACTTTAACCACATATTTTTTTTTTTTTTTAATAATTACTGTAATCAAATAAATTAGTTTGCAGGTCCCTCTGCTGATGATCAAAACAATGTTTGCATAACAGAAAAAGATGAAGCATTCATTGCTAAATTTAATTTGTGCGCCAGAACAAGCATGGAAGTCATAAGAGAGATGAAGGTGGGCTGGAAGATAATGATAAATTGTTTAATTAACTTTAAACAAAGAAGTAATAGCAATTAGTTCTAGCTTAACAAGTCAGCAATTGTAAACTTAATTATACCAAGTAATAACAATATTTGTCATATTGCCATCAAGTGAGTTGAGAACATTTTTAAGAATCCCCTTCATATTACACTCCTAAAAAAAATATTTATTGAAAAAGCATAGGTGTTTAAACTCATACAGAAACTACAAGGGTTACAGGACCCAAAGCTGGTGTTACATAAGTTTGGCATTCCTTGATTTCCTGATTGCAAAAAAAGAAAAACTAAGGCGACCAGACTGCAGCAGGAAATCAATGAAATAAAGGAAAAACTTGTTCCTATGAGTAAGGAGGGCCATTTACCAGGTCTATACGAAAGCGTTGAGAGACATTATGGCATATGAAGAGGAGGAGCAAAGAATTAAAAAACGAAAAAAGTATTTAAGAGACATAGAGGATTATAAATCTCAGAATGTCTTCAAATGGCAAGAAATCAAGGAAAATCATACACATCAATCTGAAATAGTGAGTATGGAAGGTCAGGAGATGCTGCAAAGGGTGCCAGTACTTTCTTCTAGTTTTAGTCGTCCACCAGAACCCTGAATGCTAAATGAAGGGGGGCATAATAGATCAGAAGGGAACCGCACCCCTCAATGGAAAAAAAAGGAGTCGGTGTGGGAAGGGTTCAGAACCCCCCTATGGATCAATATTATCAATACCCCCCTCCTAATCACCTTCCACATAATCAGGGAAGGTTCCCCGTTCCTAGTGAAAATAGAGGAAACAGGCAGGCATCTATAGCTCATAATTCTTATAATAATTTCCATCAGTACCCACAAGGGAGACCTGTGAATATGGACCATAATGGGAGGTATGATGACTATCTTCAGAATAGACCCTCTGGGGGGGATATTATGAAGGTTCCTCCAATTCCCTGAGACCCCCTTGGAGGTATGATTTACCCCTTGAAAATCGATATGGGCCATTAGGTAAAGATGGGGATGAATATGAAGTTGGAAGACCTGGCTACAATAGGGAATTTAGTTCCCTTAGGCAAACCCGGGGGTACCCCGTCGAGGGCCCCTCTGGGGTTGTCCCTCTGAGAAACAAAACAGAGAATTTTTTAGGACGAGGATCCAACAAAAAAGGAAGACTAAGGCCCCATACACACAATAGAATCCATCCGCTGAAAAATCCCAGCGAATGGGTTTCAGCAGATAGATCCTATGGTGTGTACACTCCAGCGGATCTGTTTCCGCGGATATTTATCCCCTGGGATGGATAAATATTTGATGACATGCTATCAAATCTATCCGCTGGAATCCATCCCAACGGTCTGTACAGACTCACCGGATCCATCCGTCCAAAGGGATCCCCCGCATGTTTTGTAATGATTCGACGCATGCGTGGAATTCCTTATATGACAGCGTCGCGCACGTCGCCGCGTCATAATCGCGGCGACGGCGCGACACGTCATCGCCAGAGGATTTCGGCGCGGATTTCGATTCGATGGTGAGTACACTCCATCGCATCAAAATCCGTGCAAATCCTCAAGGGGATTTATCCGCGGATACGGTCCGCTGGACCGTATTCGTGGATAATCTTCTCGTGTGTATGGGGCCTAAGAGAGGATGTAGAGGAGGAAGGTGGCGCCTCTCCCAAGAGAACAAATAAGTAGAATTTCAAGGGATTTTTAATTTAAAGGGGTTGTAAAGGTAATTTTTTTTCCTAAATAGCTTCCTTTACCTTAGTGCAGTTCTCCTTCACTTACCTTGTCCTTCAATTTTGCTTTTAAATAATCTTATTTCCTTATTTATTCTGAGAAATCCTCACTTCCTGTTCTTCTGTCTGTAACGCCACACAGGCTTTTTCCCTGGTGTGGAGTGTCATGCTCGACCCCTCCCCTGGAATACAGGAGAGTCAGGACGCCCACTAACACACAGCTCCTTTCTCTATCTGCAACATAGAGAGCATCCTGACTCTCCTGTAGTCCAAGGGAGGGGACGAGCACGACACTCCATACCAGGGAGAAAGCCTCACATTACTATGTGGAGTTACAGACAGAATGTAAATGTCTGTGAAGGTCAGGCCTATTATATAGGCAAAACAAACCATCCTTTTTTCAACCGAATCAGAGACCATGGGGCTGATTTACCAAGCCTTTGCTCCATGATTACGCATGCCGCTTCACTACACCAGAAAAATATTGATAAATTTCAAGCGGCGTAGCTGCCGTTGCATGGCTTGAAACGACGCATGTGAATGCCTGAATCGTTTTCAGCTTACGCTGACCATGAAGGGGAACTCCGCACCAAATAAAAAAAAAACGGTGTGGGTTCCCCTATAGAAGCATACCAGGCCCTTACGTTTGGTATGGATCGTAAGGGGGAAAACCTATGCCGAAAAAATAGCGTGGGGGTTCCCCCAAGATACCAATCCCTTTTCCGAGCACGCCACCTGGCCGGACAGCAATTCGAGTGGGGACCAGCGAGCGCCCCCCCTCCTGAGCTGTACCAGGCCGCATGACCTCAACTATAGTCTTGCCCGAGGGAATATGTATCAATGGAAAACAAGTTTTAAAAACGGTCATTTTTTCAGGAGTCCTGAAAAAAAAAAACATTTTTAAAACGTTTTTTCATTGATACATGTTCCCTGATGTGAGATCCAGGTTCTCAAAGACGTTTTCACAGGCATACTATAGACACCCAGCAGGTAAAATATTTAAAGGAATTTTTCTTTTCTTTTTTTTTTTATTTAAGCATCATTAAAATCACTGCTCCTGAAAAAACGACCGTTTTTAAAACTTTTTTTTCCATTGATACATGTTCCCTGGAGCAAGACCCGGGTTCTCAAAGACGTTTTACGACAATAACTTGCATATTAGGCTTTAAAATTAGCACTTTTGAATTTGAACGTTCGAGTCCCATAGACGTCAATGAGGTTCTAAATGTTCGTGCGAACGGTCGGTCCGTTCGAAGGTTCTGGTGCGAACCGCATGGGGGGTGTTCGGCTCATCCCTAGTCCCGAAGTTTGGCACCATTTCATGAGTGTGTGCAATATTAAAGCGTGACAAGTTAGGTATCTATTTACTCGGTGTAACATCTTTCACATTATCCCCAAAAATTGGGCCAACTTTACTGTTTTGTTATTTTTTAATACATGAAACCGTTTTTTTGGGAAAAAAAAAGGCATTTGAAAAATTATTGCACAAATACCGTTGGAAATAAAATAATTTAATGACAGCCACTTTATTCCCTAGTGTGTCTGCTAAAAAAATATATATAATGTTTGGGTGTCTTGAGTAATTTTCCAGGAAAAAAATATAATTTTTACATGAAGAAGAGAAGTGCCAGAATGGGCGCGGTATGGAAGTGGTTAAAGTGAAACAATAAAAGTGAAATATTCCTTTAAATTTCTTACAGGGGGGGTATAGTATGCCTGTGAAGTAGTGCATGTTTCACCCCCCCCCCTGAACCGTACCAGGCCGCATGCCCTCAACATGGGAAGGGTGCTTTGGGGTCCCCCCCAAAGCACCTTGGGCCATATCCACAAAAGAGATACTCCGGCGTAAGCCGTCGTATCTCTGGTTCTAACTTTGGAACTGATCCTCAGAAGCAGTTTTCCTAAGTTAGGCAGAAGATCCGACATCTGTAAGGGACTTACACTGCCGGATCTTAGGATGCAGTACCGCATCCGCCACTGAGGGCATTTCAAGTCGAAATGCCTCTTCTGGTATGCAAATTAGCACTTAGGGCGATCCTCAAAGCTTTTGTGCTTAGTTTTTTCGCCGTAAGTGTTAGTTTGCCTGGTGTAAAACTAGGGCTGCTTTTACAAAGTGTAAAGTTAGTCACACCTTGTAAAGGCCCATTCAAGCGACGGCATTTGGTATGCATTCCCGAGGGAGAACTCCACGGCAATTTGTAAAATCCAAACCGGCATGGGTTCCCCCCCAGGGGCATACCAGGCCCTTGGGTCTGGTATGGGTTGTAAGGAGACCCCCCCTCCGCCGAAAAATCGACGTAGGGGGTCCCCCTACAATCCATACCAGACCCGTATCCAAAGCACGCTACCCGGCCGGTCAGGAATGGGAGTGGGGACGAGCGAGCGTCCCCCCCCTCCTGAGCCGTGCCAGGCCGCATGCCCTCAACATGGGGGGGTTGGGTGCTCTGGGGCAGGGGGGCGCACTGCGGGCCCCCCCACCCCAGAGCACCCTGTCCCCATGTTGATGAGGACAGGACCTCTTCCCGACAACCCTTGCCGTTGGTTGTCGGGGTCTGCGGGCGGGGGCTTATAGGAATCTGGGAGTCCCCTCAAATAAGGGGGCCCCCAGATACCGGCCCCCCACCCTAAGTGAATGGATATGGGGTACATCGTACCCCTATCCATTCACCTGTAGGCAAAAAGTTAAAGTTAGTAAACACACAACACAAGGGTTTTTTAAATAATTTATTATTCTGCTCCGGATGCCCCCCCTGTCTTCTTTATTAGCTCTATTAGCAGGGGGGCTTCTTCTTCCACTCTCCGGGGGTCTTCTCCGCTCTCCGGGGGGGGTTTCTTCTTCCGCTCTCCGGGGGGGGGGGGCTTCTCCGGACTCCGGGGGTGTTCTTCCATCTTCTCCCCTCTTCCGCTGTTGACTCGGCGAACCCCGGTTCTTCTGCAGATGTCTGGTGCCTTCTTCTTCAGCGCTGGCTGCCTGCTATCTGTGTGTGTTAGCTCAATTTCTAACAGGCAGCCGGCGCGGTCTTCTGTGACGTCAGGGTCTTCTCTTCCCTTCTTCCGATGTTGCCTCGTCGCCTGTTGTCGCTGTAATGATGGAAGCGCGCCTTGCATCCCATTTATATAGGCATCACCGTCCCATCATGCTCCGGTAGGTACCCACGTGGTGGGTGCCTACCCACGTGCACCCACCGCGTGGGTACCTGCCGGAGCATGATGGGACGGTGATGCCTATATAAATGGGATGCAAGGCGCGCTTCCATCATTACAGCGACAACAGGCGACGAGGCAACATCGGAAGAAGGGAAGAGAAGACCCTGACGTCACAGAAGACCGCGCCGGCTGCCTGTTAGAAATTGAGCTAACACACAAAGATAGCAGGCAGCCAGCGCTGAAGAAGAAGGCACCGGACATCTGCAGAAGAACCAGGGTTCGCCGAGTCAACAGCGGAAGAGGGGAGAAGATGGAAGAACACCCCCGGAGTCCGGAGAAGCCCCCCCCGGAGAGCGGAAGAAGAAACCCCCCCCGGAGAGCGGAGAAGACCCCCGGAGAGTGGAAGAAGAAGCCCCCCTGCTAATAGAGCTAATAAAGAAGACAGGGGGGGCATCCGGAGCAGAATAATAAATTATTTAAAAAACCCTTGTGTTGTGTGTTTACTAACTTTAACTTTTTGCCTACAGGTGAATGGATAGGGGTACGATGTACCCCATATCCATTCACTTAGGGTGGGGGGCCGGTATCTGGGGGCCCCCTTATTTGAGGGGACTCCCAGATTCCTATAAGCCCCCGCCCGCAGACCCCGACAACCAACGGCAAGGGTTGTCGGGAAGAGGTCCTGTCCTCATCAACATGGGGACAGGGTGCTCTGGGGTGGGGGGGCCCGCAGTGCGCCCCCCTGCCCCAGAGCACCCAACCCCCCCATGTTGAGGGCATGCGGCCTGGCACGGCTCAGGAGGGGGGGGACGCTCGCTCGTCCCCACTCCCATTCCTGACCGGCCGGGTAGCGTGCTTTGGATACGGGTCTGGTATGGATTGTAGGGGGACCCCCTACGTCGATTTTTCGGCGGAGGGGGGGTCTCCTTACAACCCATAACAGACCTAAGGGCCTGGTATGCTCCTGGGGGGGGGAACCCATGCCGGTTTTTGCTTTGAAAATTGGCATGGAGTTCTCCCTCTCAGGAATGCATGCTGAGCGACGCTGTCATTTTTTTTAATAATTATTGGTTTTCCCGGCGCGTCTTTTTTTTCACCTGTCGCAACTTTAGTGTCCCGTCGCAATCCACAAAGCCGCCCGGCGTCAATTACGTTCGCGCGATGCACGTCGGGAAAATGACGTCACACGCATGCGCAGTACGGCCGGCGCGGGAGCGCGCCTCATTTAAATTGTAAACGCCCCCCGGAGAGGAGGACCGTCTTACGACGGCGGCACTTAAGTTACACGGCTTGAAATTTTTACGTAAGTGCTTTGTGGATCAGGCACTTAGGTAGAAACTTTAAGTCAGTGTAACTTAACTGCTGAAAGTTAAGTTACGCCGCCTGGCTGAGGATTTGGCCCCTTGTCCCCATGTTGATGGGGACAAGGGCCTCATCCCCACAACCCTGGCCGGTGGTTGTGGGGGTCTGCGGGCGGGGGGATTATCAGAATCTGGAAGACCCCTTTAACAAAGGGGACCCCCAGATCCCAGCCCCTCCCCTGTGTGAAATGGTAATGGAGTACATTGTACCTCTACCATTTCACCAAAAAAAGTGTCAAAAATTTAAAAAAAGACAATAGCCGTTTTTTGACAATTCCTTTATTAATGTCTTCTTTCCGCGCATCTTCTTCTTCCATCTTCTTCTTTTCTGCTTTAATTTGGGTTTCTTCCTCTATCTTCTTCTTCCTCTGCTTCTTTCTTGGGTCTTCTCGTCCTCATCTTGCACTGGCTTTTTGCTCCATCTTCTCCTCCTTCCTTCGGTCTTCTCGTCCGCATCTTGCAAGGCTTCTTCTTCCCCGGACGATCCGCTTCCAATTGAAGCTCCCGTTCTTCAGACAGTACTTTTATCACTGAGGACGTGGCGCCATCTGGTGACCTCGCCCCCCTCTGACGCCACGGGGAAAGCCATAAGAAAGTCCTGTGTGGTACATGTGCGTCAGAGGGGGGCGGGGTCACAGGAGCGTCACACATCAGGAACTTCAATTGGAAGCGGATCGTCCAGGGAAGAAGAAGCCACGCAAGATGCGGACGAGAGGACTGAAGGAAGGAGAAGAAGATGGACGAGAAGACCCAAGAAAGAAACAGAGGAAGAAGAAGATGGAGGAAGAAACCCAAATGAAAGCAAAAAAGAAGAAGATGGAAGAAGAAGCGTGGAAAGCAGACATTAATAAAGGAATTGTCAAAAACCGGCTATTGTCTTTTTTTACATTTTTGACACTTTTTTTGGTGAAATGGTAGAGGTACAATGTTTATTAAAGGGGTCTTCCAGATTCCGATAAGCCCCCCGCCCACAGACCCTTACAACCACCGGCCAGACCCCAAAGCACCCTTCCCATGTTGAGGGCATGTGGCCTGGTACGGTTCAGCAGAGGGGGGCGCTCTCTCGTCCCCCTTCTTTTCTGCGACCGGCCAGGTTACGTGCTCGGATAAGGGGTCTGGTGTGGATTTTTGGGGGGACTCCACACCATTTTTTTAAAAATTTGGGGTGGAGTACCCTTAAAATCCCTTCAAGAAGAGTGGGCAAAATCGGACTTTGAGGCTCGTGGAAGTATAAAAAATATATATTTTATTACATAAATTTACAAAATGTACACTAACAATGGTGTAATGGAATGCAACTGATAACAATCACAATACAACCATTCAGAACAAGAGAATGGTTGTATTGTGATTGTTATCAGTTTCATTCCATTATACCATTGTTAGTGTACATTTTGTAAATTTATGTAATAAAATATATATTTTTTATACTTCCACGAGCCTCAAAGTCCGATTTTGTCCACTCTTCTTGAAGGGGTACTGTTCTATATTCTTATCATTACGGATGCGGCCAATGTGAGTGCTTTCCTTGTGTATCTTGTCCTCCCTCCCTCTCCCTCTTTCCTTTGTCTTTTCCTTTCTGATCATCCCTAGTTTTGTGTTTTTCCTTCCCTTCCCATCCCCCTCCTTCTTTTGTTTTCAATCTACCCTTAAAATCCATACCAGACCTGAAGGGCCTGGTATGGATATTTGGGGGGAAGCCCACATCATTTTTTTTTATTTGACGGCGGGGTTCCCCTTAATATCCATACCAGACCTGAAGGGCCTGGTAATGGAATTTGGGGGGACCCCACGCTTTTTTTTTTATGAATGAATTTGCTCTGAATTGCCGGGAGCCGACAATTCATTATAGCCGCAAGTGATTTTGACTTTTTTTCCGTCAGAATGTCATTTTGTGCAGGGACAGTTCTAACCACGGGAAACACGCGCTCATTTACATGCATATTATACACCCCCCCAGGTATGAAATTAAAAGGAATATTTCACTTTTATTGTTGCACTTTAAGCATTATTAAATTCACTGCTCCCGAAAAAACTGACGTTTTAAAAAAAAAAAATGCATTGATATATGTCCCCTGGGGCAGGACTCAGGTCCCCAAACACTTTTTAGGACAAAAATGTGCATATTAACCTAAAAAATGAACACTTTTGATTTCTCCCATAGACTTCTAAAGGGAGTTTGGCGGCTTTACATATTAATTGCATTGTGCCGGCTGCTGCGCCGGTTCATGCGCCTAACTAGGGATTCATCAGGCGTGCCAATTAAGCCATGAACCGGCGCAGCACATTGCTTTTAGTAAATCAGCCCCCATGTCTCTTCAGTTCAAAAGAGGAAGATAAAGACTCCTCTTAGTCGCCATATGGGTCTCTGACACAATCACAATGATTCTATGATGCATTTTTATGCATTGGAGCATGTTCCTCCCACCCAGCGAGGTGGGGAATTACGACAGGGTATTATTGCAGCGTGAGGCTAGATAGATATCAAATCTAGGGGCACTTCAATACCCGGGAATAAATGATGCCCTGAGTTTGAAGCCTTTCCTCTAGCCTTACTCATTAATATGTTTCCCTCTCCTTTCTTCATTCTTCTATTCCTTTTTGTCTTTGCCATTTTTTCAATATTCAATATAAATGTTTTTTGCTGTATCCCATTTTATTATTGTGGTACTAATGTACTGTAGTTGTTTCTGCTTTCTTGCATTATAGTCTAAAAATGTTTTCTGTAATTTATACCTGAATTAACGTGAATGTCTGCTTACCTACTAAAATAATTAATATTTACATTTATATTTATACTCCTTTAAAATATCAAATTGTCATTTGACTATTGGCTATTTTGAGATATTGTAATTAATATCTGCAATTGCTTCGATTTGAGATCTTATCGAATGGCTATACAATAATTTTTCGATTATGGAGGATATGTATGTGGTTAATGCCACCCGTCTTTTCCCTTGTTGCTGGGTCTGTCTGGTTTTCTCGCCTATCCCTGTATGGACGCCCTGGGCAGTTAAGCAGTGGCCCTAATCAATGGCTTACTGCTTCTCAGCCCTTTTTAGGGAGTGTTGTTCATCGGCATTCTCCTCCCATAGGAGATTTTCTTTCTCTTTAGTCACCTCAGAATGTGGGTGCTTATGCTTTTTATGCGTTCAGATTCACGACTCATCTGACCTTAGGTCCCTGTACGCGCGCATGCTCATTTGGCCTAGCACAGAATTTTGGGCTCTATTGATATGGCTATTGCAGCTCTTAGGGCTTGCACTAGAATCCATTGCCCTTCCCATTAGGTTGAATATTTGTTGTTTGATATGCCTCCCTTCTCTGTAAGCGTCCGCCACGTAGCGATGATGTCAGACGTTGCTACGTCTGGGTTGAGATAAAGACAGCGTTTGCGGCCGCAATTTTCTGTCTTTTCCATCAGTGTGGTCGGAGAACACGTCGTTGTGTCGTTAATTTTTGGAATTTTTGTCCTGGATTTTCCTTCATAGGTATGCTCTCCACTTTTCAATTGAAATGCAGTTGAATGCTGCATAGAGATTTCTCTCTTTCATTTTACCTTTTTTCATTGTATGTTTTTCCACCATAGGGCTCTTCATCTCTCCCTGTTTGAGGGTAAAAACTATTGCAGTTATCATTATAGCTGTTTGGAGCTTACGCTCCATGGACAAGTTTCAGGATTTGGATAGTTCAATATCCTAATATTGATTCTACTATACAGTATATGATCCAAATAGGTAACTTTTGTTTACCTTATATCTTATTTACATATATTTTTCAATAGTTCCAATATATTTGGTAATACTACCTTCCACTTTTCTTCTTTGTTCTCATCTGCAGGGTACTGGGAGATACCTCTCTTTACCAGTTGTCTTGGGGATTTTTCTTTGGGGCGCATTTCCATATTACATCCCCCCCCCCATATGCATTTTAAGCAATTCAATCTCTCTACTTATGACTACTTGGTAAGATTCCCTTCACGTTCTCAGGTGTTACTTTTTTGCATACTGTATTTTGTTATATATATGCAACAATTTATAACTATGTCCCTTTGATTAGACTTATGCTTTTATGTCATTTTTTGTATTTGTTGATATACTTTTTGATATCTATCGTGATTAAAACTATGGGCCAGATTCATAAAAGAGATACGACGGCGTATCTCCTGATATGCCATTGTATCTCCTGATACGCCGTCGTATCTCTGAGATACGATTGTCGTATCTATGCGCCTGATTCATAGAATCAGGTTACGCATAGATATCCCTAAGATCCGACAGGTGTAAGTGACTTACACCGTCGGATCTTAGGCTGCAATTCTAGGCCGGGCGCTAGGTGGCGATTACATTGCGGTCGGCGTAGAATATGCAAATGACTAGTTACGCCGATTCACGAACGTACGCTTTGCCCGTCGCTGTAAATTTACGTCGTTTTCATAGAGATATGCGGCGTAAAACTAAACCTGCCCTCTAGGTGGTCTAGCCAATGTTAAGTATGGCCGTCGTTCCCGCATCGAAATTTGAAATTTCACATTGTTTCCGTAAGTCATCCGTGAATGGCGCTGGACGCCATTTACGTTAACGTTGAAACCAATGACGTCCTTGCGACGTCATTTAGCGCAATGCACGTCGGGAAATTTTAGGGACGGAGCATGCGCAGTACATTCGGCGCGGGAACGCGCCTAATTTAAATGGTCCCCGCCCCATTTGAATTAGGCGGGCTTGCGCCGGGCGGATTTACGCTACGCCGCCGCAAGTTTACAGGCAAGTGCTTTGTGAATCAAGCACTTACGCTGAAAACTTGCGGCGGTGTAACGTAAATGGGATACGTTACGCCACCGCAGCGTAGGGCAATTTTATGTGAATCTGGCCCTATATTATTTATAGATGTTTTTTCAAGTTTCACATGAGCACTCATATTCTCTCTCCACTTTCAGTACATAATTAAACGCCATTGAATCATCTCCTGAGGAAGCTCCACCTATAGCGAAACATGTCAAGAATTTTGGCCCTTTATGTACCTGTGTAGGATTAAGTAGACATATTGAATATGAATTGTGTTACAGAAAGTCAGGTAAATCTGTGGGTGTTGTCACAGACGGGACATACATTTCTGCCTTGTTTAGACAATACACCAATTATTAGGCGTCGGATGCAAATGTGGCCAGAAAAGGCTAAAGGCCGTTGGAAAACTTCAGCTGTTCAGAATGAGGCAATTAAGGCCTCTATAAGTAGTCCAGAGGATTGCCACTGATTTGCTGCATCCTGAGTCTTTGTGAGTAAGGAGAGCAGTGCCAGAAAGTCTTCTGAGAAGGTGAGGGGAGGATTGATTTTTCTGTGTGATAAAAATCAAAAGACTATTGTTTTTATGCTGTATGACCAGCAATGTCTGCCCAGCACTAGGCTGTGCCAGACTCCATAGATAGGTTCCTGTGTGGTGAAGATAGATGCCCCAAGTGGCCAGGGTTTATTTTATGTTTGATTTTGTTTATGCTGTTTGGATGCTTGTACTTGTTTCCAGTAAGATGGACGAATAAACCAAAAATCTTTGTTTTCAACCATCTTCGACTTCCTGTCTGTATAAATTCAGTGTGTAGTGAACCCATCCAAGGGGTCACACACCCCGCTACTGAGCTAACCCCCTACAATTGTCTCATGTTTTTATCTTTATTTTTGTAATAAATACATTTTCTATTTTTCAACTTATTTTGTAATGACCTGGTTTGTTCTGGTTATTATAATAATTTGACACCGTCAAAGTCCCAAGTTTTGTGACCTCTTATTACCTTCTTTATATCTATTGTTATTAGGGATGTGGTGTCCTATATGCCTTCATGCTCACTCATACCCCTATAAAAAAACTTGTGTATTGTTATTTGCAACTGACTTTTTTTGTGAATGAGTAGTGACAGTATGTACACCGTACTCATTCACATGGGGGGATGAATGTCTGGGGCCCCATTTATCCCAAAAGGGGCTTTCAAATTCCAATAAGTCTCCCCAGAGTCATCACAACCACCAGGCCTGCCAGGCTGTATAGTTGGATTAAGGGTCTGGTATGGATTGAGGGGGCTGTGCCATTTCTTTGTTAGTTTTTTTTTTTTTAGCATGGGGGCCCCCCCAATATCCACACTAAAAGCTCAGGGTTTTGGTATCGACTTTGGAGATACCTCACATAATTTTCTAATATGTATTGCAAAGGTAATTTAAAGGAAGAAGTGAGAAATTTACTTTTACCAACAAGCTTTCTTTATTTTTCAAATAATGCAAAGAAAAAGAATATTGCAGGGAGTGTAAATGTCACGTTTGCTATACTGCTTTGTCAATATGGTAGAGATGTGCCACTTCACAGGCAGGTTTAGGTACCCTTCCCCCAGCAATTTTTTTAACGGAATGGTTTACTTTTAATGTTGCACTTTCAGCATTATTAAACTCACTGCTCTATAAAAAAAAAAAAATATATATATATAATATATATATATATACATACATACATACATATATATTTTTTAGCAATGGTACATGTCCTCTGGGCCAATGCCCAGACTCTCATTGTTATTATTTTTTTGTGAATTCCTAGGCTAATAGCCTTAAAAGTTTAGAAAATTGCTTTCATTGACTTCAACAGGTTTCAGTTTCAGCATCTGGTGAACCTCTGTGTGCTCAGCTACCCAGGTGTGCTCAGGTATGCTCAAGTTCATCCCTGCTTACAGTGTTTACATATGATTGGTCTTCCATCATTAAAGAGTGCATCATTTTGCAAAATTGATGCACAACAACCTTATCAAATGATTTAAAGTTAAAAAGAAAATCAAGCAGCATTTCATGTGAGATTTTCTAAACCAGATTTGATCACATCAAAAAGCATCTACTCCTAAGCAGTTAACAATCTAGTTATTTATGAATAATGTCGGGTAAACGATAAGAACTGAAAAAGGAAAAATATATTTTGTTGGGATTTGTTTTGCTTTATAAATCATGTCTTTCTGGTCAATAATGAATCTGGATTTGAAAAATGGGATATTGACTAATCCTCACTGCTGAAAGGCAGTCATAATTCTCAAATGAGTCATGAGGTTTATTTTCTTGCTAGATCTACCAGGAAGTATAAATAAGAGTGATATCATATTATAAAGAATAAATTCAAATAGGTACTTAAACTGACACTTTTTTTGCTTGTTGTATTTCAGTTTTGAAAATCTTGTACAAGAATATTTTCTCTGACTATATGATATGTATATATTGTTAAAGTGTTATAGTTGAGGAACCATTTTTTAATACTTTCTGAATATTGTACTATTTAAATCTTAAAGAGAAAGTAAATACTGCCTCCTTTTTTTAACATTTTGCTGACCTGCAAAGTAACTGCATAATGTGCAAGTATGCATCGCATACTAGCACGTTATTTGAAACTTTCCTGTAAACAAAGCCTCATTTGCCATGTAGTTGCCCACCCCATTAATTTGTTCAGACCTTCTTGCAAGGTTTCCACATCCTGCAGAGACGTTACTGCCATGCTTAGCTTAATATCGTTCAAATACAGAGATTGTGAGAAAAACAATCAGAGCCACAATACTAATAAATTAATAAATATAATGACGTGAGGAAAAAAAAAAAACACTCTGAAGCCCTGTACACACGATCGGTCCATCCGATGAGAACGGTCTGATGGACCGTTTTTTCATCGGTTAACTGATGAAGCTGACTGATGGTCAGTCGTGCCTACACACCATCAGTTAAAAAAAAGTTCGTCTCAGAACGCGGTGACGTAAAACACAACGACGTGCTGAAAAAAAATGAGTTCAATGCTTCCAAGCATGCGTCGACTTGATTCTGAGCATGCATGGATTTTTAACCGATGGACGTGCCTACAAACGATTGTTATCAGTTAGGTATCCATCTGTTAAATTTAAAATAAGATTGCTTTTTTTTAACCTATGGATAAATAACCGATGGGGCCTACATACGATCGGTTTGGTCCGATGAAAACGGTCCATCAGACCGTTCTCATCGGATGGACCGATCGTGTATACAGGGCTTGAGTGTCAACACAGCTGCTGAGCACTTATAGTGATACACCACACCTACTGCAATATTAATTTTGTGAAAAAAGTGCAGTGCTGCGTATCTATAAATCTTATATAAACAAATAATTATACATTCCATAAAACAATAAATTATAAAAAAACAGTTCATATGTATGTTTCCAAAGCTGTCACCGCTGTGAAAAATCCTATTTAAATGGATCCAATATTCAGTGCACACCACCACCTGCTAAAATGCCTGCTCACCTCAAGGATGAGTATAAAACTCATAGACAGATCACTCCATGTGTCCACCACGATCAATCCACTTTACCAATGTAGTAATTCCTACAGTCTCCAGACTGCACCTCTGTGTGGGTAATCAATGTTTGAATTGTCTCCAAACACCACCTTCCTCCATTCGCTTTTTAATAACCAATTCCACTTATATTTCCAGGGGTTAAGGACATGGAACAAAAAACACAAGTACCATAGTGTTCTCTGCTTTTAAATTTATTAAAAAAGCCCCCCTAAAAAGTTACACTTAGGCCCCGTACACACGACAGAGTTTCTCGGCAGAATTCACAGAGAAACTCGGTCAAAACCCGGATTCCGCCGAGAAACTCTGTCGTCTGTACAGTTTTGGCTCGATGGAGCCGCCGAGGAGCTCGACGAGAAAATAGAGAACATGTTCTCTATTTTCTCGTTGTTCTATGGGAGAAGGCGGCCTGCCGAGCTCCTCGGCGGCTTCATCCCAAAACTCGACGAGTTCCTCTGTCGTGTGTACGGGGCCTCACAAGAAATACCAATAAAAAAAACATGTATCAAATCACCAGCTCATTCACCGCAGGTCAAGACTCACAGTGCTTCGCCTGACATCACAGATATGACTCCTCCCCTCTAAACACGTGTCGGCCTCTCATTGGCCTTCATCAGTAGAAGCCCAATCTACTGATGTAATAATATAAATAATGCGCTTTAATCATCCTGACACCATAACAACCATGGTGCTGTGATGATTGAATCGCCAACACCAGCCATTTCCCAAATAAATTGCCTGCAAAAAATAAAAATAAAAATAGACCCTCCCGAGACTAGACTCTGGATCCACCCCTGGATTGGTCCCAGGATGGAACCCTGGGGGACCCCTCTTTCCACCCCTGCCCATTCCGAGTACCATTTATCGCTACCCTCTTAACTCACCCTTGTAGCCAGTTTTCAATCCATGTACTCACCCTATGGTACATAAATCCTTAATGTGCTTCTTTTTATTCTTCTTCTTCTTGAGCCACTCCTTTGTTGCCTTGGCTGTGTGTTTTGGGTCATTGTCATGCTGGACTACCCATCCATGACAATTTTTTAATGCCCTGGATGAGGGAAAGAGGTTCTCACCCAAGATTTGACAGTATATGGTCCTGTCCATGTTTCGGCAACTCTAGCCTTGATCACAGCTAAAGTTGCTGAAACATTTTAGCCGTTTGTTTTTACTGAACCATATTTCAATAAATTCCAGAAGGTATTCCAGTATGGCCAGGTCTCCATTTGTTTGTTTGTTTGAGCTATGTTAAAATAAACCTACCTTTAAAATAATAGACTATTATTTCTTTGTTAGTGAGCAAACGTTCAAAATCAGCAGGGTATCAAATACTTTTTTCCCCTCACTGTAGGTAAGCCTTATTACAGGCTTACCTATAGGTACAAACAATCCTGGGAAGTTGACTTCCTCTTTCAATATTCTCAGATATCAGCACAGGTTGTAGACTAGTGTTACAATTTCCTTCAGTGATTAGATGGTTACTCTACCAATGACCAGATTATGTTAAACATGTTTTGGCACAGCCATTCCCTTGCTATGGGTGGCTGAAAGTAGGTTATTTCAGTAGCAGCATGTGGCCTTTTAAATCCACAAAGGAAGCCTCTAAGTGATTGGTGAATTGTGCACTGAAAAACAGGAACATGATCAGTACAGTAAATGTGGCTAGGTTGTTGTTATTGAATGGAACAATATTAGAAGTATGCTCTTTCTAAGCTGAAGTTGCAGATATGGAGATCATGTGAGAAACACAGTAAAAATGTAGTCAGGCCACACATTCAACGTTTACGTCACTTTTTCTGCATATGACTAATACACTCTGGGATTATACTGCCAATTTCCCTTAAAACATTGTGCAAAGCCTGTGAAACAGGATTATTTCATAGACTTGTGCACAGTAGGTCATAACTGGGGCAGTTACGGCTGGTGTTTTTTTGGGGGGGTGGCAAATAATTACCCATCCACCCCCTCCCTTGAGCTGCACCCACCTTCCCTGCTGTTTGCCAGTTGGTCCGGCACTTAGGCCATCGGTTGCGGAAGGTGGTAGGCAGCAGACAGTGTAGTACAGCGGGCTCCAGTCCTCTCATCCTCCTCAGCTATACCCCTCCTTCTCCTAGGCGTCCAATAGGATCGCCTGGGAGGTTCAGCCAATCGGTTGACCGATGTCAAAACTTCCCGATTGGGCAGGAGGAGGGTCAGTAGTACAACAGCGAATATTCATCAGCTGTTGTAACACACCTGGGTGGGATCAGAGAACACTCTCTGTGACCCCAACACACCCTATATTGAGGCCTATTAGAGCCTCGGGCTCTAATCTGTGCTTAAAAAGAAAAAAACACCCTCTATGCATTGGAATCAATGCAAGCATGTCCTGAAAGGGGCCAGACACATGGATAGGGGAGGCTGGGATTGACGGGGGGTGGTGCCCATGTGCCCTTGACAGCTGGCCCTGAACTGGGGTATATTAGTGGGGAAGAGCTGCTTAGATTTAGATTGTACTGTGTGTGTGTGTGTAGGTATGTGGAATATAGAAGTGTTTTTTCCTTTTTTGCCTTTAACTTTTATTGAGATATACCCCTAATTTTGCTTGTAATCAATTATCCTTTTTTTATATTCAGATAGTCCTATGATATTGTCTGTCTTTAATACTAGTGGGATATCTGCCCTGTATCCGATCTGTGACAATTCAATCTCTGCTAAAACTAAACATGCGATTAGTTTTATTACAAATTGAAATTTGACAAAATTGTCATTATTTGGAGATTTAGAGATACCCAAATTTCCAAATCACTATAGTAAGGAATTTCAATTAATCCATAATAACTTATAACAAAATGAATTATCCAAATTTGAAAATAATCATGAATTCCAAATAAAAAATATTGCAATAAATACAGTAGGGTAAAAAAATAAAAATATAATAAAACAGAACAGAATAGAGAATACAAGAATAGAATCGAAAAACATAAAAGGGGAAATAATAAAACAGACAAGAAAAAACCCCCAGAAAATAATAGAATATAAAATAAAGGAATGGATTAGAATAGAAAAGAATAGCATAGAAAAGAAAAACAAATACAATAAAATAGAACTAAATAAGATAGAATCTATTCTATTCCAATCTTTTCTATTACATTCTTTTATTTACTATACTAGTCTATTCTGTTTTATTCTATTCTTTTATATTCTATAAAGCAGGCTAAGAAAGAGCCATCATCTTATTTTGCTTGCATACCTAACTGTATTTATTGGAATATGTTTTCATTTAAAATTCAAATACATTTTTGAATGCAAATTAAAATAGATTTTTCAAAGTTGAGAATATTATATATATATATATATATATATATATATATATATATATATATATATATATATATATATATATATATTATATATATATAATAAATTCCAAAAGGGGAATTGTTCTAACTATGGAATATAACTAAACAATATTAATAACTTAACGAATGAATCTGAAACAAAACAATTTTTTTTTCGTTGTGCACTTCACTAGTTAAAACATCGGTATTACGAACTAAGAATGCTTTTTTAACTAAAGGGTGTGACAATATGTTATCTATTAGTAGTAGTATAAGGGCTCTTTCACACGGGCGGACCGTTTACGTCCGCCTGCCAGTTTTTTAGGCGGACCTGAACGGGCGCTCCGTGCTCCTCTATGGAGCCACGGATGTCAGTGGTGACATGCCCGCTGACATCCGACCAAAGTGTGACGGAAGAAAAATCTACTTTTCCATCCATCTGGCGGATCGGGTGAACACGGACAGACGGTCCGTGTTCACCCGATCCCCCATAGGGGAGAGCGAAGAAAAGACAGGGCGGTCCCTGCACAGTGTGCGGGTACCGCCCTGTCATCCGCTGGTTCAGCGGGGATCAACGGAGTGATTCTCACTGAGCAAAGAGCCCTAAAGGTTTTTTTTTTTTTTTTTTTTAATAAGGGACAAAAGCAACAGTCAGGTATAGTTTACCAGAAAATGACCAGTTTATCTTTGACTGTTGACTAAGACTAACTACTTGTTATTATTAAAAAAAAGTATAAAGTCAGAAAATGTAAGCATTCCTACCCTTTCTCTCTCACCCACAGATTCCACTTTGGTTAAATGGGTAATACACGGTTCATTTATGCGAACTGGATGTGTTTTGAACTGCATCTGATTTGCATAACATGTGAAATAACATTGATTTCCATTGAAGCTGTTCACATATATGCGGTGCAGTTCAGGTGCAAACTCCAGGCTCATTGGCCCGGATTCAAAAAGTACTTGCGCCGACGTATCTTGAGATATGGCGCGTAAGTGCTAATATGCGCCATCGTATCTGTGCGCCGTGCCCAAAAAACTAGATATGCCTGAAAATCGGCTTCATCCGACCAACGTAACTTGCCTATGCCGGGGTAGAGTGGGCGCATATTTACGCTGGACGTATTTGGCGCACCCATTGATTTTCTATTCACATATGCAAATGAGGGAGATACGCCGATTCACGAACGTACGTCCGTCCGACGCAGTGCGCGTAAAGTCATACGTCCGGCGTAAAGTTATGCCCCATAAAGGCGGTGTAACTCAGCAGAATCCATGCGAAGGTCTGCACCAGGAAACTCAAGCCATCGTATTTTACGTTGTTTACGTTGGACGTGAATATGGCTGGGCGTAGGTTACGTTCACGCCGTAGGCACTGATCCGTCGTATCTTAGGATCGAGTAGATCCGACGTGATTCTGAGCATGCGCACTGGGATGCGTCCACGGGACGGCGCATGCACCGTTCATTATACGTATCTGTCTGAGCCTCAGCCTATCATTTGCATGGGGTCACGCCTCATTTGCATGGCTCACGCCCACTTCCACATATGCTGCCTTACGCCTAGGAGACCCAGAGCAGATTTGGCAGCTCTGGATTTGTGAATCCAGTGCTTGCCTCTCTGCGCTGCGTCGGCGTAGCGTAAAGAAGATACGCTACGGCGGCATAAATATGCGCCGATGTATGTGAATCCGGGCCATTGAGTTTTATGAAAACGCTTGTGTTCAGGATTCAATTCAGGATTTTCACAAAAATGTCTCTCCTGCCACAGGAGTTGACATGCTTTACCTACTATGTATTGGCCAGCACTGAAATCACAGCTGTGACAAAAGTATGGTTCTGAGCCTTGAAATTCACATTATAACCACATCAAAAATGCACCTGAACCAAAAAGTGTTTGCAATGGACATGTGTGAACCCATCGTTAATTCAACCAAATATGTATAAAACATTGTGGATTTACATTTTCCTCATATGCGATGGATTCCTCGTTTTTACCTATTTAGTTTAATAGATTGAGTGAGCCTTGCCATCTGGAACCATAAAACTCTGTCAAACATCTGCAGTGACAAACAGATACAGAACAAGTAACTGCACTTCAAATCAGATTTAGTGATTTAAAAAAAAGGATGGATTATTGTTGTTATTTCTGATTTATGGAAACGTGTAAGTATAGACAGTTAACAGGCCTATTGTTGTCTGTTGCATACATAACCACTTTCATCTCCAAAAAACATCTGTTGCCTGAAGCTAGAGAGAATGATACTTATTTTGATAACTAACCAAGCGCCAATCAAACTTGACCTTTAGGTATTGTTATCATTTTATGTTATATTAGACCTGCAAAAGGAAAGTGTTTATTTCAAAATATATTAAATGGTGAAATAGAGTTTAACCACTTCAATACAGGTAATTTTCACCCCCTTCCTGCCCAGGCAAATTTTCAGCGCTGTAACATTTTGAATGACAAGTGCGCTTTCATGCAACATTTTTTTCCCCACAAACAGAACTTTCTTTTGGTGGTATTTGATCACCTCGGTGGTTTTTATTTTTTTGTGCTATAAACATAAAAAGAGTAACACATTATTTTTTACTTTTTCCTATAATAAATATCCCAATTAAAAAAAAAAAAAAAATATGAAAATAATTTATTCCTAAGTTTAGGCCAATATGTATTTTTTTTAAATATTTTTGGTAGAAAAAAAATCACAATAAGCGTATATTGATTGGTTTGTGCAAAAGTTATAGCACCTACAAAATAGGAGATAGATTTATGGCATTTTTATTATTATTATTTTTTTTTACTAGTAATGGCAGCGATCTGCGATTTTTTTTTTTTCAGGACTGTGACATTGCAGCAGACAGATCGGACACTTTTGACACTATTTTGCGACCATTGACAATTATACAACGATCAGTGCTCTAAATATGCACTGATTAATGTATAGATGTCACTGGCAGGGAAGGGGTTAACACTAGTGGGCAATCAAGGGGTTAAATGTGTTACCTAGGGAGTGATTCCAACTGTGGGGGGAGGGGACTGACTGGGGGAGGTGACCGATCGCTGTTCCTATATATAAGGAACACACGATCGGTCTACTCTCCCCTGACAGGATGTGGATCTGTGTGTTTACACACACAGATCCACATCTCTGCTTTGTGACCGGCAATCACGTGTGCCTGGCGGACATCGCGGCCACCAGGCACACACTTCGGCTCCCAAGTGACGATGGCACACGCGCCCCCTAGCGACTGGGAAGCTGAGGACGTCATATGACGGCAGCCCAGGATGGCAGAGCAACCTTGTGGCCATCATATTACTATGGCTGGGATGGGAAGTGGTTAAAAGAGATATATATTCACAGCATACACTTTCATTTTATAACACCAGCTTTGTAATACCAATACAAACAATAAGTATTATTGGCAATCCAATATAAGCTTAGTTAAAAAATCTCCTTTCATGTTGATATTGTTCATAAGTGCTGCCTGTTTGCTTGATTGATGTGGATCTGCATTGCTGAATGATATGATTGACAATATATTTACAATGAGGAACACCATGTGCTATAGCTATTAGTGCACACTCATTGAGTATATGCACATGCCATGCTAACCTGACATCCATATTTAGCTATGTACTTGCTCTGGCAGCCCTATCATTCATTCATTTTTGAATTCCGTACCCTGCACATCTATGTTGGGTTCATAAAGACCCAAGTTTTATGTCACATACCCCAGCCCTGGTGTGGGGGTTTATTATAATGGTGTAGACTTTACATATTCCATACTGCATATCTACATACTGTATATTTTGTTTATCATGCCAGATCTGCATTCGTATTATAAGGCTCGCTGGTTGGCTTGTGTGCTCACACCCTGTGTTTCACACCTTGAGCTGCGGAGAGTGTTTACTGTTTATCAGCCAGCCTGCAACAAACCAAATTGACCCAGTCTAACAGTTCACGTTAAAAACAAGGGGTTTTGTTTGCACACATTTGCATGCATTTGCCATGTCACAGCACTCTGGTGTGCTGCAGTCCTAACGCTATATTTTTGAGAGACTCCCAAGTTGGAGCACATATATAATAATGGATAGATTAAGGGCAGGAGGGATTGCACTGGACATCCAGTAATAGTAAAATGTCAGAAAAGTTGTCCAGTGTGTCCCCTCACCAATTAATCAACGGTTCAAACAAATGGCAACCACTCCAACCAATAATTAGCCTTTGCAGCAAGGAGCACATGAAAGGGTGATGCCTGTCAAAAAACAAACAAAAATTCCCTGCTCCCTTACCAGCCAGCCTGAAATGAATTGACTGTCTAAAGCCCCATATACATGTATAGGACTTTTTGAAAACAAACTTCAAAATTTCCAGGTTTTCAAAAAAATCCGACCATGTGTACATTCCACAAGACAAACTTTTTTTGGGTTTTCATCAGACAAATGTTCGCTCTGCAAATGGACAAACTTTGCGGCAACAAAAGTCCTATGGTTCAAAGTCCTATCGTGTGTACAGAAGTCCATCGGAATTTTGTCCAAAGTACAAACACACATGCTCCAAACCAATGTTAAAATCAACCAACAATAGCAGAAGTTGACCAAAGAGTGGAAGTAAAGAGCAGAAAAGAGCAGAAACAACATGTGATCTTGGAAAAGTTTGCTGAAAAAGTCCCACCGTG
This sequence comes from Rana temporaria, assembly GCF_905171775.1. Lineage (NCBI taxonomy): Eukaryota > Metazoa > Chordata > Amphibia > Anura > Ranidae > Rana > Rana temporaria. The sequence continues at coordinate 486,848,062 of NC_053489.1, forward strand.
TGTATGCATACCAAGTTCACGGTCAATGCCCTTCGGACAAAAATCCACAGAAAAGTTTGTTTGAAGTCCGAACGTGTGTATGAGGCTTAACAGTTCACAAAGAATCTGTCAATGACTGCTGTAATTGTCTTTTACCTGCATTTTTAAACCATTTATTTCTTTGAGAATTTCAGTGCTAAGAAACTCTCCTATTCCTGGCACTATGACATTTTTAAAACATTTTTTTCATTGGTACCTGTTCCCCAGGACACCTACATGCTAGTTTTTGACACCCATTTTCCTATTAACACAAATAAAGGGCATTTTTAATTTGGCAGATTTGGCTCCTATTGATTTCAGTGGGGTTCAGGTTCAGCATCCAAATTTCTTTGAAGTTTGCTGAACCCCCACCAAAACAAACTCAGGGCAGTTTAGCTTATCACTATTCCTAACCAAGGGCAGCACAGTGGCTTTGGGGCTAGCACTTCCACTTTGCTTGAATTGAATCATGACCAGGTTATGATCTACATGAAGTTTGCATGTTGATGGCTGCCCTAAGCACTTTGAATTCCCAGGGAAAAGGCATTATAGAAATACAAATTAAATTCCATTACCTGTAGGTCCTAAATCTGCAAACACTTTGGGCCAAATCCTCAAAAGAGATACGATGGAGTAACTGCTGTTACTCCGTCGTGTCCCTGGTCCTAACTATGGAACTGATCCACAGAATCAGTTTTCCATAGTTAGGACGAATATCCGGCATGTGTAATTGAATTACACTGCCGGATCTTAGGATGCAGTACCACATCCGCCGCTGGGGGCATTTCGCGTTGAAATGCCGCCTCGGGTATGCAAATTAGGACTTACGGAGATCCACAAAGCTTTTCAGCTTCGTTTTTTCTCCGTAAGTTTAATTTTGCAAACGCAAAATTAGGGCTGCTTTTACAAGGTGTAAACTGTTTACACCTTGTAAAAACAGACCTTTCTTGCTCGCAACACGATTTTTTTTAAATTTGACTTTTTTTTTTGGCGCCATATCTTTTTTTTTACCCGACGCAACTTTATTGTCCCGTCGCAATCCACAAAGCCCGACGTAACGTAATTTCGCACTATGCACGTCGGGAAAATGACGTCACGCGCATGCGCAGTACGTCCGGCGCGGGAGCGCGCCTAATTTAAATGGGAATCGCCCATTTGTATTAGGAACGCCTTGCGCCGGACGGAGTTAAGTTGCACTGCCGAAAATTTCCAGGTAAGTGCTTTGAGGATCGGCACCTAACTTGGGAGATTTGCGGCAGTGTAACTTAACTCGGAAAAGTTAAGTTAAGCCTGTTTTTTGAGGATTTGGCCCTTTGTGATTAGTTTTCACCAATAATTAAGCTTCTCTCTTCTTTTAAGCCATGGGGTAAGTGACCCTGCTAAAGTTTACATGCTTTTACGTATAGGAAATGTTTTCCAGGGGTGGGGTTTAGATGTTACAGTTTTACTACATGCATTTTACATCTAGTGCACAATTTAGCTGCACTACCTAATTTGACTTTTATAATTTTTTTATAAAATAGATTCATGGTTTTACTGAAAGCACTATAAGGTCTATCTTTATCTGAACCATAAATATATCATGCTGTCCCAGGGAATCAGATCTCAGAACCATGCACGTCACAGCATACGGTTGTGTTAAAAAGCATGTTTTTTCTTGTTGATGTTGATATGAGTTTATGGTCAATCTCACAAGGTCAGATCCAGTCTGCTTTTTTTTTTCTATCATGATAAGTTTTCTTAAATAAAGATCATCATAAGTTTTCTTACATTTGAGACTTGGAGCACAATAGAAGCAGTATCCCATTCTTAACATGTGTTTTAAGACATTTCTTGCAACATATTTCTTTGTGGATTTATTGTATAAATATGTTCACGTTTGTCACATGTTTTATATGTATTTGTGTTTTAACATGGTAAATACTGCATTTTTTTAAAGTGTTATGCATGATAACTAGCAGAATAATGTTTCTATTAAGCCCCGTACACACGATCGGAATTTCCATTGGGATAAACTCAGATGTATTTTTCTGACGGAATTCCGTTCAAGCTGTCTTGCTTACACACTGTCACACCAAATTCCATATGTCCAAAACGCAGTGACATACAACACTACGACAAGCCGAGAAAAATTAAGTTCAATGCTTCCGAGCATGCGTCGACTGGATTCTGAGCATGCAATTTTTATACAGACGAATGGAATTTCTGATAGAATTTTTTTTCATCGGAAAAAAATAGAACATATTCTCGTTCTAAGTCCGTAGAAATTTCCGATGGAAAAACTCAGATGGGACACACATGGTCAGAATATCCAATGAAATAATTCCGTCTGACTTTTTCCATTGAAAATTCCGATCGTGAGGCATTAGGGATGAGCTAAGTGTTGGATCCAAAACAAAGTTTGGACTGAACATTTGCTGTTTTGATGTTTAGTTGAATCTCAAAGTTTAAGAACGTTTGGCAGGAATGCCTCCAGCAAACATCCAATACCACTTTCCAAAAGCAATCATTGGCCTGACCTCTGGTCAAGTACAAAACTTTGGTCAATGATGGTTTTAAGCTAAGTTGTAGCCCACACACTATAAAATGTTGCTCTCCCAGCAGTTTTGTCAGGGTGTGGGAGTTTTAGGAAAAATTACATTTTAGAGAGAGAGAGAGTTGGATAGTGTATTGCAATGTGCTATCAGTGTTTTGTGCTTACAGTATCAGTGCTATATACCATACAGTGGGCTCCATTTACAAAAGCACAAAACAGATTATAGCACACACATGCAAAAATGACATTTATCCTGCAAGGCTATTTAAAAACACCTGAACATATTCAAAATACAGGGGTTTGGTCACACTATATGGTCATATAGTGCCAAGCCCACTTACTGCGACAAAGTAGTGTTTTTAACTAACCTTGCAGGATAAATGTCATTTTTGCATGTGTGCGCTATAATCTGTTTTGTACTGTCTTTGGTCTTATAGCAGCACCATCTTAGATGTATAGCATTTTAGGGTGTGTTTTTGTATGTTGTATAGACTCTGACCAGGTCTCTTGGGCTGGAGCACCCCCCCCCTCTTTATTACCTCTAATGCAGGTGTCCTGTTTCCTAATATAGGGGGACAGCAAGTACTAGAGATGCTGAAAGCAGGAGTCTGTCATCTGGAGATAGTTCCAAAAATCATTAGGATTATTCTCCTGCGGGGGCGTGGCTTGGCGCTTGATGGCGACGGACGCACACTAGAGGAGCTCCGTGAGGAAACCCGGCTTACAGCCTGAAACCCTGCTTTCTCAGAGCCAGACATGGGCAAAAAGCTGTTCCACACCCCACAGACCCGCTCTAAGCGAAGCACAGGGGCGTTATCAACCAGGAACATAACGGATCTCTTTAAAAACACTGCGGTCTCAGGCGGCAGCATGGCGGGGAACAAGATGGCGCGCCAGCAGCGGGAGGAAGACGAGACTAGCGAGGACTCACTCTCTGTGGCGGAGGACTCAGGTAGGGGATATAATCACCCAAACCACCCCCTGACATACGCAGACATGACTGGATTCGCTGCGGATATCAAATCCACGTTTTCTGCAGCCATCACTGACCTAAAGTCCAACCTGCTTGTTCTCACAGAGAAGCTCACGACTGTTGAAACCGCTGGGAGACACAGGGACAAGAGACTGCTTAAATTGGAGACCGTAGTGACCTCTCATGCCTCCCACCTCATCGATATAAATCGTCATTTGGAGGACTTAGACAATAGAGGGAGAAGGGCGAATATAAGGGTGAGAGGGATCCCCGAATCAGTAGAAAATGCGCAGATTATCCCCACCTTACGGAGAGTGTTCAACAGCCTCCTGGAGAGACAAGAGGATGCGGCCATTGATTTTGTCCGCGCACACAGGGCACTGAGGCCTAAAGGCCCTGACACAGCTCCCCCACGCGACATTATTTGCTGCCTACAGAATTACCCATTGAAGGAAGAGATTATGATCAAGGCCAGGAGGAACGACAGAGTGGTGTTCAACGGGGAGACTATTATGCTATTCTACGATCTATCTCAAATCACCTTACGGAACCGCAGGGCCCTGCGACCTTTATTAGAGGTGTTGAGAGGAAAAGAGCTAATCTACTCTTGGCGCTTTCCGTTCGCCTTGGTGGTCACAAAAGCGGGCAGGCAATATGTACTACGCTCCCCCGTCGATCTCCCTGAATTCTTTGAGGCTTTGGACTTAGACCCTGTCGCTGTACCGGAGTGGTATCAGGAGTTTGCCCTACCCAGGATGGATAATGGCCCTTGTCGCTCCCCACTCTCCACACCAGAGAAGAGGCTCACCAAACGACCCAAACAGAACCGGGGTCACGGCTCGCAAAGTGGCACACCTAATCTCAGACAAGGCCCTTCTAGGGCTCAGGAGGAAGACTAGATGGAACACATCTCCTACTAGCCGCTGTTGTCACGTTTTTGATGCTCCCCCTTCCTTATGATTTTTACTTTTGTTTGTTCAATGCCCACAGTCCACGCTCTTCTGATACAACCTTCCTGGTTTTTTTTTTGTTTGTTTTTTTGGCCCATATACGCGGGATGGCACACAGGAACATGAGGGGCTTTTGTTAATCTACACGTGCTTTTTCCTAAAGATTGTACGGGCACACATCGCCATCTTCTGGCCTTGTAGGAACTTGGCACGTTGTTCGTGAGGCTCCAGTGCAGACGGACTAAATGGCTGCTCTCAGGAGAGTGTGCTCCACGGGAATCTGAGGTGTTATCGCGGCGCATCACCCAGCGGTGTGAAGTGTCTGGATCACCCGGCCGGGTGATCCTCCCCTACTCAGATTTGACTCAAACCAGGGGTTGTTGCAATACAGCTCATAACTGATAACCTATAGGGTATACTAAGAGACTATTAGTATAAGGGGGTTTATTATGCTATTATGCTTGCTGTTTGAAAGTTTGACTCCAACAGCGGGTTATGTTTCTTATTAATACCTTGTTGAGTTCAACCTGTTGGGAGATTCAAACTAAGACTGTTTAAATTTTTGCCGGTTAATCACTGTTTTTTCTTTGCAGGGTTTCTATTCAGCACCACCAGTCCACGTGCTACATACGCAGGTGGACTGGTTATACAGTTTTCTTTTTCTTTTACAAGCCGGGTTTCCTCTCTTCTCACCTGTGCTGTGACAGAGAGTGTTATCCTTTTGTTTTGTTAATTTGTACTGGTAAAACGCTAAACCACCCGATTGTTGGTGGTGAAGGCTGTCTCAGGCTGCTGTTCACTGCGGTGTCACAGAACCCTGGGACGCCTCCTCAGAGGTGACTGAGTGACGTCTGCCTTCGTCGCTACCGTTCAGTCACACCACGACCTCGCAGAGTGGGTCCCGCAGGGGTTATTGCGCTTGCGGGCCCACTACTTCAGACCTCGGGGTGCTTGACACACCCCGTAGTGCTATTTGTATACTCTCCTTACCCTTCCCCCACCTTCTATCCCTTCCTCCCTTTTCTTTGCTTGTACTTCTCCTTACCCCATCTTTCCTATCTGTATCTATACACTTTACCGAGATATTCAGTGTAAAACGGACCACTGGTCCACCACATCAGTGCTCTACCTAACTTGTTGTCTTATTTTCAGGCATAGTCAGCCGCGGTACGGGTGAGCGCCTCAGATGGCATACTCATCAGTAGGCCTGGGCCCTACGGTCATTTCGCACAACGTTCAGGGACTGAACATACCAGAGAAGCGGACCACACTGCTCAGGGAACTCAAGAAAGGTAAACCGCATTTCGTTTTTCTGCAGGAGACTCACTTTCAGACTAATAAGATACCGACACTGACCAACACATACTTCACCACGGCCCTACATGCGACAAATAACTTGGCCAAGTCTAAAGGGGTGACGATCCTAATAAGTAAAAACGCGCCTTTTCAGTTAACTGACAGGATGACCGACCCAGACGGTAGATACTTATTTATCAAAGGCAGCTACGCGGGCACCCCAATCACGCTGGCAAATGTCTACTTTCCCAATTCTGCACATGCTACTTTTTGCCAGCGTATGATACGGGCCCTGGCAGGCTTTACATCAGGATGTCTGATATTAGGGGGAGATTTCAACGTCCCATTGAACCCCTTGGTGGATACGTCGACAGGTAAAACTTGCATATCGTACAAAATCCTCAAAAAGATAAAAGTTCTTCTACAGTCCTTGCAACTGGTGGATACGTGGAGATACCTTCACCCGTCAGAAAGGGACTTCACGTTCCACTCTGCACCCCACAAACGATACTCTCGTATTGACCATTTATACATCTCTCAGAGGGATCTAGCTAGAGTGACGGCGGCTAAAATAGGAGCTCAGATCTTATCAGACCATGCCCCCACGTCCTTGACGGTTGTTGAGTCCTCTCTTGTGAACCATTCAGCCTCCTGGAGACTAAACGCGTCGCTCTTGACAGACCCAGCACTGCTACCTCAGATTACTGACAAGCTAGTGAGTTTTTTCACGCACAATGATTCTGCGGAGGCAGATCCTATGATGGTTTGGGGTGCCCATAAATGTACGCTGAGGGGCGACCTGATTCGCATGGGGGCTAGGCAAAAGAGACTACAGGAGGCTGAAACCACCAAACTTCTTCACACAATTTCCCTACTAGAGACTAAGCATAAACAGTCCCTATCTGAACAAACGGCAGCGAGCCTCTTGGAGGCCAGGAGGCAGCTACAAAACATCCTGGCTACTAGGACGAAACGCTTCCTTTTCTTCAGGAAAAAAATCTATTACGAGACAGGAGATAAGTCAGGTAGGCTACTGGCGAGAGCCCTACGTGACCCCCGCTCCTCCACCCACATTACCGGGATCAGGAATGATTCTGGTGTATTGGATGTTAGGACGGAGGACATTGCAACACACTTTCATAACTATTATTCTAAACTCTACAACCTTACGCCCAGACATAGGCCGCCTGGGTCGGAGGGGTCCAGGAAACAGGAGGTCCTGGACTATCTGAAACAGAGTGGTCTACCTAAACTTCCAGCTGAGGCCGTTGAGGCCCTGGAAGAACAGATTTCGCTATCAGAGATCAGGGAGGCCATTGGGGCCTTGAAGTCAGGGAAAAGTCCGGGACCGGACGGCTTCAGCTCGATCTACTACAAGACCTTTAGCGACATACTGGTGGGCCCTATGCAGAAAGCCTTCAACTCACTGACAAACCCCAGACCCCTGCCGAGGGACTTCCACGCCGCGCATATCACGGTTATCCCGAAAGCAGGCAAGGACCCTGAAACTTGCGCTAGCTACAGGCCTATCTCCCTTTTAAATATAGACCTGAAGCTGCTGGCAAAAATTTTGGCCAACAGGCTGAGGCCACTTCTGCCTGCGGTGATTGGTCCGGAACAGGTAGGCTTTATGCCCGGGAGGGAAGCCAAAGACAACATCATCAAGGCCCTCCTGCTCATGCAGGCTGCCCGCACACAGAAAGTCGAGAGTCTTCTCCTGTCCACAGACGCGGAGAAGGCTTTCGACAGAGTGTCTTGGGACTTTATGTTCGCGACCTGCTCCCATATAGGCCTTGGTACGAGTATGATGACGTGGATAACGTCGCTATATCACCATCCAACTGCCAGAGTCAAGATCAATGGGTCACTGTCGGACGTAGTTGAAATTCATAATGGAACGCGCCAGGGCTGCCCCTTATCCCCACTGTTGTTCATCCTTACCTTGGAACCGTTCATCCGCTCGGTAAACAACAACAAATCAATTCAGGGGATCTCAGTACAAGATAGGATGTACAAAACAGCAGCCTACGCGGACGACCTTCTTTTTTTTGTGACAGGCCCGCATATCACCGTCCCAAACCTCCTGAGAGCCTTTGACCAGTATGGTTACCTCACCAATTTGAAAATAAATTTGACCAAATCCGAAGCCCTGAATCTTTCACTCCCTGAACCGACCCTCACTAAGACACAAGCCAACTGCCCCTTTAGATGGGAAAACAAAGCTTTAAAATACTTGGGTATTTGGCTGACTCCGTCGCTGACATCGCTGTACGACGCTAACTTCACACCATTGTTACGTAGCTTTGAAGATGATCTAAAACGGTGGAATGAGAGATACTTCTCCTGGTTCGGAAGAGCAGCCATCATCAAGATGGTGATGCTACCCAGGCTTCTGTATCTGCTCAGAGCTCTACCGATAGTCCTACCTAATAAGTTCTTTAAAAGACTCCAGACGGCACTGCTGACCTTCTTGTGGTCTCGCGGTAGGGCACGGATTAAGTTCGCTCTCTTGACTAGACCAAAGGAAAATGGGGGAATGGGACTACCCGACTTTAAAAAATACTACATAGCTGCTCATATTACAAGGGTCGTGGACTGGCACTGCCATAGAGAGACGAAGGACTGGGTGTCCCTGGAAGATGACCTGAGTCCCCTACCGCTCCTTTTCTCCCCCTGGAACCCTGGGCTGAAAAAAGCCCATATAATGCCCCGCCAGCCTCTTCAGGCAAATACCCTGACGGTTTTTGCTTTGGGGACTAAATGCTCCTCCATATTCTCGGTCAAGGGCCCACTTACCCCGCTGTCTGAGAATCCAGATTTTCAGCCAGGACTAGGCTCGAGGACATTACGTAACCTATCCACCGACAAAACACTCATAGCGGGAGACTGCTTCCGGGGGGGAACGTTTGTGGAATACCAAACACTCAAGCAGACACATGACCTCCCTTCCCTACCGTTCTGGACGTATCTCCAAATACGTAGTTACACCAGTGACAGGCAGAACAAACCACACTTCACCAGACCAATGACCGACTTAGAAGAAGTTTGTTTCAAGGGTGAGCTCCTGCAGAGAACGACATCGGTCATATACCAATGGCTACAGGAGCCCTCTACCTCCACGGTTGATAGGTTTCAGAAAGGCTGGTCCAGGGCACTTGAGAGGGACATCTCAGAGAAACAATGGCGGAACGCCTGTGTGCTGGCACACAAATGCTCTATTAGCACAAAAATGCAAGAAACATCCTACAAGCTGCTAACGGACTGGTACGCCACGCCTGCTAAGTTAAACTCCTGGTATGCTCAGACCTCTGATAAATGTTGGAGATGTGGAGAGGGAGTAGGTACGTTGATACACATTTGGTGGCACTGCCCTCGCATGGCTAACTATTGGCGCCAGGTCACAAATTTAATTAAACAAATCACAGAGACCAGCATGATTCTTGACGCAGCGTGCTGCCTTCTCCACATCTCCTCCTTCTCCCTGAAGAGATATAAGAACTCACTGACGAAACACATGCTGAATGCCGCGAAGGCCTTGATCCCTGGCCTCTGGAAGACCTCTAGGGTCCCCACTATTGCACAATGGCTCGGAAAAATCTCTGAAATTCGAGAAATGGAAGACACACTTGCACAAGCCTCTGAAAACGTGGATAAGTTCCACAAGACTTGGTTGCCCTGGTTTGAATTCCGTTTCTCGAAGGCTTATGAGACGCTTATGGGCGCTGACTGAGAGCCTGCCCGTCACTTCGTGACGATATGATTAGACCCTGAGTCACAGAATTGTCTTGTTCACTCATTACACTGCTGCATTCACCTTCCTACCCCTCTTTACCTTTCCTTTTCTCTTTTCATATCTGTCCCCCCCCCCCTTCCTTTCCCCACACCTGTCCCCCCCAATCCGACCATCGCTAGATGGTGGGAATACTAAGCCCCACTTTATGGTATGGTAGTGAAAATACACATGAAAAGCGATGGATAATCTAGCCGAAATGTAACGTCAGACGGCTTTAGGTGGTAGAGGTAAGGCCTATTCTCGCAGCAAGAGGTTATGTGTAACGACAGCTTCTTGGGAATGGGCCACACCCTAAAGATAGCAGAGTAACGCCTCAAGCTTAGTCGCTAATTTGTGAACCTGTCAGCTTTTTCGTGATTTGAGAATTTACAGACGTCAAATTTGTTGTTTGAGACTTTTGTGTACGATTGTCATTATCATGCTGTACTGTTTTGATAATTGCACTATATTTTGTTCTTGACTGGAACACTAATAAACTTTGGAATGTTAAAAAAAAAGGATTATTCTCCTGGAGCTCCCTTAGCAATGGCATATGACAAAATTGGTCACGATTAAGCAACACATTTTTGGTCCAAACAGTCCTCCTCCTACTCCTGGACCTGGACCGGGCTAGTGTTATAGCCAAAACAACAAGCCCATAAATAGCACGCTCTCACGTAGGATTGCACAACATGGCTGGTTAACAAACGGCCATTCAGAAACAAACAAAATAGAACAAAACTGAAAAGCATGAATCAACACTGACCAAACAACTACTAACTTGTGATTAGTAGAAGGAGCCCAAAGGGTGACGCCGGAGAATCGAGCTTCCTCTTTTGAAGTGTTGTCAGTACGTTGAAACGTCACTACGTTCGTGTTTGTTGCCTAAAAAGTCCTGACGTGTGTATGCTATACAAGTTCACAGCCAACATCCTTCGGACAAAAATCCACGGAAAAGTTTGTTTGAAGTCTGATCGTGTGTATGAGGCTTTAGAACTACTTCTTTGTGTGTGTCAGTAGCAGGTTATTTTGTTGTGTTAATGTGTACAAATGGAGGAGTAGGTGGCGTTTGCCAAAAACTCAAATATGTGGTAACCAATGTCGGTCAATGCAAATTCCTCCTAATTGTTCATATACAGCAGCTTTCATCTAAATCATTAAGTGCAGCAAAAGTGCTAGTCAAAAAATGAAAGTGCTTGTGTATAGTAAAAATTCAATTGTAATCAACATTTACTTCATAAAAAAACACATATATGCAGTGCTAGTGCAAACATTTTAATAAACCAGGTAGTGGCAGCAAAAAATGACAAATATATGTATGAAAAATGTCTTTTCAAGGTGACTTGTGCAAATAATGTCCTTAAAAGTGACTTTCCAGTTGACAGCACAGTTGACTTACATGATTGGCTTTTCTACCTCAATGACAATGACCTTAACCTCCATTTTACGGGTAATTTACAAGCTGTCACCATTGAGTTTCTGGATGTCAAACTCTCAGGACTCGGTGGGCAGATTGTCACTGGATTACATAGGAAAAAAACAGAAGGAAACGCCCTCCTTCAGGCAGATTCCTCCCATCCCGGACACACCATTAATGGAGTGCCCTATGGCCAATTTTTAAGGCTTAAACGCCTTTGTAGTTCCTCAGAAGACTTTACTCATGAGGCCATCAACATGTCAAAAAGATTCAAAGAGAGAGGTTACCCAAATAAAATCATTAATAGAGCTCTGTTTAAAGCCAGTGTGGTCCCCAGAGAGTCTCTCTTAAATAAAAATGCCCCCTTCAGCAAAAAATCTTCTGCATCCTTTAATGATATTCCAGTTTTTTCTACACCATACAGTCTGGAATTCAAATATATAAAAAACACTATTGACAAATATCTCCCGATTTTATATAATGATGCGGTTTTTCGGAACGTTTTGAAAAAGGGCATAAAAACAGTGTCCCGGCGGGCATCAACCCTGGGAAGCACCCTCTCACCTAGCCTATTTTTGAGCACGCCAGCCAGCACTAATTTTTTGTTTAATTGAAGGTTTGTGTCTGTTTCATATACATCTTGCACTTGGCTTGTTCACTGTTTTTTACCTTTTCCATCTTATTGCTTACTGTAGCTTTGGGTTCTTTTTACATATATGTGTGTTATACTTCACCACTGATGTGATCCAGCCTCCCAGGTGATCACCATTGATTGTTTTTTACCACCCCTCCTCATTAGCGATGGTTGGCCACAGGTGAAGGTGGATCACATGACTGGTTCAGGTTTGGTTTAGGTGTGTATATATTTGAGTTTGTTTTAGCTATGACTAAGCGCTGATACCCCAGTGCGGAAAAGGGCCAGCTATACACCCCACTGTCTGCTGTGACTTGTAGTGCTGTTTCCGTTTTTTTACCATTAAAGGCAACATTTTAAGAATTTTGTGGAAGTGCGGCTGTCCAATCTTTTTATCTAGTCTTTTATCAGAAAAGGTAGTCCCACAAAGCCAGTATTTGGCTGGGTGAAATTCAGCAGGAATTAAAGCCCACCAGATGGAATTGCACATGCAGCAGGGGTTCATCACTGAGTACCTGTGAGATTATGACACAAGCACACGCTTGGGAAAGGAACCAGTGGCTCCTTTGAGGAGGCAACAAAAATGGTGAGCCATGAAAATGCATGCACACTGGTTGTCAACTCGCCTTGATCTAGGTTACAAATAGAAAGTAGCAGAGCTCATCCCACCCTCTCAGAAGGGGCAGAGGGTGAAACATTATGTGGTTTCACTAAGGAGGAACCGGTGTCACTCATTTTCAGATATTGGAAGGATAACCTACTGTTGTAGGCCTGCTATCATAACCTTCTAAAAAATGGGGCCATAGCTGCTGTTCTTTGCTGCTGTTTTTTGCAACAGCAATTTAAATGTGGCACTTCAAAGTTTTAGCAGCTGTTGAATATGATGTGCAATCACTGCCCAGATGATAAAATCACTGCCCAGATTGAAGTTCATAGAATTTCTCATTTACAATTAGCTTGTGTCTTGCCATTAGTAGTTCTGCATGCCTGCAGGTTTTTGCGGAACTGGCAAATTATGTTTCAAATTTGGTGCTTCTTCACCCCCAATATAGAAGATATGCACCAATGTGTAAACATTGTATGAATGACTGAATATTTATTACCAGTGCTTGTGAAATAAAAAAAAAAAAATAAGAAACAACCTCTATTATATCAAAACAATTTTAGCCACACTTACCTGACATTTTTGCTTCTAATCTTTAAAGCTCACACTTGTTTAAGTGAATATAAAGACACTGTCTTATTTAGGCTTACTGTGATTCAGAGTACACAAAAAAAATTGATGGATGGATGTTAAAATGAGAAACTCATTCTGCCGAGCAGTTAATGGTGAAGTGGTTTTCTGTGAACTGATTTCTATCACACATTAACCTTGAAGAATTGTTTTAAACACCATGAAGAACATACTTTTGGCTTTATTTGACAGTAATTATATGTTTGCATGCTATATTCTATTACAAGCTGTACTCTTCCAGAGACTGTTAAGTCTGTAGTTATAGCTACTTCATGCATACATAGGCTTTTCATAGTATTTCAAAGTAGATGCTGCTGATAGTCTTAACACACTTTTTTATTTATAAAGGAACATAAAACTGTGTGAATTATTTATTAAAAATAAGATAGCAAACTTAACATTTACTAAATAATAGAATATATTAATAGCAGAAGAATTGTTAATGTTACATCTTATTTTCTAAGTATTGCCTATATGCACAATATTTTTGCACTGGCACAGTAAAACAAATATGATTTGAAGTTAGTACAATCATGGTTTCATTTTTTATTGAAGTTCACAAAACAAAATTCAAATTATAGATTTAATGATAGCTTGGAAATAAGATAAAATAAGCAGTATGCTGGATCGTTTGCCTTTACCTCTCTCTCGGTATTGCTTTCCTTCTCTCCTTGCATGCTTTCTACCTATTTTACATGGTCCTCTTGAAAATGCATGTAAGGAAGGTGCTGGGCTGTAGTTTGTTTGCTGACATGAAGGTGGCGCTATGAAGCTTCTTCAGTCTTGCAGGAAGCTATTAGGGACTAATTTGCCCCCCGGCAGCCATCTTAGGGAGGCTGGCATATCCTGTGAGATTTGGGTGGTGAGCTTGACACATAATTACACCTGCAGTTTAGAAGTAGGTCAGAGATAGAACCCTGCTTGTTAAAGAAGAACCTGACAAGGAAGGATAAAGTACTGTAACAAAAACAACGCTGACAAATGCAAGAAACTAATTTGTTTTCTTTTCCAATGCTTTCCTTTCTTTAGTTTCACCTGCTGATCCTGCCAGTGATACACTTCATCTCCCAGGTTGACAATATTCACTCACTGTATTCAGTGGCAGCTGGCGCTCAAAACTTTTGGGGGGTGCAAAACAAACTGAAAAAAAAAAAAAAAAACATCAATTGCAACATCACTGTGCCATCAATCGCAGCCACTGTGCTAATAAATTCAGCCACTGTGCCTTTAAACGCAGCCACTGTGCCATCAAAAGCAGCAACTGTGACAATGAAACGCAGCCATTGTGAGTGAGTGACTTGTAAAGCGCAACACATGCGAACTAAATCGCCTCTTGGCGCTGTATCCATTTTATGGGTAAGGAACCCCTTGACCTCAGAAGAGATGGGTTTTAATCTTTCTCCTGAAGGCCAAGTGGTCCGACTCCAGTCGAATGGTGGTTGGTAGTGCATTCCACAGGCGAGGTCCCTGGACTGCAAATCTTCGATCTCCTTTGGACTTGTATCTGGCTTTGGGTATCTGGAGTAGGTTTTGATTGGTGGATCGCAGAATGCGATTGGGGTTATGGGCTTTTATTTTTTCGCATAGATATTGGGGGGCGTTGCCTTGAATACACTTATGTATTAGACAGAGTGCCTTGAAAGTGATTCTGTCTTTTACTGGCAACCAATGAAAGGATCTCAGTGAAGGTGAGATTGATTCCCATGTTTTTTTCCAGTCTCTAGTCGAGCGGCCGTATTTTGAACGACTTGCAGACGAGTGTGCTATCAAACGTGGCCACTGTGCTATCAAACGCTGCCACTGTGCCCATAAAGTGCTGCCAATATTACATCAAATGCTGCCACTGTGCTCATCAAATGCTGCCACTGTGCCCATCAAATTTTGCCAGTGTGCCCATCAAATGCTGCCGCTATGCAATCAAATGCTGCCAGTGTGACCATCAAATTCTACCAGTGTGCCCATTAAATGCTGCCAGTGTGCCCATCAAACGCTGCCAGTGTGCCCATCAAATGCTGCCAGTGTGCCCATCAAATGCTGCCAGTGTGCCCATCAAATGCTGCCACTGTGCCATTGAATGCCACCACTGTGACCCCCCCCCCCCCCCCCCCCCGCAGCCCCATGGCTCTAATCAGGTGCTTCAAAAACACCCCCGCCATTGTAATTCAGGCGCCCGACACCCAAAAAGCATGAATCTATCCATTGTTTAAGAGGGGGTGGCTGGAGAGACGGGGCGGCGCCTGTGCGCCCTCCTGCAACTGAACTTAAAACTGAACATGGGGCATATGTGCATGAATGGGAAGCTACCAAAAAATTACATACAAGAACTTCAAAGAATGAAATGTTATAAAAATCGATTTGAAAAGGTTGCGGTTTCACCAGTATTAAATATTAGGCTATAATTTTTTGCATATGGTTTACTTATATTTTAAAGTTTTTCTAAAGTTGAACTTTTTTCATTTTGGATAAAGTAGGGAACAGTTAAAACCACTGTAATGCCGCGTACAGACGGTCGTTTTTTGTGATGAAAAAAAACTACGTTTTTGAAAACGTCATTTAAAATTACCGTGTGTGGGGAAAACGTCGTTTTATGTCTTCTGAAAAACGAAAAAATAAAAATTCGAACATGCTTGAATTTTTTGTGTCGTTTTTTGTGTCAATTAAAATGATAGTGTGTGGGCAAAACGACATTTAAAACAACGTTTTTAAACCAGCGCATGCTCAGAAGCAGGTTATGAAGCTAGTTTCAATGGAAAAGAGTGCTGAACGTAACTGTGCTTTGCTAGAGCATTTTGAAAAAACGATGGTGTGTAGGCAACGTCGTTTTTGAAAATGAAGTTTCAAAAACGTTGTTTTATTTCATGATTTAAAACGTTGTTTTTTTCCATCACAAAAAACGACCGTCTGTACGCGGCATACGATTTTTCCCTTTACCTCCTGTCCTGTATACACAACAGTATATGCAGACAGTTATCACTGTAACAAGTTTCCCCATTGTAAGATTTTTCCTCAATTCCTGATCTGGTGAAAATACAATATTTTGTTTCCCCATTTTCATTACCAATGACAATGATCATCAGGATAAACACACAGCAAGATAGTATATCTTCCTTTACAGCAATACAATAAAGAGAGGGAAATTACATTTTTAAAAAAATAAAACAAAAAAATAGTACTTACAATAGTATTTTTCCAAAATACAACAGTCCATGTTTATGACACAGTGCACTAGCCAGAAAAATAACACACCTACAAATATGAACTTTGCATTCAACAAATTGCTTACTGGGATTAATTCTCTAAATAGTTATTTCGTATGCCTAATTACCCTGTGTGCTATGAATGTGCAATTATCTTTACATGAACAGGTGCGGGCAAAACAGTCTTATACATAGTAAAATTGAAGGAAACAAAAAATGCTACTGTGTTAAAAAAATTATATATATATATATATATATATATATATATATATATATATATATATATATATATATATATATATATATATATATATATACGAAAATTTAAATAGCAGAATAATGTATGGGGTTTCCATAGAACACAAACTTACAGAAAAAAAATGCATGCCTAAAAGTGATTAATGATCACACATTTTATCCAATTATTGCACTGCATTTTCTAATTTTCCAACAGCTGTGCCTTTTTTGACAAACAGTTACTCCAAATAGTGATATTTCATTAAATCGCACACTACTTTGCAAACCAAACATTTAAAAGATATATTTTCCCATGAAGAGTGCAAATTAAAATTACACCTTTTTTGAAACTACTTCAGTCCCCAGGCCCTTTTTCCCCTAAACCCTCTTGAGTCCTAAGCATTTCTTCAGTTTGGCTTTGAAGTCTGCCATATCGAATTTAGTTTTTGGGGGAATAGAGGACTTTTACTCGGAATCAAAAAAGAAAAAGAAAAAATGTGTGTGTATATATACAGTATATACAGTATAAACTATATTACTGAAAGTATTGGGACATCCCCTGGGCCGGCCTTTGGGGTGTGCGGGCTGTGCAGCCGCACAGGGCGCCAAAAGCAACAGGGGCGGCGTGCGGCCATCACAGCTCGCAGAATGTGAGTCGCAGACTCGCATTTAGTTTAACATGATGAATGATCATCATCATTCATCACAGGCAGGGGCAGCCGGGGCACTGCTCAGGTGGGCGCTGCAGAGGGGGGGGGGGCACTGTCACGCCGAAGTGTCAGACACTGTTCCCCTCCCTCCTCCTCCTCCTTGCTGCTTCTATAGTATCCTGCCGACTTTCTCATGCAAAGCACAGCATCCTACAGGAGGAGAAGAGAGACTGAGGGTGAGGGGACTCAAAACCCTGGAAAACTTTACAAAGGAGGAGACCGATATAGAAGAAAGAATCAGTGGCGAATTGGAGGAGCGCGCTGGATCGGGGATAGGAGCTCCATGATCGGCTGATCAGCATGTCATTTATCACACAGACAGCTGACCAGGAACAGACCGTGCAGGAGACCTGCTGCAGAATCAGCTACATCCACAATTCTTGGCTGGGTAAGAAAAACACTGACCTGAGGAGGGAGGGGGGAGAGCCAGAGAGGGGGGAATTGTTAGGATTCTTTGCTATCAACTCTGTGTTGTATGTGATGATCGGGAGTCAGGCCTGGTGCCAGCATAATACAATGTCCTGCAAAGAATAGTGTGTCCACTCCACAGGTGCTCCTATCATCCTGCCCTTTACTGTCACTCTGCCTGCCCCCTCCTGTCACACTGCCTTCCCCCCCTTGTCACACTTCCTGCCCCCCTCCTGTCACTCTGCCTGCCCCCCCTCCTGTCACACTGCCTGCCCCCCTTCCTGTCACTCTGCCTGCCCCCCCTCCTGTCACTCTGCCTGCCCCCCCTCCTGTCACTCTGCCTGCCCCCCCTCCTGTCACTCTGCCTGCCCCCCCTCCTGTCAGCCTGCCTGCCCCCCCTCCTGTCAGCCTGCCTGCCCCCTACCTGTCACTCTGCCTGCTCCCCCTCCTGTCACTCTGCCTGCCCCTCTCCTGTCAGCCTGCCTGCCCCCTACCTGTCACTCTGCCTGCCCCCTGTCATCCTGCCCCCTTCCCTGTCACTCTGCCTGCCTCCTTCTGTCACTCTGCCTGCCCATGGATTAAATAGTCCTGTTCCTTCCCCTGGCCCCCAGCTGATTCCACAGAATATACTGGAATGGCTGAACAGCCTTACGGCTCATTTACACATGTAGTGCCCTCTGAAGAGCAATCCACATTTGTATTGCTCTTTAGAGGGCATTTGAAAGGCGCCTGTTTAAACCCCACAGTATCGCCCCCGCAATTTATTGCATTGCACATGGATGCAGAGAGCCCCCATTAACTTGAATGGGCCACATTCGGCAGGCAATACTGCTTGCTGAACCCAACAGTGCAGACATGTTTTGCCACACTGTGATGCAAAGCATTTTGGCTGTGGCAAGTGTACAACCCCCTCTGCTGCCGTTTCAGCTTGAGGGAAATGGTTGGGTAGCAGTAATAACACAGCTCAACCTCTAATTTTTACTGTCCCCCCAACCACAAGTGTAAATGGAGTTGCAGGGCACTCTGAAAAGTGATCCATAGTGATCCGTGTTTTGAAGGTATTTGACAGGTGGTGAAGAAGCATTATATTGCCTCCTCACCACCTGTTTTTAACCCCTAAAAACCCATGCCACTGTGCTGTAGCCATGTGCATTGCACACGGTTGCAGCACAGCCCCATTCAGGTGAATGGGTTGGGTTAAGCAAATGCAGTGCCGTGCACCACTAAAATGTTTGGGTTGGGCTTAAAGAAAGGTGGCAACCCTAAGTGTCCCCCTGTGTGTTTCCTCTTTGTGTATGTTTAGGTGACGTGGGGGGGAGGGGCGCCACAGGATTAACTTGCACAGGGCGCCTGAACACCTAAGGCCGGTCCTGGACACCCCTCCAAATTAGTTTATTCAGATGTTCCATTCACGTCCATGGCCAAAGGTGTATAAAATCAAGCACCTAGGCATGCAGACTGCTTCTATAAACACTTGTGAAAGAATAGGTCGCTCCCAGGAGCTCAGTGAATTCAAGCATGGTACTGTGACAGGTTGCCACCTGTACAATCAGTTCATCCATGAAATTTCCCTGCTAATAAATATTCCACGGTCAACTGTTAATAGTGTTATAACAAAGTGGAAGCAACTGGGAACAGCAGCAACTGAGCCATGAAGCGGTAGGCCATGTAAACTGATAGAGTGGGGTCAGTGCATTTTGAAGCGCATAGTGCCACAGAGTCAATAGTTACAGACCTCCAAACTTTGTGTGGCCTTCAGATCAGCGCAAGAACAGTGCATAGAGAGCTCTTTCCATCTTCCCATCCTAGCCCCCTTGTACAAATCCCTCCAGTACAATAACCCCTTCCAACCTAACGCCTCAGTACAGACCTCCCTTCCAGCCTAACCCCTCAAAACAAGCTCCCCACCAACCTACCAAAACCTCAGTACAGACCTTCCTCCCAGTCTACCCCCTCCACCCTAGTCCCTCAAGATCCCTGCTCCCATACTAACCTGTTAGTACAAACAACCCTCAGTGCTGGCCCAATCAGTACAAACAACCCCATTTGCAGACCCCTCCCCCAGCCTAACCCCAGTTAGTCCTCCTCTCACCTGTGTCATATAACTTGAGCTGAGGAGGAGCTCTAATCTTGGCTCTAATCTGCAACTGTCAGATTGGCAGAAGTGGTGCTGCAAAACAGCTTTCCTTCTGCCTGTCTAACAGCAACACAAAAAATAAACATGTCAGGTGTTCGGGTGGCACGCACAGAATTTCAGTACCCAGTGAGAATCACCCCCCATCAGGTATGCCACTGCCTAGGCCCCATAAGTTCAGCAGCAGGGGCCACTGATAGAGAGGAGACTATGTAATCATTTTCAAAATCAGTTCTGGCTTGCCCTGCCAGATTGACAAAGAAGAAGTCACCGGAGCTTTCAATTGATAGGAGCCACAGAATGGAGGATTACTGTGCCTTCTCCCATCACTGTGACTGACTCCTTACCTTTGCTACAGTCACTCGGATGAGCATGTATAGGGATGTACTACAGCGCTACTACTTAATAATAAGCAAGAAAAAACACAACAAAAATAATCAAATTGTAAAGCTGGTATACAAAGAAAGGTGCACAAATCCAATAAAAGTGAAAAAAGATAATAGTGATGCGCTAATACCAACATTTGCTGCTGTTAATATACAGTAAACAACATGTGCTAGTGATACTAAATGCACAACCAAAAAATAGAAGAGGTATCAATCAAATACAATGTGATTATATATCAAACCATTGTGTAAAAACAAACAAACACAGAAACACATCCCCCTTTTCCACACACAGACCAGTGCAAATTGACTTGGAATGAGAAGGAACAATCCTATGGTGTACTGGAAGTTTTCACAGTGCTTGTTTTAGTTCAAGCTGATGCTCTGGTGATTCAGGGTGACACAGCTCATGAAAAAGACACAAAGGAGAAAAAAAAGATATGGTGAAATATTGCGGGTCAAAGGGAGAACATAAATGCAGTGATGCAATTACACTCACGAATCCCCAGATCAAAGTACAGCTTTTAGATAGCCTTTCATGCCGCTCAGTGCGGCAATCTCCTCGTACGAACAGATGTCCGTCGATCGCGTCACTATATATTATGTATATTAACAGCAGCAAATGTTGGTATTAGCGCATCACTTATATATTTTTTCACTCGGATGAGCAGCTTGCCTGGTGGAGGGGTGAGCATGGAGCAATGGGAGTTGTTGGGATCTTCAAAACGAGCATAAAAAGTGTAAGCATCAGAAATAGAAGCAACTCCAGATATTTTGCATTTCTGTGATGTTCTTAAAGTTATATTTAAGCTTCCTTTTTAAAAAAAAGTAACAGACAGGTTTACACCTGCTCTGTGCAATGTATCCCCAATCCTCCTCTTCTCAGGTACTGCTTCTGGCTCCTCCCCCGCCAAGTGCCCCTATGGCATTCATGCGGTCTCACTCCCGAGTTGACACAGACACAACGGTGTAGTAGGGCTCGGCCCCACCCCCACTTCCTCATCATAGTGTTTGATTAACAGGAGCCATTGGCTCCCTCTGCTATAAGTCTGACCAGAGACGCTGCTCTTGTGCACAGCACTGATTCAAGATAAGGGCTCAAGTAAGTATAAGGGGGTATCCTCTGCAACAGAGGGTTTCTGTCTTAATGTATAGAACGTATTAGCGTAAAAAAAAAAAAAAAAAAAAAAAGCTCAATGCTTTAAAACCACTTTAAAGCCCCTCCATCCTCTGTGTCTTTGGAAAAGTAGCTTTGAATTTTGAGAGCACATTAAGCTATGACTCTCTTTATACTTGCAATGAGGCTTCTACTTGCTCCTGAGTTTAAAGCGGAGTTCCGCCGAAAAAAAAAATATTAAAAGTCAGCAGCTGCAAATAGTGCAGCTGCTGACTTTTAATATATGGACACTTACCTGTCCTGGGTGCCCGCAATTCCCGATCTCTCCCTCGGCTCTCGGGTGCTGCCGCCGCCATCTTCGGTAAGAAAATCAGGAAGTGAAGCCTTGCGGCTTCACTTCTTGGTTCCCTACTGTGCATGCGCAGGTCACGCTGCGCGATCCTACTGGTCCCTGTTGTCTTCTGGGACCTGTGTGTCTCCCAGAAAACAGCGGGGGGGGGGCGGAGTAGGCGCAGTCACCACAGTGATCTATGCACGGAAGTGGGAGCAAATATCTGTATTACTCTCTCCTCCCCCCTGAAAGGTGTCAAATGTGACACCGGAGGAGGGGATGATTCCAAAAAGTGGAAGTTCCTTTTTTGGGTGGAACTCCGCTTTAAATACATCAACAGACCCAAACATGAAAGTATGGACTTTCAGAAGAGAGCAAATATTGTACTTGTTCTAGTTGTAGTAACATTCTACACTTCCTTGTGCATCTGCTCTTTACCCTTCCTCACACAGTGCAGTCACCATCATCTATTTCATTCACACATTTCTGGCCAGGACCGGTTCCAGGTAACTGCAGCAGTGCCCCCCCCCCCATAGTATTTAGCACCGATAGCGTGAGAGCCCTTCCAATTTATTTAAACATTCTACATATACTTACTGATATAGTCCATAAAAGTTAATGAATATTCCTACTGGTTCACACCCCTGACACTAACTTCTGTCTCTTTGAAGATCTGCCAGTTAGTCCATTCAAAATTGTTCTGTAACACTAAGGCCGCGTACACACGGTCGTTCCAAACCGATGAGAATGGTCCGACGGGCCATTTCCATCGGTTCACCTCTGAAGTGGCCTGATGGTCTGATGTGCGTACACACCATCGTTCCAAAAACCGATCGGGTCAGAACGCGGTGACGTCAAACACACAACGTGCTGAATAAAACAAAGTTCAATGCTTCCAAGCATGCGTCGACTTGATTCTGAGCATGCGCGGGTTTTGAACCAATGCTTTCTGTACTAACCATCGGTTTGGACCGATCGGGCAGCGGGTCATCGGTTCGATTTTGAAGCATGTTTTAAAATTTTGGACTGAAGGACAACAGACCGATGGGCTATACACACGGTCGGTTTGGACCGATGAAACTGAACCTCGGTCCATTCGCATCGGTTTTGTCCGACTGTGTGTACGCGGCCTAAGGCAGCATCACTAGGCCACACTGTGATAGGCTTTCTTGTTAGTTTACTGACTGTCAGCAAGGGATGGTAGGTAGGGACACACATGGTGGAAATGTGGTCATAAAGACTAAGGTGGGGATGAGTAATAGTTTTAAAAAGCTCTACGATGGCCCTATAAAGCCATCTATTTATATACTGTATACTGTACTCAATCAAGTATGTTCACTCCTTGAGTGGCAATAGTGACCTGCTGATGAAAGTTTAGTAGAAAGTCTGTCAAGCTGAAATGATTGTGAATCGATGATAACCAATCACAATCCGCCCCTCTAGAGTTCCCACCACTGCTCTTATGAAAAGTTCTTTACTGGTATAGAGTTTTCAAAGCAGCCACTTTAAAACTATTGAATGTGAAATAATATTTTTAGACTTCTAGAAATAAATTAGTGTTCAAAAATAAGTAGCGCTATTTGGCCCAGATTCTCAAAAGAGATACGACGGTGTATTTCCAGATACGCCGTCGTATCTCTGCGTTGAGCCGTCGTATCTATGCGACTGATTCTTACAATCAGTTACACATAGATATCCATTAGATCCGACAGGCGTAAGTCTCTTACGCCGTCGGATTTTAAGTGCAATTTTTTTTGGCCCGCTAGGTGGCGCTTCCGTCGAAATCCACGGTGAGTATGCAAATTAGCTAGATACGCAAATTCCCGAACGTACGCGTGGCCGACGCAGTAAAGTTACGATGTTTACGTTAGGCTTTTCCCGGCGTAAAGTTGCCCCTGGGTCTATGAGGCGCAGCCAATGTTAAGTATGGCCGTCGTTCCCATGTCGAAAATTTAAAAATTGACTTTGTTTGCGTAAGTCGTCCGTGAATGGGGCTGGACGTCATTTACGTTCATGTCGAAACCAATGATGTCCTTGCGACGTCATTTGGAGCAATGAACACTGGGATATTTTACGAACGGCGCATGCACAGTTCGTTCCACGCGGGGACGCGCTTCATTTAAATGATACACGCCCCTTACCTGCCAAATTTGAATTCCGCCGGGTGATTTACGATACGCCGCCGCAACTTTACAGGCAAGTGCTTTGTGAATAAAGCACTTGCCTGAAAAACTTGTGGCGGCGTAACGTAAATCAGATACGTTACGCCCGCACAAATTTGCGGCGATCTACGTGAATCTGCCCCTAAGTGTCAAAAAAAGATGTCCAAAAGATGTCTGATTGACACAGAACCAGGAACGTTAGAGAAAATTCAAATGTTGTGTATATAAACAAGCACCATGTGACACTTGTGATAAATAATAGTGTATATAACATAAAGTCCATAAATTGAAATTCAATCGTTGAATGTGTGTTCAAATCTTCTAGTCATCTACCACACTCGGGTGCTAGTGATTCCTCTCCCATCAGATAAAACACTCACCAACTCAATATGCCTTATGCCCTGTACACACGATCGGTTCGTCTGATGAAAACGGTCCGATGGACCGTTTTCATCGGACGAACCGATCGTGTGTGGGCCCCATCGTTTTTTTCCCCATCGGTGAAAAAACTTAGAACCTGTTTTAAAATTATCTAATGGTTGAAAAAAAAACGATCGCCTGTGGGCAAGTCCATCTGTTAAAAATCCATGCATGCTCAGAATCAAGTTGAACTTCATTTTTCTCAGCACGTCATAGTGTTTTACGTCACCGCATTCTGACACAAACTGATTTTTAACTGATGGTGTCTAGGCAAGACTGATGAAAGTCAGCTTCATCGGATATCTGATGAAAAAATCCATCTGTCCGTTTTCATCGGATGAACTGATCGTAAACGTGAAAAACCCTCTCAGAAAGGTTTACCAGATGTTCCAACTTCCAATCATATGATTACCGGATCTCTCCGCATGTAAATAATAAAAAATGTGCACAATAGTGTAATACTGTAAAAACTGTTTTAATAAAACACTATGCAAAACTTCAACCATTACACTTACATAATTTCCTTAAAAACCAGCAACAATATCATAGCAAACTGCTAATGAATGCCTCCGCCAGTGAAATGTGGTCACGGCCGACCAGAGGTAAACAGATAGACTCTCAACACCACTCGCTATCCCCGCTTGGAGCTTTGCTTCCTGAATTGGCCTGGCATGTCACACATCAAACGTTAGCTCAGATGGTTGCCGCACAGCCACGCCCCGACATGTTTCGTCACACGGACTTAATCATGGGATTTTGGATATAGATATCACACGGACGATTAATCCAATGATTAAGTCTGTGGGACGGCAACCATCTGAGCTAACGTTTGAGGCGGCGTACACACGGTCAGTCCAAACTGATGAAAACCGACCGTGTGTATGGCCCATCGGTCTTTTGTCCTTCGGACAAAAGTTAGAGAACTTGCTTTAAAATCGAACCGATGGACCGCTGACCGATAGGTCCAAACCGATGGTTAGTACACAAAAGCATCAGTTTAAAACCTGCACATGCTCAGAATCAAGTCGACGCATGCTTGGAAGCATTGAACTTCGTTTTTTTCAGCACGTCGTTGTGTTTTACGTCACCGCGTTCTGACCCGATCGGTTTTTGGAACGATGGTGTGTAGGCACATCAGACCATCAGTCTACTTCAGCGGTGAACCGATGAAAATGGTCCGTCGGACCATTCTCATCGGATAGATCGACCGTGTGTACGCGGCCTGACGTGTAACGTGCCAGGTTAATAAAAACAAAAAATCTATGGTTTATGAGAAACAGTAGGCTCTGGCAGGTCTGAATTTACAACAGGTGCTTTCTTAAGGTACTCAGAGTCCCTGGACATTCCTAGGTACCTGAATTTATGTATATGTTGTGGGGATAATAGCATAACATAACAAAAAGCAATAAAGGCAATTTTCTGTCCTATATTATATGTTTCCTCTCTCATTTCTCTTTGCTGCCTTCCCTGTGAAATAATAACATACAAATAAATAGACCCCTCTTCCCATACATACTCATATGCATAAGTATGAGTATTTAGAAATTACTTGTGTATATTCCCTTTGCACACGTTTCTGGAAAAAAAAGGCTCTTTTGTAGTGGGTGCTGCAGCGATCATCAGCTGGACACTTGATATACCAAAAGCAAATGCACATGTTCTCCAGCACACCTCAGTGTGCAGCTGAACATGCCAATCAGGCACATCACCAGGTCTCACTGAATAGGAGCTGTGATCAGTACACATCCCGGTGATGTGCCCGATTGGCATGTGACAGCTGCACACTGAGGAGCTTGCTGAGACCACTCCTAATTACCAAATGAATTATATAAATATGGTTGCACATCTACAAATAAGGATTATGTGTGTCAGTGTACCTGTCAGTGCTGCTTATCCGTGTACCTGTCACAGGACCATCAGTGCAGCCTATCAGTGTACCTGTCACCGCAGCCATCAGTTCAAAAATATTTAATTTCCTCATTGTCCAAAGAATTGTGGGAAAAAATTACAACGTCAAAAGACTCTTGCTAAATACCTTGGACTTTCTACTTTCCTAAAAGGGGTCACCGGGGCGGTGGACAGGCCCTTCTGTTTGTAGCTGTCTGCTGTTTTGGGGCCTCAGGAAATGAGATAGGCCGACAGTACATCAGGATTGATATATTATGAAACTCCCAAAACTTTTGTCATTTACCTTTAACCACTTCAAGTCCAGGCGCTTTCACCCCCTTCCAGTCTAGGCCAATTTTAAGCTTTCAGCGCTGTCACACTTTGAGTGACAATTACTCAGGGATGCAACACTGTACCCACATTCAATTTATATAGTTTATATTTTTTTTTAATTATTATATGATTATTTATATATATTTTTTTGAGACAGATAAAACTTTCTTTTGGTGGTATGAAAATAAATTACTGAAAAAACAAACAAACACAGTTTGCAAATAAATAATCTTTCTTTATAAAAATAGGCCAAAATGTACCCTGCTACATTTTTATAGTACAAATAACCCAAATCAGTGTATATTGTTTAGTCTGTGTGAAAGTTATAGAGTGTACAAACCATAGGTTTGCACAGCCTGTTGGATTAGGGTGTGCACCTGAAAGCTCAAAAACACTGTACCGATCTCTCACTGTGTTCATTTAGAAAGGGAAGGGGCCGGTAAATGACATTACTCCTTCCCCCACTCATCCTGAAATATCATCTATGTGTGCCTGTGACAGATTTACCCGGGACAGAGGCTTTTGGAGGGGACTGAATGCTAGCCTCTTGCCTTGCGATCATGGGCCCTGGCATTTGGGGGAAGGGTGCTCTTTGTGAGCTGTATGCCTGGGACCCCGTATATGCCATTAGAGTGACTGATTCATACTGTTGGGACATGCAGTGTAAGGAGATGCTAATGCCATCCCCTCCAGCCATCTGCCTGTTCTCTGTGCTAATTGACCCGGATATTGTGTGAAGATGTCCTGTGTTTACACTTATTATAATGTGTATTGTATAGCAGGTGAGCGAGGAGACGTGACGTCTACCATGAAAAGTCATATCTATTAGTCACCTAGTCTGGGTAAATTATTAGTTAATTAGCTCATGTTAATTTATGTTCTGGTTACCTCCTCTAACTGTATATAAGGTTGTATTCTTGGTTCTATTAAACACTCCATATTCAGCAGACAAAAGTCTCATCTCGTTGTGTGCTTGTGAGCAGCTGGAATATCTGATATCTATATCCAGACTGATAGGAAGTGGTATATGACAGAAGCACTCAAGCAGAGTGTGGGATGTTCCATTACAGTGCCCACTGCAGTAGCCAATGGCAGAGGAGGGAAGCCAGCCATGCTGTGGGAGGGGACACCGGGCAGCAGGGGGAATCTGCACTGCAGGGAGTGATTAGGGTGTGCCTGGGCACACCTGGCACACCCTGTGCACACGCCTATGGTACAAACTACAAACTATGGTATGGCATAGGGCGATGATCAGGATGCTGGTATGTTTATGGTGGAGATCAGAATGCTGGTATTGCATAAGGTGGTGATCAGAACGCTGGTACGGCATATGGCAATGATCAAGATACTTGGTTTCTATTCAGTACTATGTGATTGCTGTAATTGGACAATACCATGTGATTACCGAACACAGCAGCAATGTGATCTGCTGTGTCTGGGACACACATCGATCACCGGGCTCCTGGGTGCATGCTCTGTGAGCTGCCGTGGGCTGACGTAAAGGTATGTTAACCTTCTTTGGCACTGCTTCCCATCCACTGTTTATAGGCTGTGTGCGGACAGTAATCAGTTACATTTTTTTTTTACATGATACATGTTAAGCTAAATCTATATATAGATATTTTGTATTTACTTCTATGTATAATAATTGATAAGCACATTAGAATTGACTATGTACCCTTTTTACAAGGTTTTTTGTTTTCAGACACATGCCTAGAAAACCTAGCTGACCTTCACAATTGTGCCAAAACAAATGGACCTGATAAAGATTATATTTTTTTTTTCTTGTACATTCTGTGTAAAAAGGACAAAAATCGATAATTTTATTTTAGCAAATACACATTTGAAATGGAAGAATCAGACATGTGAAAAGCCTGTCAGGTTGATCATGTTTGTTTACAGTCACTGTGCAAAAGTTCAGCCAGCTCTGTTAAGGCAGTAGGATACTTTTTAAAGCCTCTAAAAATGTATCAATTAAATAAAAAAGGGATAAATATTTGGATTGTACCATTTTGCCTTTTTCTTTTTTTATGCAGAATACTGAACATGTACTTAATTTTTTTTTGATTTAGACTTTATTAGACATTTTTGAAAGTAGAGCCTGTAAAAATGAAAATGAAATCAGTCGCTATATTCATTCAAAGGGTAACTCCACTTTTGTGTGGGAAAAAATAGCAAATAAAGAAAAAATAATATAGCGTGTACAATTGTGTGATACAAGTTATATTGTAATTGAATGTTATTAACAATTACTTTTCCTTTTCAATCTGCAGCCGCTGTAATTTTTGATAAATGAAAAGCAATATGGCTACATGGAGTTGTTCTGCTTGTGTGATTGGCCCACCAATTTTCCAAGAAGTCTGCCCAAGATACAAGTCAGATTTCAGGCATCCCCTGCAACAAAAATTACATTTTTGGTGAGTTATTTCCAATAAGAACACGTCTAAAGGGATGCAGGCCCAGCAGTTTTCCTCTTTAGTGCCCTGCAGCTACCACAGCTGACTGAAAATTATGAAACCACTCCCATTATACTCATTTATCTCAGAGGCACAGACAAACACACATGGATTTCTTCAGAATAATAAAAGGTAGGAATCTACAACAAAGGTTGTTATAATCCTTGCAATGTTTTTTTCTCAACAAAAGTGAAGTTACGCATTAAAGATTTAAAAACTGCAATATATTACATGTGTGTCTTTGGTTTTGGATTCACATTTGTTGAGATAAGCTACCAGATCATGGGAGTGTATTAATCAGACAGGAATTTGACTATGGACTCACGATCGTAAATTCCGACAAGAAAATCATGGATTTTTTTCCAACGCAATTTTGGCTCAAACTTGTGTTTCATACACACGGTCACACAAAATTCTGACCGTTAAGAACACGGTGACGTACAACACTACAACGACCCGAGAAAAGGTTCAATGATTCCGAGCATGCTTCAAATTGATTCTGAGCATGCATGTTTTTTTTTTGCGCGTCGGAATTGCATACAGACGATCGGAATTTCCAACAAGAACTTTTCCCGTAGGAAAATTTGAGAACCAGCTCTCAAATTTTTGCTGTCGGAAATTCCGACAGAAAAAGTCCAAAGGTGCCTACACACGATCAGAATTTCTGACCAAAAGCTTGCATCAAACTTTTCTTATCGGAAATTCCGATCATGTGTATGCGGCATTAGTTTTCATAAATCTGATTATGACTTTTCACTCACAATCTACTGTATATTTTCTCTCTCTGTCTCTCTCTCTCTCTCTCTCTCTCTCTCTCTCTCTCTCTGTATCAAGTTTAATATGTCAATGTTTCAAATACATTTAAAAAAAAAATAATGCTACAAGATACTCTACTAAAAAGTATAAAAAATAAATCACCATATGAAATACCTCAGGGAAAACAAACATGGAAGTAATACTTTTTGTATAGTGTAGATTTTCCATGCACTGTCATTGACAATAAAACCAAACCTTGGAATATGTTGATGTCCAGCTAACCCAGGCAACTAGTATTTTCAGAAGCAGATCAAAAATTAAAGTCTAACTATTTTACTAACTATAGGTTTTCTTTAGATATCTGCTATCTTTTTCATATCACGTAGTGCACAGCAAGGTTGCACAGTGGTTTCCAATTTAGTGGTATTGTGATCCTGAGTTCAAATTCAACAAGGGATGCAGCCTTCATGAAGTCTGTATGTGCCCATTGTGATATTTGATCTTCTACCAACTCAAATCATCTTTGTAGGATTATTGTCATCTATATAGGATCATCATTATCCAGTATATATGTGCATAAAAAAACTTGGAAATCTACATACATATTTGTACCTTTGATAAACCACAGATAATCACAGTAGGACAGCTAGCTAAGGGGTTTCATGAGTCGACATTGGCTACAGTACATGTAGTAGAGAAAGAACATCTCCATCTGGTTGTGGTTTAAATCTGAAATGACTGGAATTTAGCTTTCCATTTATCAGGTTTTGTATTGAAGATACTGTATAATACTGAAAACTGAAATAACAGGACAGTTGTAGTATTATAATTTATATTAGCGGGGGCGCATGCGCGGCGCGATGCAAGCAGGACGCGGCTGAGCTGAGCTCCGTCAGACCGGCTCTTCTAGGCTAGAATCCCGGGGCCATCCGATCACAACAAGCACCCAAAAACAGTTCCAGCACCCCCGCGGAACACCCCGGTGCATGCCAGCCAAAAAAAAAGGGCGAAACGGCCGCTCCACCAACTCGCTCACGAATTACCTCCTGGGCCTGGAGCGCTCCATAAGCCCTAAGAAGAAGATGTCTCAAGATGGCGCCAACATACACGCGGCCTCCGGCGGCTCCAAGCAGCCTGCAGCTCTGCTTCCAGGCAACAGTGAGTACTCACCTCATCTCACTAAATCAGATTTAGATGCCAGCTTGGCTGCTATCTATGAAAAGCTGGTGGGCAAGCTGGAGTCAGAGCTTCATAGATCCACCAGTGTACTCTCACAAGAGATTGCCTGTATAGGAGGCCGCACAGATGTGCTAGAAACTAAGCATGAAGAATTATCCCTGGCTCATAAGGATCTCAGAAAAGATTATGAAAATCTAGCTGACAGTTTTTCCTTTATGCAAGCCCATATAGAGGATTTGGACAACAGAAACAGGAGAAATAATGTCAGGGTGCGTGGCATACCAGAATCCATCACAGATATTAAGCAAACCATTACTACATTATTCCACAACCTAGTTCCTGACAAACCTCTGTCTGCCTTTACATGCAACAGGCTCCATGGAGCCCTGAGGCCTAAACCGGCCCCAGACAAACCCCCGCGTGATGTTATCATGTGCATGAGAGACTTTATTGTCAAAGAAGAAATCATGAGAGCCTCCAGAAACGCACATAACATAGATCTTGATGGAGTTAGATTACAAATATATCCTGATATTTCCCCTGCTACTCTGGACAGAAGGCGTAGAATGAAGGAGGTCACTAGCGTACTACAGGCTGCTAGAATAAAATATCGATGGGGTTTTCCATTTAAGCTCTCCATTTTACACAACGGTAACACGCATGTGGTTTACAACGTCATTGAAGGTAAAGAGCTTCTAGCTAAGCTCGGGCTACTGGAACATTCTCCACCCAGACGATTCCCTCCCACGCCAAGATCCTCCTCCGGATGGTCCACTCCCTCATCCAGGCGTTCACAACGAAACCACGACGGATGGAATCGACTCTTCGACCCAATAGATCCTGCGACCGGATTCCCCCCTCTGGGATGATTCATCAATGCTTAGAGACCTCTACGTGATCAAATAAGAATTCTTGAAGCAGATCTTCGAAATAGAATTACCTTATATATTTTTTTTTCTCTTTTTCTTCTCCTCTCCCACCCTACTTATTGGAGACTATGACTCTTTTTTTTTTTATTTATCTCCCCTCCTCCCATATTTTCTTTTATAGGTATTTCCAATCCTGTTTGGGTACCCCACTCTACGGTGATCGCCTCTTGGACTGCAACGTGAGCTTTTTTGATACTAAACATTTATTAGGTTGACTCACCCCTTAATATCCTGGTTTGTTTATAATGTATCAGAACTATAAAGGATAGTCTCCCCCCCCCCCCCCCCTTACGGTAATTCTGCTTCCTTTTTTCCAGGTTGGAACATAGATGTTCCCAGTTATAGATACATGCATATATACTAGACCACCCAAATATTTCATAGTTTATATGGCGCAATTGTATCACCATGCACTTAAAAATTTCTTTAGTTCATTTTGTTATATAGCCTAGAGCACGTGCTGGTGCTGGTTTGCCCCACTTCTACCCTTGAGTGCTCCCTCTCATCCTGATTTAGAGATGCAGCAGGGATCCCCACTGGTAGATTTAGGACAGTATTGTCCTCTTGTTCAACTTCTATGGCTGTGGGGCCTTTTTTCCCACAGTCCCCTTTTTCTTTTTCAGTTTTTTGTTGATATTTTTTTTATTCATAATGGAAGACTCATTATATCGAATATGTTTGGTATGTTGCTGACAGATATGACTTGTTTACATGCTTGCAAAGTGAAATTCCTTATTCCACACTATAGACCATCGAATACGAATTCCCACCCACATGACTGTTATGCAAGGCTGGACTACATATTTTGTGCAGTCCACACATTTTAATAACAAAATCTAAATACTCACTGACCCCACCAGGCAATCTACTTCTCACCTCACCCACCTATCACGGCTACTCGACTATACTTCATAATGGGACTTAAAATCTTTTCACACAATGTGCAGGGATTCAACTCCCCAAATAAACGCAAAAAAGCCTTCAAACATTATAAAAGATTAGGTGCAGACATCATCTTATTACAAGAGACACACTTCTCTTCCACTAACCATCCCAAATACTTTGATAGATCCTTTAACCAGGTTCACTATACCACCTTTGCCAATAAGTCCAGAGGGGTTGCCATCATGGTTCGGAATACAATTGTACTAGAAATTTCCAATGTCTACAAAGATGCAGACAGCCGCTTTATTATTTTAAAAGGTAACTTGAACAGACGCTCTCTCACAATAGCCTCAGTATATGCCCCCAATGACTCACAAACATTATTCTTTAACAAATTTTTTGATGTCCTTGACCAATACATCTCCCCACATATGATTATCGGTGGCGATTTTTATCTTGCTGCCCATCCGGCATTAGACAGAAGTAGAGTTGTTCCCTCCTCCAAAGCCTTCACCAAATCCATCAATCGCTCACTTAGTAAATTTCAATTAATAGATGCATGGAGAGCCCACAACACAGGCATCAAAGAATATACTTATTATTCCCACCCACATGACTGTTATGCAAGGCTGGACTACATATTTTGTACTCCCATCTTGCTGGCTAACTCCCCCTCTACCACTATACATCCTTGCCCATGGTCGGACCACAACATGGTGGTCTTCGAAACAACTCATATAGGACTTCCTCCTACTACATTCAGCTGGAGAATAAATGACTCATTGCTATCGGACCAACCCACATTTCAAAAAATCTACACACGCATAGAGGAGTACTTTACAGACAATAAGCCAGAGGACTCCCCCCCCACGGCTATTTGGGCCGCGCATAAGGCTGTCTTGAGAGGTAATTTTATTAGCATCGCTGCGGCTAAGAAAAAGGCCAAATTGACGGACATCAAATGTCTCACCAAAGAACTCCACGACCTCTATAACAAGCTCAGTCATTCCTCTACCCCAGAACTAACCAACCTAATTTAAACGAAACGTCTAGCCCTAGACACATTGTTGTCAGAGGACACAGAAAAATCAATGAGATTTTCCAAATCCAAATTTTTGCTACACGGAAACTCAGCCTCCACAATGTTCGCCAGAAAGCTGAATTCAGAATCTAAACCCCCACATCTTTATAAATTAAGAAACTCAAATGGCCATCTAGTTTCTCATCCCCAGGAAGTTATGAAAATCTTCACATCCTTCTACAAAGACCTCCTATCTGGCCCTCAATCACACCCCTCCCCTGATTCACTGAAATGGCTAGAAAAAATCCATCTCCCTACCCTCACAGTGGAACAAATAGCTATCTTAAATGAACCATGCTCTGACCTAGAACTTATAGATCTCATAAAATCTCTAAAAACTTCAACTGCCCCAGGCCCCGATGGTTTCTCTACCACATATTATAAAAAATTTGCCACCCTCCTTGTCCCAAACCTTACCAGACTGTTTAATCATGTTCTAATGGGAGGACAATTCCCAGATGACATGCTACTAGCAAATCTATCACTAATCCCCAAGCCCCAAAAGGACCATTCCTTACCACAAAATTTCCGTCCTATATCCGTTCTAAATAATGACCTCAAACTATTCGGAAAACTTCTAGCCAATAGATTAGCCTCGGTCATCACCTCCCTCATCAAAGCTGACCAATCTGGTTTCATACCAAGCAGACAATTAACGGACAACATAAGGCTTGCAACTAACATAATACAAGATGCTATCCTCTTCTCTCTCCCGGTCTGTATATTGAGCCTAGATATACATAAGGCCTTTGATAGTGTCAATTGGTCTTATTTAAATCTTCTCCTTCCCAAATTTGGGATTTCTGATAAATTCATTCACTGATTTAATGCCTTATATCAGGCCCCTCAGACTAGGATTAGAATTCCAGGACACAACTCAGACTTTTTCCCCCTTAGCAGAGGCACTAGACAGGGGTGTCCCCTCTCCCCACTTTTATTTGCCCTAGCAATTGAACCTCTTGCCCAAGCAATTAGACAAAACGATTTCATTAAAGGATATCGAAAGGACCCCGATCAATTTAAAATAAATTTATATGCTGACGACGCACTGCTCTTCATAACAGATCCCTTGATATCACTACCCAACCTTCTGTCTGAATTAAATTCCTTCCATAAACTCTCAGGTTTGTTCATCAACATTAAGAAATGCTCAGCCTTACCAATCAATTACCCCCCAGACACTCTCTCCTTCCTACAAAAGAATTTTAATTTTACATGGTCTTCCACTTCGCTCAAATATTTGGGTGTTAATGTTACCCCCTCCTACAAATTATTATATAACGCAAACTACCTCCCCCTCTTCTCCCATATAAAAACACTGCTTAAAAACTGGTCCTCCTTCCACATCTCTTTTCTGGGAAGGATTTGTGCTGTCAAGATGACAATATTACCCAAACTCCTTTTTTACTACAGAGCTCTCCCCATTAACGTACCGAAAACCCGCATAGTTGCCTTACAGAGAGAACTAAATAAATTCATCTGGATGAATAAAAAACCAAGAAGTAGTTACAATCTTATGCACGAAACACAAATCAATGGTGGCCTGGGCCTCCCACACCTCTGGTACTATTTTTTATCAGCTAGACTCACACAAATAGCTCAATGGCATTCCCCAGATAGATCCATCCCATGGCTGAGATTTGAATCTTCAGCCCTATCCCCTTCTTCTTTAAAAAGTTTATTATGGTCCAACTCCAGAAAATATTTCAACACCTCAAAGAAGAATGTAATTGTTGCCCACTCTTTGCAGTTGTGGAATAGGATTAAAGAACCTCTCAACCTCTCTTCATTGATCCCCCCTCTGTCTTCGTATATAGGGGACCATAGATTCCCACCTGCATATCCTGACGGCTCGGGGTTCCATGAATGGACACACAGAAATCTGACGGATCTTAACTCCATACTCTTAGATAAAAAATTCTCCTCTTTTCCCTCATTACAATCTAGATTTAATCTTCCCAGCACTGAGATATCTAACTACAATCTAATCAAAAATTTCTATGCTAAACACTATTCCCTCTCAGTTACATCCCCCCGTACCATCTTTGAGGACATTTGCCTTACTTCACCTAGAGATCATGGTCTGATCTCTCGTATATACAAATTCCTAAACAATCTTCATCAACCTGATAAAACCGCCCCCATGCTTAGCTGGGAAAGAGATCTAGACTGCACTCTACCCATAGAAACATGGCATAAAATGATTGACAATCTTCGTAAAAGCAATCTGGCCACTAACTTCAGAGAAACCCCACTGAAGCTCTTTACCAGATGGTATTTGACACCTACAAAAATCCACACTTTTTATCCCTCCTCCTCACCATTGTGCTTCAGGGGCTGCCCTGTTGAGGGCTCCTATATCCACATTTTCTGGAGCTGTGACCTTCTGGAACCCATATGGCGGGCAGCTGTGAACAGGCTGGAGGCCTCTTCAGGTTGCAGAGTCATTCTCTCACCCTTGACTTGCTTGCTGTTTGCAGATGCTCACAATATCCCCCTACCATGTAATAGATTGCTCCATTCTCTTATCGGTTCAATCCAGTGGATGATTGCTTGCAATTGGAAATCAAATAACCTACCATGGCCGCAGGTCTTGTCCAGAATGGATATGCTCAATCTATCCGAGAGGATCTTTCACACTCTCTCGGATAGTATGCAAATATACAATGATAAATGGAATTATTGGTTGCTACCTTGAAAGAATGTCCACCTGTCCATAACGCTGACTACCCATGTTTGAAGTACACATTGAATATTGTAATAATGAATGCCTGGCACTATCCCCCATCCTATGTAATATTATTGGCCTCAGGAATGTCCTATCATTACTGTAAGATCCCTGTATTATGTATTACGTTTTTCAACTTTTACATTTTCATACTGTAAGCGAAATTACTCTGTCTTGTCATTATCTTCCAAATAAAGCTTTTGTAAACAATAATTTATATTAGCAAAACATTTAAAGTTTAATATATTTTCAGATTAATAGGAGACACTGTGATCAAATTGGATTTCATAGAGGAGAGTCATATGTTATGGAATTGTGAGGACCAAGGTATTATGTATAGAAGAATCCATAGGAAAAATCACAATTTACTGCATTATATTGGCTTGCCTGAAATTCCTTCTGATCAGAGTGCTTTTTAATAATCTGTGATTTGACAGCTCCTAAGCATCTATAATGCTTAGCAGCAGATCCAACTAAAATATTTAATATCTGAAGTAAGCCATTTTAATTAAAAAGAAAGCCAAAGGCTGATTTATTCATTTCTATTGGTTGTAGTGGTCAAAGTAGTGTTGGACAATTAAAAAGTTCAATAATTGTTCACATAATTTCACTACTCAGTATTCATCCATCTATCTAGCTATCTAGTAATACAATATAATATAATATAATTTAAATAAGGTGAAATATATAATACAAAGCTTATTTCATTCATAGAGAAAGGGGAAGGAGATATATCAAGGGCTACTCCTAGGGGGGCCCTGATCGCCAGTGATGGTAGGACATTTGTGGTACCCAGACAGAAAACACTTGTTTATAAAATGATTAACAATTTATTACAAAAAAAAATACAAAAATACAGCAATGAAAGTCACAAGAGTGACATGACACACAAGATTACAAGATTAAAAACATTTACAATCTCCACAGACAGGTAGAGACGAAATTTGATGTGAATAGTGACATATCCTCGACATGTTTCGTGACCACTGCCGCTTCTTCAGAGGCGTCTATCTATAACATCTGAGAGAATATATAATCTCATAAATACAATGTCAGAATTTGCTACATTATAGCTAAGCTACTAGTAATGTGGTTTTCTTTTCTTTTTTATGTCAATCATTTTTATTCAGTTTTCAGTACAAAAAAAGAAAAATAGGTAAGCCTTACAGTCTATGAAATTAATACATATATCATGTAATGATACAAAGAATCATGAATGATATACAGTTGTACATATACATAAGCAATGACATACATTACAAGTGGCAACTGTAAGTCTGAAAGCACCATCCAACCCCACCAGGCCCCCCAATGGGAACTTAATGTGTCCTGGTAGGGGGACAGAACCCACAGTCCCTATTCCAGAGCAACGGTCTCAGGTGGCAGAAGTGCTTAAAAGGATAACAGGTAAACAATGTACAAGAGCATTTGGAAACTAAGGATGATTTACATCAACATTTAAGTAATGGTATGTAATGTTATGTATAAACCAGAACGTGTAGCACTGATCCTCCTCTAGGTCCCAGGTAGGAGGCCCAAGGAGAAGGGGGAATGGGGAAGGAGGGAGAGCGATGGGTATATAGATGAAAGGAAGGTAGACAGGAAGAAGACTGTTAGGTAATAGTGTAAGGAGTTATAGTATAGTAGGCATGTCAACAACTAGACCCCAACGCAGAAGACTCAATTCGTTCCAGGAGGGGGTATGCTTGTAGGAACTCCTCTGAAGAAAAAGACCCACTTCAGTGAGTATTGCTTGGGTGTATAATCATGGGCAAGGTGAGGCTCTATGATCAGATAACCAAATTTGCCAGTGGCGATAGAATTTACCTTATTTAGGATATCAATGATATTACTAAGAGAGGGTATAGAATGTTGTTTCCAGAAGTGGGTAATCGATAAGCGGGCAGAAATGAGTATGTGTGTAATGATAGGGTGGAACTCCAGGGGCCAATCTGAGAGGCCTAGTCCAAAGAGAGCCAACTGCAGGGGTTATTTTGACAGGTAGGTTAGTAAGTTCTTGAATGAGGGTTGATAAGCCCGTCTATAGACTGGCCATGGACAGGGATTCCCACCAAATATGAAATATGTGTCCATCCATGCCGCAATTTCTCCAACATTTGCTGGAGTGAGACAAGGAAATTCGAGACATTCTTACAGGAGTGTAGTACCATTTATATAGAATTTTCATCACAGTTTCTCAATGAGATATGTTTTTGAGAAAACGGAAGACGAGCGGATAGCTTGGTACCAGAGGGGAGAAGGGAATTGGATTTGTAGTTTGAACTCCCAATAGGCTATAGCTGGGACGGTTACGTCTTGCTTTGGTTTTGTTAGTAGTCCATACAGATGAGATATTCCACAGAGTTCGTTGTTGGAGGGGTTGAAAAACTGCAGCAGGTCTTTGGTCCAGGTGTTTTGCGAGATTGTGGTGGAGGTGAGCAAATGGCATATTCTCAAGTATATATAAAAGTCTTTGTTTGGAATGGCAAATTAATCTTTGATTTGTTGGAAAGAGAGAAGTTGGTGATGTTGGTACATATCACCTATCTTCCGTAGGCCTTGTGAGGACCACGACTGTAGTGGTAGGTCCGGTGACAGGAGCAATAAAGCTGCTATTGGCAGTTGATGGAGAGCTTGGGTGTGTATACCTCCTGCTGTTTGTTGTACCGATTTCCATATGGTTATTGTTGCATTGACTGTTGGGAGGAAGGATCGTGGTGGATGATATCCCATCCATATGGCAGCCAAAAAGTGTGAGGGGGTATGGGCGAGATTTGAAGCTTCTATCAGTGTCCAGGGATGTGATGAGGAGAGTTCCCATAGCTTTTTGGTCTGATCCCAGATTACAGCTTTGTAATATGATCTGAGATCGGGAACTCCTAGACCAGCATACTTCGTAGGGATATTGAGTAAAGAAGCTTTAATACATGGTTTACATGCAGCCCATATGAATTTATTAATGATCCTTTGGAGCAAAGCAATGTCTGATTGTAAAACAGGCACTGGCATGGTCCTGAAGAAATACGGGACATGTGGCAAAAGAAACATTTTGGATAAGGCAATTTGTCCTGCCCAGGAACATTCATGGAGAGGTGTGATTTAGCAATTTCCTGCGGTTTCTGGCTTAAGAGAGAGATGTTAGTTTGCAGTAGTGAGCTAGAAGGGGAAGTCAGTTGAATACCCAGGTATGTCATAGAAGAGTTGGGGGCCCAGGAAAAAGGAGACAATTAAGTAATATTTGATCTTAATTGTGGGGATAGTGAGATCCCTAGCATAGCTGACTTGGAGTGGTTTAGTTTATACATAGATACCTGGCTAAATTGATGTAGAAGGTCACATAGTGAGGGAAGGGATTTCAAAGGATTAGTGAGCGATATGATTATATTGTCGGCATAAAGGCCGATCTTATGGGCTACTTGATCAACTACAAATCCAGCGATACCTGTCTGCATTCTAATTGCTTGTGCCAGGGGTTCAATCACTAGCGCGAAAATTAAGGGGGATAAGGGGTATCCCTGTCTGGTCCCATTGGTAATTGGGAAGGGGAAGGATAATATACCTGATGTCAGGACTTTGGCGCTAGGCATCGAGTAGAGGCCAAATATGGCTTGTCTAAAAGGACCCTGGATACCAAACTTCTGCAAGACTAGGTCCAGGTATAGACAATTGACTCTGTCAAATGCCTTCTCTGCATCCAAAGAGATCAACAGAGAAGGCATTCGATAGTGCTCCGCCCAGTGGATCAGGTCTATGAATCTTCCACCCAAAGCTTGCCTGGAAGGGATGAAACCTACTTGGTCTGGATGCACTAAGCTGGGCAGATAAAGGGTGAGGCGTGTTGCTAAGAGTTTTGAGTAAAGTTTGAGATCGGAGTTGAGCAGAGATATGGAACAATAATTGGCAGGGTCATGGGGAGGTTTGTCGGGATTATGAATTGTAGTTATCACAGCTTCAAGGGATTCTGATGGGATCTCTCCAGTCGTTAAAAAACTATTAAAAGTATTGCATAGGTGGGGTACAATTTGATCCGCATATGTCTTGTAATTTTCATTAATAAAGCCATCCGGTCCTGGAGCTTTGTGTGAAGGGAGGTCTCTTATGGCTTTAAGGATCTCTTGATGGGAGAATGGCTGTGCTAGTGAGTCAAGCTGTGTTGGAGATAATGAGGGCACTTGAAGAGGGGCAAGGAAATCTTGTATTAGTTGTCGAGTGGGAATGGGCTCAGTTGGGGAGAGTGAGAGGTTGTATAATTTTGAGTAAAATGCGCTAAATTCGTTAGCTATATCTTTTGGATTCGTCAATTTATGACCTTTTTGATTTAGAAGTAATGGGATTTTGTTTTGCACTACTGTTTTTTTATATTGCTGGGCCAAGAGTTTTCGAGCTTTGTTTCCTTGGGAGTACCAGGTGAGGCGAAGGCACCTGAGATAAAAAATCATGACCTTTTTGGAGGTAGGAGCTAAGTTCATTTCTCAGTTCGGATAGTTTTTCTGCCCTGGCTAGGGTGGGGTTTTGTTTATTAAGGGACTCGATCATTCGGATACATTGGAGGAAGGAGTTTATTGTGAGATTCTTCTTTTTCTTTTCCTGGGCCCCCAACTGCAGGTATATTCCCCGCATGAAAGATTTGTGGGCATTCCAGAGAGTAGCTGGGTTAGTAACAGAGCTAGTGTTAGTGGCAAAGAAAGACGATATTTCGGATTGAACCCGTTCTCGAGTCTCCAGCATGCTAAGAATTGCGGCATTCAAACGCTATGGGGAGTGTCTGGGGGTGGAGGAGGACAAGGATATGGTAATGGACACTGGGGCGTGGTCAGACCACGTGATAAGTCCAATTGTGGATTTGGTAATTCTTTGAAGTAAGATTTTGGAGATCAAGAACAGGTCGATCCTGGAATACGACTTTTGAGTGTTTGAATAGGAAGAGTGAAGCCTCGTACACACGATCAGTCCATCCGTTGAGAACGGTCTGATGGACCATTGTCATCGGTTAACCGATGAAGCTGACTGATGGTCCGTCGCGCCCACACACCATCGGTTAAATAACCGATCATGTCAGAACGCGGTCACGTAAACCATGTACGACGGCACTATAAAGGG
Organism: Rana temporaria; assembly: GCF_905171775.1. NCBI lineage: Eukaryota > Metazoa > Chordata > Amphibia > Anura > Ranidae > Rana > Rana temporaria. Next base: position 486,889,328 of record NC_053489.1, read on the forward strand.
GAAGGTCATATCCAATGGCGCCACCCTTGGGGCTGCTCTTGCTGATTCCGTGTTACCATGTGTTAGTAAAATTTTGGTTCGAGCCGATTCGCGCTTTTCAGTCTCCGTGCTTTGCAGATCGTTTTCTCTGGTTCAGTTTGTGCTTGTGGGTTCATATCTGTTTTTCAGTGCTTGCAGTCAGGTCGTATCTGTTTTGCAGTGCGTTCCTGTCCGCTCGATTTCTGTTTTTCCCTTCGTTCTTTTCAGGCCTTGCTGTACTTGGTTGCTTTCTGCTTTAAGTGTTCTTCCATCATACAAGTGATACAGAAGGTCTATATTAAGGTAAGTTGTCTTCTTTCACATCACAATCTATATATGTCTTAAATGTATGCTAATGTCTTGTATTTCTTGCATTATTCCCTAATTGCCATGATTGTAATATGCTGTGAATGTCCCCTGTTTCCCCATGCATGTTATAAGTTTTGAATGCTCCTTTTTTGGCCTACATGCATATTTCCGTTCACTAACCTGTCCAGCATTCTATCCTAGGCCCAATCCTCAAAAGAGATACGCCGACTTAACTCGAGATTTCTAAATTTACACGGCGCGTATCTTTGCGCCTGATCCTTAAAACGTGATACGCCTGAAATTCCGGTATTTCCGTCCTACCTAAAACAATTACACCGGCGCTTCTTCGGGCGCTAATTACGCTAGACATGCCGCTGTTTTTGATAGGCAAAGATGCAAATGAGGGAGATAGGGCGATCCACAAAATTAAGTGTGTGCGCCGTAGATTACGCCCTGAGCGCAACTGTTAGTTTCCCGGCGGGAAGTTACACTTTATAAAAGCAGCCCTAATTTTACACATGCCGTGTAAATGTCTGCTGAAGCAACACCATTGAGGAAGAGCTGAGCACACACATTTGCTGGACTACAATCTGTCTGTCAACATGCCAGGGCCATCCATGATCCTAACTGCACTCGTTACTTTAGAGGCGCAAAGAAGGAGGAGGGAACAGAGGAGGAGGAGGAGGGCACAGGAGAGGGTATACCGCACACGGCAAGATGTCTTTGGCATGACTGCTTCTGAGGTATTCCGCAACTTCCGTTTCAACCGTGAAGCCATCCTGGAATTAACCAGAATCCTGCAGGATGATCTCACCAGCCCAACACAACGCTCGCATGCACTGCAGCCTCTCATCAAAGTACTGGCAACACTGCATTTCCTTGCCACTGGCTCTTTTCAATGCACAAGTGGAGGTGTGGCTGGGATGGCACAATCCTCCATGAGCAGGTGTGTGCACCAAGTAGTCCCTGCAATACTGAGACGCATGGGCAATCAATTCCATAAACCCACCCAGGAGGACCAGCGAATAAAGACAATGACGGAGTTTTACCAAATAGCCAGATTCCTGTGCACCATCTGGGCCATTGATTGTACCCATGTGGCACTACAACCCCCCCATGAGACAGAGCACATGTTCCGTAATAGGAAGCACTGGCATTCCATAAATGTCCAGGTCATACTGAATGCACAATCCCTCATATGGCACGTCTGTGCGAAATTCCCTGGATCCTGCCATGACAGCTACATCTTCCGGCAGACCAACATCTCAAGAGATTTGGAACTGAACGTGTATGGGGACAGCTGGCTGGTTGGTGAGTGACATGGGTGTCAGGTATGACTGTCCCCCCCCATGATGCAGACATCACGAGGGGCACATGCATGACTAACATCCTCCTATCTTTTCCCTTCCAGGTGTCTCTGGACATGCACTGGGACCCCATCTTATGACTCCATACCGGAACCCCCAAACTCCAGGAGAGCAAAGTTATAATGAGGCTCACATTCGTACCCGTGCAGTTGTGGAACGCACATTTGGGCTCCTGAAGTCCCGCTTCAGATGCCTGGATAAGTCTGGGGGTACACTGTTGTATTCCCCAGACTTTGTGTGCCAGATCATCGGTGCATGTTGTATTCTGCACAACTTTGTAGTGAGAAGGGGCCTGGAGATTGACATACGTGATGACCTGACCCCCGACCCAGACAATCCCCCCCCAACCAACTCTACCCGGTCTGCTGAGGGCACAGCAGCCAGGAGACGCCTCGCAGAAGGCATTTTTTCACAGTAAACGCACATTAATTATGTCACAATGAGAATTTTTTTTTCACAGTAAACGCACATTAATTATGTCACAATGAGAATGTTTTTTTTCACAGTAAACGCACATTAATTATGTCACAATGAGAATGTTTTTTTTCACAGTAAACACACACATTAATTATGTCACAATGAGAATGCATGAATGCACACCACTGTGGTCCCTAGCACAGACACATCACATGCACATCGAATTTGGTACTTGGGAGCAGTAACGCCACGTCACGGCTCCAATTATGTCACTGTGCATTCATACACCATTCAGGAACCTGGGATCACTTCTCCCTGGTCCTGGGGATACCTTCTCCACCAAAACTGAGGGTGACACCCTTATTTTATCAGGAATGCCACATTCACACATCATTCACACAAATAAAACAAATCATAAGTACAGTATACCAAAAAAAAAATCATAAAAAAAAAAAAAAAAAAGTATCCCTGCTAATTTAGTTGCGGCCGCGAGTGCTACGCCTGGGCTGGCCACAGGCACGGCCACGGGCACGGGCACGGCCAACCGGAGGATCTTCATTGGGGGGGTGTGAGCAGGGGAGGAAGTATCTTCATGGGGGGGAAGTGTGAGCAGGGGAAGGAGGATCCTCCTGGGGGGGGTGAGCAGGGGAAGGAGGAGCCTCCCCTGGTGACTGTCCTCCTGCTGGCCTGCCCTCCAAGGCCACTGCTATCCTTGTAAGACAGAGAGTGAGGGCAGCCGCATTGGCCTGGCCAGACCTGGTATTGTCCTGCACAGCCTGGGCCACGCCTGTTGTGGCGGTCTGCAGGTCATTCAAGCATGTGATGACCGCCACTGAGTTGGTGGCCACATCACCGAGTGCCTCCTTCATTACACCCAGGCTGTGCTCCATCTGGGTCACTTTTTGTTGTATTTGAGCCAGAGTGCGGGTCTGCCGGGCATTGTCCCTCAGCAGACTGACCGGCAGACGCTCGGCCACCCCCCTGGTCTCCTGGGTCGCCATCCTGCCTGCTGCTGATGCTTGTGGCCCTGGGGGAGGGGAGAGAGTGACCCTTGTGAGTTGAGGCCTGTTGGGGGAGGAGTGGGAGGGGCTACCCTTGATGGTGGCCTGACTGGTGCCAGCCTCAGAGGTAGCCTCAGGGGTAGCCTCAGGGGTAGCCTCAAGGGTCATAAAATCTGAGGCCAAAAGGATTTCCCGGCCAAGCTGCAGATCTTCTGCAGCTTCTTCCTCCACCCACTCATCCTCCTCCCCCTCATCCTCCTCCCCCTCAACCTCCTCCCCCTCAACCTCCTCATGAGGGGATGTTTGGCCACTCCCCTCCCCTGGGGAATCCTGCCCTTCTTGGGACTCATCAGCAGCCTCTTGTCTTGGGGGTGGTGCAACAGCCTGGCCTGATGGGCCAGCAACCTCCTGGCCTGATGGGCCTGCAACCTCCTGGCCATCTGTGGAGGACACAAAACAATCACAGGTTTGAGGATCCACACACTTGGCACATCTTCCCTTCCCCCACCCACACATGCTAATCACCAGAAAGAGAAAACAAAAACTTACCTGTCCTCACAGGAACATCAGATTGATAGCCAGGCAGGCCCACCACCTGCTATGGGTGGAAACACTGGGCCACTGCCCATTCCTCCTCAGTCAGCCTGACGGGGCATGGTCCCCCTCCTCCAGTGCCTGTGGTATGGGCATTGATCCTTGCCATCTTGTTCCGGACCAGGCTCTTAAGATCATTTATCTTCTTTTGTATGCCAGCGGGGGTCCTGGTCTCCCCCCCCCGCCGCATTGATCTGATCCGTGATCTTTTTAATTATCTCCTTCTTCCTGGCCGGGGGGGTGTTCCGGCTCTCAGGGCCATGCAGATAACGCCCATATCGGACGATGCCCCGAGCAAGAATTTGCTTCTCTCCCAGGGCAAAATTGAGCTTCCTGCGCTTGGGGGCCATTACAGACACCACCCAGCAACAAGAAAAAACTCAACGGACAAACAAACAAAAAAACACACCCAACAAACAAACAAAAATACACACCCAACAAACAAACAAAAAAACTCACTGAAAAAACAAACAAAAATCTAAACACACAAGCAGACAGCTACTATAAATTAAAAAACAAACACGCAAAAAAAAAAAAATACAATCACAAAAAAACAGAAACTACACTTAGCAAAAACAAACACCAACTATACTCTCCAACTCCTCAAAAACTTTTCTCACAAACACAACTTACCAACAAACGTTCAGAGCAGAAGCAACTTGCTCTAGGAAGGGAAACACTGGGATATACCTTTGCAAGGGAAGTGTGTTTGACTGGGGCTTTTTATACACAGGGCGATCCTCAAACTAAGTACGCTTGGCCTTTTACCTATCTCACTGATTGCGCCGAGCCAAGTTCTGCACATGCGCAGTGAGGTCCAGATTCGTGCGCGCATGCGCAGTACGGCCGGCGCCTCATTTGCATGGGGTCACGGCTCATTACAATGAAGCACGCCCACTTCCTTCCCACTTGCAATAAGCCCGCCTTACGCCTTGGAATTTAAGTTACGCTGGCGCAAATTTGGGCACAAATGCGCTGTGGATACGGCACTTACGATACCAAATTAGGGCGTCGTAACTTAAATGACATAAGTTTTGAAGAACTAAATTTGCGCCACTGTTTGTGGATCTGGCCCTATGTACTAAACATAACTGGCTTGAGTTGAGTTGCATCTTGATATAGCGCGGTCATTTACCCCGTAGGATCCTGATGCGATTGAGGTAATGTGAGTGTATTGAGGGTGATTAGAAACTTTGTACAGTAAGTGCTTGGTGAGAAGTGCATACATTGTGGGTTTGAAGTGCATTCGTTGTGAACACATTTGACATATACATTTAATCCATCTTCACAATTGCAGTTGTCAGCTGATTTGTTACTTAGATGTGTCTGTACAGAGCTGACAGTACACACCGTGCTTTACACATATCACACATTTTAAATCACTTAACTTTGACATCTATACTGCCGCGTACACACAATCATTTTTCGGCATGAAAAAAACGTTGTTTTTAAAAAATGTAATTTAAAATGATCGTTTGTGGTCTTCACATCATTTTTCAGGTTCTGAAAAACGACAAAAAAAAAAATTCGAACATGCTGCATTTTTTAACGTAGTTTTAAACAATGTCGTTTTTCGGGTTGTAAAAAATGATCGTCTGTGGGCTAAAACTATTTTAAAAACCTGCGCATGCTCAGAAGCAAGTTATGAGACAGGAACACTCGTTCTAGTAAAAATACCATTCATAATAGAGTAAGCACATTCATCACGCTGTAACAGACAAACAAGCGTGAATCGTCTTTTACTAAAGCAGCCCAAAGGCAAATGGAACTTCCCCTTTACAGTGCCGTCGTACGTGTTGTATGTCACCGCGCTTTTCTAGATCATTTTTTAAAAACGATGGTGTGTGGGCAACGTCGTTTTAATGATGAGGTTGGAAAAACTTTGTTTTCTCTACATGCTGAAAAACAACATTTTTTTTTATGCTGAAAAATGATCGTGTGTACGCGGCATACCTCCCCTCAGGATGTATATTGTATGAGGTTCCTTCATATACTGGGGACAATTAGACAGGAGCCAATTCACCTACCAGCATATCTTTGGACATCTTTAAGTGATATACTGCAAACCTAAAATACTAAGCAATGTGCTGGCATTGCAAAGAAAAGAAAGGTAGAAAAATAACCTAATAAGGTCCCAGGGAGTTTCTGAGGCTTCTAAAGAAGTGGTTACATAACACAAACTAGGTAAAGCTATCCAGTGGAAGCCCAAGTGATTCCCATAGGACCTTATTAGTTTATCTTTCTACTTTTTTTGTAATACCAGTACTTATTGCTTTTATGTTAGTATTATAGGTTTGCAGTATATTGGTTAACCCTTTCATGAACGATGTGTAGTATATTTCTCTCACGCCGTCCTAGAATAAAAGCTTATCTTAAAGTGCAAATTGATTTATTCTTGTATAATCACATAGAAAAGAAACATTTCAAGACCAAGCAGGGACCCTTCCTTAGACATGTTCAAGGTAAAACAAATCTGAATGACTGAATTTCCTAGTAAAATTACATATAATCACATCTACTTGTTGGGCCAGATTCACAAAGAGATACGACGGTGTATCTCCAGATACACCGTCGTATCTCTGACTTAAACTGGTCGTATCTATGCGTCTGATTCATAGAATCAGCTACGCATAGATATGGCTAAGATCCGACAGGTGTAACTGTGTTACACTGTCGGATCTTATTTTCAATTTGAAAATGGCGCCGGGGGCGTTCCTGCTGATTTACGTTGAATAATATGTAAATCAGCGAGATACGCAAATTCACGAACGTACGCGGACCCGACGCAGTGTTCTTACGTCGTTTCCGTAGCGGCTTTCCCGGCGTATACTTACCCCTGCTTCTATGAGGCGCAGCCAATGTTAAGTATAGCCGTCGTTCCCGCGTCGCTTTTAAATTTTCTTACGTCGTTTGCGTACGCCGATTCAGAAACACGCGCGTCGCAAGTTACGCTCACGTCGAAACCACTGACGTCCTAGCGACGTCAGTGGGAGCAATGCACGCCGGGAAATTCCGCGGACAGCGCATGCTCATTTAAATCGGCGCGGGAACGCGCCTGATTTAAACAGTACACTCCCCCTAGCCGCGGAATTTGAATTCCGCTGGGGGATTTACGATCCGCCGCCGCAAGTTTGGAGGTAAGTGGTTTGTGAATTACCCACTTGCCTCGCAAACTTGCGGGAGCGGATCTTAAATCAGGTTGATCGAGCGGATCTAAAGATCCGCTGATCTACGTGAATCTGGCCCATTGTGTCCAGGTAAGTTACACCTTGCTTTTTTCAGGATAAACTCAGCCTTCATTTGGTGGTAAATAGATAGCCCCTGACTGGTAATTTCTTTTATTATTATTATTATTTATTTAGCTGTATGTTTCTTGTCATTATCATGACCCACCAAAGAACAACCCCCAAACAAATGTTTCTACTCCTGGCAGTTGCAGTGATACCACATATGTGCATGTTATTTGTTGTTTGCACTTGTAGTAAGGCCCAGAAACAATAGTCCACCTTTTGCATTTCTTTTTCTCCTACCTAAACACACTGGCCCGGATTCAGAAAGGAGATACGACGGCGTATCTCCGGATACGCCGTTGTATCTCTGAGTATGCGACTGATTCATAGAATCAGTTACGCATAGATTTCCCTAAGATCCGTCCGGCGTAAGTGTCTTACACCGTCGTATCTTAGGCTGCATATTTACGCTGGCCGCTAGGTGGCGCTTCCGTATATTTACGCGATTAATATGCTAATAAGGTAGATACGCCGATTCAGAAACGTACGTCCGCCCGGCGCGTTTTTTTACGTCGTTTACGTTAGGCTTTTTTCGGCTTAAAGTTACCCCTGCTATATGAGGCGTAGCCAATGTTAAGTATGGACGTCGTTCCCGCGTCGAGTTTTGAAAATTTTACGTCGTTTGCGTAAGTCGTTCGCGAATAGGGCTGTATGTTAGTTACGTTCACGTCTAAAGCAATGACGACTTGCGGCATAATTTTGAGCATGCGCACTGGGATTTTGCGCCATTTTGCGCCGTTCGTAAAATACGTGGGGTCACAGTGAATTTTAAATAAAACATGCCCACATCATCCCCATTTGAATTAGGCGGGCTTACGCCAACACACATACGTTACGCCGCCGTAACTAAGGGCGCAAGTTCTTTCTGCATACGGAACTTGCGCCCTTAGTTACGGCGGCGTACCGTATCTGAGATACGTTACGCCGCGCCGACAGATACTCCAATGTATCTGAATCCGGCCCACTGACTTTAACTGATACTAAATAAAAGGGTGTTTCCTGGTGCCTCCATGGCAGCATACCAATGGTCATGGCTCCGCCCCCGACCGACCCACAGGACCTCTTAACTCTCTAATAAAAGGAGTAGTCCCCCTCGGTTAGGCATTCTTTTTTCTGTCCTCATCCCCGCAGGATCACGCGTCAGTCCTACCTCACCGTCTTATGGTGTACCGTTGCAGGTTCATGCTCTCCTGCAGGATGGAGTCCTATCGCTTGGGTTGCTAAAGGCACCAGATAAGTATAGGAGCCCCTTTTTTCTGTGGATCTTTTTTTGGGCAAGCACACACACTTAGTGCCTCCAGGAGCTTCCCCTCTCCTCGATAGGTACACAGGCTGACTGTCCTAGGCATCTCTCTCTTTGCTCCCAGTAACAGGTCCTATAGCACTGTGGATGTGCTTTACCTGGCCCCCACCACCATCCGGCTTACCGCTAGGCAATCCGCTCATCGCTCGGGGTGGGGGAGAGAGAGAGAGCAGTACAGCTGTCTCCCCCGTTTGCAGCTTCCCACATGCTGACGGCGCTTTGTGCGCGTCACGGAGCTCAGCCTCGTCATCTCGGTGGGCGGGGCTCCGTCGGCGCGGCGGCGCATGCGCAGTGCATCGTGGGCGGCCATCTTGGTACTCCCATCTACTTAAGCAGCCTGCTGGCCTCATTTGAGGACAGGCTGCCTTCAGAGAAACATCTCTGCTCTCCACCTCTCCTGCACTGACCATGAATCCCTGCCAGGGTAAGGCACTATTTTAAAAAAAATACATATATACTTGTTTAAAAAAAAAAAAAGGGGAAAACCAAAAAATTGCCTTTTTTTCTCTTGGTAATTATTATTTACTCTCTTTGTGATAAACTTTTTTTTTTTCCGTCTCTCTCGGTTGTTGTAAATGGTTCACTATGTTCATGTACATATATATATATATATATATATATATATATATATATATATATATATATGTATATATGTGTTTTATTTCGGTAGTGATTAGTTTTAATCTGTGCATGGGGGTATGTGTTGTATATATGTGTATATACGTGCGATGTATCTGCACATGTATATTTATGTGTGGGTACACGCGGGTATGTATATATATATATATATATATATATATATATATATATATATATATATATATATATATATATATATATATATATATATATATATATATTGTTCCTTTTTTATATGTGTCAATTCAGAAGGTATCATAATAATTTCAAAAAAAAAAATCTACCCTTAGCTGCCCTGGACATAGTCATGCTGCTACAAAAAGATCCTCAACATTCCACTAGGTAAGGGCTGCAACAGCAGGTAAGTCTTTTTTTAAAAAAAAAGAGCACTACGACAGGTGAAAAAAAAATAGCATTCTGTATTTTTTTTTTGTCTTTCCCAGCCCGCAACGAGACACATCTCGCAGATCCTCCCAGGACAGAGGATCAAGGAGCCACAGAAGCTCTGGACACTCTCATGCCTCAGGCCATAATTCCAGTAGTCACCAGAGTTCTTCCCACCACGCTTCCTCCAGACCTAAGAGGGATGATTGTTGGGTGTGTGGCAGGAAAGCCCTTCCTGGGAAACTAGCCTGTGGCCAGTGCTTTCTAGAAGCCACAGCAGAAAGACAAGGTTCCTCTAGTTCCATTAAAGATCTAATCAAGGAGTCCATCAGGGAATTGGCCTCAGTGCAGAACACTCCCGCCTCCCCTCCCGCTGATCAGGAGGTCGCAGGGACATCCACCCCTCATCCTGAGGGGAGCATCTCAGAGGATGAGTCAGTCCCGAATGAGGAGGACCTTTCAACCTTTGACTTTGGCCTAGTGGAACCCTTTGTGGTAGCAGTCAAGGACGCTATTCAATGGGAAGAGGATCCTGAACCTCCGTCCAAAACAAAAAGATACTTCCCTCATTTAACTAAAAAAGTTTCAAACTTTCCCCTGATGGAAGAGATTAAGGGAGTTATCCTAGGAGAATGGCAAAGGGTAGACAAAAGGCCAGTCGCCTTTAACCGTCTTCAGGAATTATACCCATTAGCCGAATCGGATGCTAAACTTTTTGACTCTGTCCCGTCTGTAGACGCTTCAGTCATGAGGCTAGCCAAGAACACGACCTTGCCTTTAGAAGATGCGGTCTCCTTCAAGGATGCCTTGGATCGAAGGATCGACACAGATCTCAAAAAAGTTTACCAGGCAACCGGAGGGGCCTGCAAGCCGGCAGTAGCCTTATCATCTATTTCTAGAGCTACCAAAGTATGGTCAGATAACATCGAGACAGCCCCCAGGGCTGGCATAGACGCCGAAGAAATTATAAAGTCCTTGGACGAGCTGAAGCTGGCCTCAGATTTTATGGCGGAAGCGGCCATAGACGTCCTGAGATGTTCATCTAGAGCCATGCTGTATTCTATCACAGCCAGAAAGGGCCTGTGGCTGAAACCATGGGCGGCAGACACATCGTCTAAACAATCATGGTGTCGCATCCCGTACGACGGGAAGGCGCTGTTCGGGGAGAAAATGGACTCCGCAATCACAGGAGGTAAGAGTGGTCTGATCCCTCAAGACAGAAGCAGAAGAAAGAGGTTTGCTCCTAAACCAGCGGCCCAGCAGAGGGGAAGGGACTCAAGATTTTACCGCCCGGGTAGAGAATACAGAAGGGGCTGGAAGGGCTCACAAGCTTCCTTCCTTAGGCTGGGAAAGCCAAAACCCGCAACTTCAGTTGGAGATAATCAGAAGTCTTTTTGACTCCCCTACCGCCCAGACCAGCTTAGTGGGAGCAAGACTAAAATCCTATGCGCAGGTCTGGGTGGAAGGCTGCACAGATCAATGGGTAGTGTCCACTATTATCCAGGGTCATTTTTGGAGATACAAGGCACGCCCTCCACCGTTTTCCTTTCAGAACACCAAGATCCCGGCCTCCAAGGAGAAAAAGGAAGTATTGTTTCAATACATTCAGTTACTCCTGCAGCAGAAGGCCGTTCTACCAGTACTGGATGGCTTCCATAGATCTTCAGGATGCGTACCTCCACATCCCCATCCACAGCCAGTTCCAACGTTTCTTACGTTTCAAAGTGGGCAATCTACATCTACAATTCCAATGTCTCCCATTTGGAATCTCGTCAGCACCCAGAACCTTTTCAAAAGTCTTGGGAGCCATCCTGGCCCCCCCCTCCGGGAAAGGGGGATACGAGTATTGCACTATCTGGACGATATACTGGTTCTGTCACAACACAAGAGTACCTTGGAAGAACACACTCAAACAGTGCTAAACACCTTGACCAGGTTCGGTTGGCTGATCAACTTTGCAAAAAGCCAACTAACGCCAACACAAAGGATGGTGTACTTGGGAGCCTTATTCAGCACCCCGGAGAAAGCAGTCTCTCTTCCTCCCGAGAAAATTCCAGCTTTAATCCAGAAGGTGAAGAAGGCATTAGGATCTCACAACATGTCAGCATCAGACTGCCTGAGCCTCACAGGCTCCCTCGCGTCGTGCATCCCAATGATAAAATGGGCCAGATGGCACCTCCGGGACTTCCAACTGGGTTTCCTGACACAGTGGGGGAAAGAACACCTCAGGCAGAGGATAATTATCACCTCCTCTATGAAGTCCAGCCTCTGGTGGTGGACAAGGCCGTCCAATCTGTTAGTTCCTCGGTCCCTCGGGCCGGTGGCCTGGACTGTTCTGACCTCAGATGCCAGTCAGCTCGGTTGGGGGGCTCACTCCCAAGGCAAGTTAGTTCAAGGGAAGTGGCCATTCAGTGCGGAGGGGGTGATCTCCAATATCCTGGAGCTAAGGGCCGCTTGGATGGCGTTCCTGCATTTAGCCCCTCTCCTCAGAGGCAAATCGATCCTTCTCCAAATGGACAACAGGGCAGCAGTGGCTTACGTCCAGAATCAAGGGGGCACACACAGCAGATCACTATTCAGAGAGGTGACCCCAATAATTTCCTGGGCAGAGAAGAATCTATGCGACCTAAGAGCATCCTATATTCCAGGTCCCGAAAACCAACTAGCCGATCGCCTGTCAAGGTCGTTCGTGAACAACAACGAATGGTCGCTAGACCAAGAAGTCTTCAATACAGTATGCCGGCAGTGGGGGACTCCCCAAATAGATCTCTTTGCCTCACCCCTCAACACGAAAACCCCACGATTCTTCTCGAGGGGTCCATGTCCGACTTCGGCAGGGGTGGACGCCTTGATACAGCCATGGACATTCCGGTTGGGGTATGCCTTTCCCCCAACACCCTTAATACTACGTTTTCTCCAACGTCTGACGAAGGAGGATGTCATCATTTTAGCGATAGTTCCATACTGGCCGAAGAGACCATGGTTCCCGCTCTTGGTCAGTCTGGCACTAGGCAATCCGCTTCCTCTACCTCACAAGAGCAGCCTGCTGTCTCAAGGAGCTTTCCTTCACCCACGCCAAGAAATCCTGAGTTTGAGGGCCTGGAGATTGAGCGGAGGAGGCTGGGCAACTTAGGATGTTCTCAGGAAGTGATTCAAACTCTCCTTCAGGCAAGGAAATCATCCACAAATGCCACTTACTATAGGATATGGAAAAGGTTTGTAGCCCTGGCAGATTCCAACCAATTCAACCCTCTAGTTCCCGGAATCCATAATGTGCTGCTATTTCTTCAATCAGGTTTGGACCTAGGTCTGAGCCACAGCACACTAAAAGTCCAGGTGTCTGCCATCTCAGCCTTAACGGATACCAGATGGGCTCATGACCCACTGGTCGATCGTTTTCTGAAGGCGGTCCTAAGATTACGCCCCCCTAGGAAGACGCTATATCCCAAGTGGTATCTCACTGTAGTCTTAGAAGCGTTGGCACATCCACCCTTCGCTCCTACAGAGGAATGCTCACTGGAGGACATCACTTGGAAGACGGCCTTCCTAATTGCCGTCACGTCGGGACGCAGAATATCGGAGATCCAAGCTCTTGGTGCTCAGGAACCCTATGTCACCTTCTTCCCAGACAGGGTGGTTTTGCAGCCCATTCATCAATTCATTCCCAAGGTCCCTTCGGCCTTTCATCTTAATCAGGAATGGGTCCTTCCAGCATTTGGAGAAGATCAAAACTCCTCGAACCTACACGAGCTAGATGTGGCCAGGTCCTTAAAACACTACCTAAAACTCACACATGGGTTCCGGAAGGACCAACGACTCTTCATCATCCCCAGAGGGGCAAGGAAAGGAGAAGCGGCTTCCAAAACAACAGTGGCTAACTGGATTGTGAAACTTATTCAAAACACCTATCGGGCTAGTGGTCTCCCTATTCCCAAAGCGGTGAACGCCCACTCGACGAGAGGAATCGCATCATCTTGGGCAGCCTTGGCTCTGGTCTCCCCGGAAACAATCTGCAAGGCGGCAAGCTGGTCCTCCTTCAGCACTTTTATGGCGCACTATAGCCTAGATCCGGCAGCTCTCACCTCCTGCGATTTTGGGAGGAAGATGCTAGAACGATCCGTTCTGTAATTCATTAAAAAATATTTTTTGAGCAGTACCCTCCCTGTAAGCGAGTTATTTGACCATTGGTATGCTGCCATGGAGGCACCAGGAAAACAGAAAATTGAATACTTACCTTTCCATAATTTTCCTTTCCTGGTGCCTACCCATGGCAGCATACACCCTCCCTTGTTGACTTGCTCTTTGGGTCTGAGGTCTAGTTACTAAGAATGCCTAACCGGGGGGGACTACTCCTTTTATTAGAGAGTTAAGAGGTCCTGTGGGTCGGTCGGGGGCGGAGCCATGACCATTGGTATGCTGCCATGAGTAGGCACCAGGAAAGGAAAATTACGGAAAGGTAAGTATTCAATTTTCGTTTTTTTCTCTTACCTAAAACAGACTCATTGTGACCCTAATTGTGACCCTAGTCCAGAATCTGAAACTGGCCTAGATCAATCCTTGATCTAGCTGTTTTATATTTATTCATTTATTCATACAGGTATTTATACTTCAGAAAGCTCCTTTAGGAGTTACATAGGATTCCTAATATATATATTACATAAGCAGTGTGGTTGATTTCTTCTGTTGGGGGATTGTAATAGTTTCATATTTAGTTCTTCCCTGGCAAGCATGAAAGGTGGTGAGGTTATAGTTTGAGTCAAGCTCTCCTCTGTCATACTAAAGGCACATACACACGATCAGACTTTTTTACAACAACAGTCAGATGGATGTGTTTTATCGGACAATCCGGCAGTGTGTATGCTCCATCGGACAATTGTTTTCGGGTTTTCAATGGACAAATGTTCGCTGTGCATGCTTGCAAACTTTCCGGCAAATAGAGCATAATCTGATTGTGTGTACACAAGTCCATCAAACTAAAGTCCTAAGTACAAACACGCATGCTCAGAACCAATGCTAAAGATCAGACAACAATAGCATAAGTTGAACACAGGGTGGCAGTAAAAAGCTGAAAAACCACGTGATTTGGTGAATGTTGGCTGAAAAAGTTCTGCCGTGTGTGTATGCATACCAAGTTCACGGCCAACCACCCTTTGGACAAAAATCCACAGAAAAGTGTGATGGAAGTCCGATCGTGTGTATGAGGCTTAAGAATTTAAAAGCTTCTTTTACTTGGGCAATGCAATAAAATACTTTCACAAGGGTGTAGTCTGGCTGACGAAGGAGATGGTCACACTGATCCAAATACTGGATCACAAGTGGAACATAGATACCTATTTTCCACAAATAGAAATATTTCCATTATGTGGAACACAGGAAAAGCACTCCAAATGCAGCAATCCTCTTGAAAGTTGTTATCATAGCTCTCCAGGAGTATCCCGGAGAACTTTTATTCCTGGCAGTCAGAGGACATGCATCCTTTTGGAACGATACTACATTCTACCCAAGCAGAGGAGGTCACACAATTTTCTGCCCTACAAAGCCAACAGGAACCAGTTTTTGCCTAGCTACACCACCATATTTCCATCTTAGCGGACATACATTACTGAAAGCAGACATGAAATCTAGTTTGTCGGACATCATCATAGAGCTACTAATGGTTCTACAGGCTTAAAGGAGTTGTAAAGGAAACATTTTTTTTGCTGAAATGACTGGTTACAGGGTATAGAGACATACTAGTTAACTGATTCCTTTTAAAAATAATAAAAAATAAATACCAATCAATCATATAAAGTACCTACAATTTCAGTTTTGTTTTTGCATGTTTCCTGCTTCTCTGCTGCACAGAGCCAATACAGGGCAGTGATGGTTTGGAAAACTAAACTGATTGGTGTTGAGGGGGTTTTAGACACACATTAATCACACCTCCTTGATTAGTGACCACAGAGAGAAAGCTCCCATGACTTTTTTCATCAGGAAACAGACAACCAGGAAGTGTTTAGGACAGAGAAGGATTACAGTAAAAAACGAACAATGAGGACATGAAACCAGGACTGCAGTAAGGTAAAGGAAGCTATTTAGCTAAAAAAAAATCCTTTAGTGTCCCTTTAATAAAATGATGCAGGCTAGTTAGAAAAAAGACACTGGCATTTTAAACCTGTAACAGACCTCATACAATAATGCCAAATGCATTGCATACAACAGAAAGATAGAAGATCTTGAAAAATGTGGGAGGAGAAGCAACAAAAGAATCAGAGGGTAGCCAAATATATATAATATATTACAAATGCAGTACATTCTATTTTTAACAATTTTCTCGAGCAGCCCCTGAATCTATTAAATTTAATAGAGTCAATCCCTCTCTGCTGCTGTGCCACAGGACATCATTTGCTGTTTCTAAAACATCTCTTTAAAAGAAGAATAACTTTAAAGGACAAGAGAGAAAAAACATATTACTTTTAATGGCACAGAAGTTAACTTGTTCCAAGATCGCTCTCCTATCACCTTACAAAATATGAGATCTTTGAAACACATTACATGAGAGAGGTTTCACTTATATATGGTGCTTCCCATTTGGCATTGCTGTACAACATGAAGGCTGATTTACTGTCTACAACTCTGCACACTGCATTGCCTCATGTTTTTCTGTTCTGCCTAAAGCATTTCAGAATCAGCCCTGCCATAATAGTAAAGCAACTGTCATCAGTCTCCTCCTCCAGACTCTGGGAATGTAGACACCCATAGTAACTTGCAACACAAGTCAAGGCAGAAATTACGTCACTTCCCATGTACCCCCAGGAAGAAGAGAAACATAATTACAGTGTACATAGAAACCACAGCATCTGGAATGCAAGAGAACACATTCTTGCATGGTGATATTTTTGTATTGTTATTATCATTAAAGCATTATCTAAGCTATTATTTAAAGTAAATGGCTTGTGTTCAGCCATGTTTGATTAATATGCAATGATAGACAAGGTAGACACAAAAGGGTAGATCCACATACATCTGCGCTGGGCGCAGCGTATCTAAGATACGCTACGCCGCTGTAACTTACTTTTAGTTGGTTTGAATCCTCAACGAATCTGCGCCATAAGTTACGGCAGCGTAGCGTATCTCTCGCGGCATAAGGGCGCGGAATTCAAATTCAGCGGGTAGGGGGCGTGTTTCATTTAAATAAAGCACGTCCCCGCACCGAACGAACTGCACATGCGCCATCCGTAAAAACTCCCAGGGTGCATTGCTCCAAATGATGCGGATTACAAATGGAACGCCACCTAGCGGACACCGAAAAATTGCATCTTAGATCCGACGGCGTATGAAGACGTAAACCTGTCGGATCTAGCCGAGATGCCGTTGTATCTTGTTTTGAGGATTCAAAACAAAGATACGACGCGGGAATTTTGAAATTACGCCGGCGTATCAGTAGATACGCTGGCGTAATTTCTTTGTGGATCTACCCCAATGTTAATAAATATGCTTGATAGCATCCTCTTTACTAAAACTATTATTTTCATAAATACCTTTCCACCTTCTGACCAGAGTGTTTCTCTCTTTCACATTTGAACTATGTTTGTTACATTTACTACTGTAATGCTCCATTGCTTGACTTTAAAGTGGAGGTTCACCCAAAAAAATAAATTTTTAACATTAGATTGGGCCTAAATACGGGAAGCAGAATCGGGTGTTTTGTTTAAAATCAATGCAGTACTTACCGTTTTAGAGATAGATGTCCTTCCGGGTATGGGCTGCGGGACTGGGCGTTCCTATTTGATTGACAGCCTTCCGACCGTCGCATACAGCGCGTCACCAGTTTCTGAAAGTAGCCGAACATCGGTGCGCAGGCGCCGTATAGAGCCGCACCGATGTTCGGCAACTCGTGACGCGTTGTATACGACCGTCGGAAGGCTGTCAATCAAATAGGAACGCCCAGTCCCCAAGACCAGTACCCGGAAGCGGCGGAGAATATCTATCTCTAAAACGGTAAGTACTGCATTGATTTTAAACAAAACACCCGATTCTGTTTCCCGAAATTAGGCCCAATCTAATGTTAAAACATTTTTTTCGGGTGAACTCCCGCTTTAAGAAATAATTAAACCCTCATACTGTCAATTACTATATTTGTTATACCAAAATGTATACCACATTTCCAATTATATAATACTGCTACTCAATCACTGATAACTGTCTATGGAGGAAGTAAAAAAATAAACCCATGGCATTATAATAAGGTAAATACAGTGGCCCGGATTCAGAGAGATCGGCGCATCTTTAGATAGGCGTATCGCATCTCATATGCGCTACGCCAACGTAACATTGAGAGGCAAGCTGAGTTTTCACAAAGCACTTGCTCCCATATTTACTCTGGCGTAACGTAAATGGGCCGGTGTAAGCCCGCGTAATTCGAAGTAGCAAGGCAGTGGGCCTGTTGTATTATAATGAAGCGTGACCCCATGTAAATGCACAGCCGAACGAACGGCGCATGTGCGCGCATGCTCAGAATCACTTTGAATTTACTCTCTAAGATACGCCGGGTCCATTCACGTACGACTTACGTAAACGACGTAAAATACGACGCTGTTCCCGCGCCCATACCTTAACATGACTTACGCCTGCTTTATGAGGGGTAAACTTACATAAACAGCGTGGCTTACTGCGACGGGCACAAGTAGGTTTTTGAATCGGCATATCTAGCTCATTTACATATTCAACGCGTAAATCAACTGAAGCGCCCCTAGCAGCCAGCGTAAATATGCACCCAAGATACGACAGCGTAGGAGACTTACGTCGGTCGTATCTTACCAAAATTCAGGCGTATCTACTTTCCTGAATTAGCGTATAGATACGACGGCGCACATTTTGACTTACGAATCTGGTGATACGTTGTCGTAAAAGTCCTTTCTGAATCCGGGCCAGTATGTACAATAGATACCTAGCTGCGAAATATGCCTCCCTACCCTTGCCCTTCTCCACACGACCTGTAAACTTTAATACCATTGAGGTTGTAATTCCCCTCCCACACTAACTAGCATTGAAGCTTTTTTCTCTACATGTTTGTTGATATTGGCTTATTAGTTTCCCTGGTGAACAGTGAACTCACTCTTCTCCCACTAATCCCCAACCGGGAACAGATTCTTTTTGTAAGGGACCATCTCCTCTTCCAAGCCATTTTTGAACCAAGCAGCCATTTGATTTTTTTTTTATTTGCTATTTTGTATGAGCCCTTAGGTGCTCATTTTAACGGTCAGGGGTTAACGATGTTACGATATTCCATTCCACCAACCCAAGACAGCTTCCGACACAATCCAGCAGACAGGACCCATTGGATTTCCCCCAGAAACGAGACACACACAGCTCTGTCTCTGGTTTCAAAACGAATGACACTTTAATGGTAAACTTAGGCTCTTTTTATACAGTTGAAAGCATGCTTCAGTCATCAAAGGGACAATGACACACTCCACCCACAACATCACACAATGGGTGCTAACGAGTCCCCCTCAATCCACATCTTAGACAGACTTTCTGGCACTGAATCTACATGAGTTAATTACTATAGCTGACATGGCAGACATCATGACTCCGGCTCTTTTCACCTTCTATTCAATACACATTCCTTTAGTAAACATAAGTCAGACGTCTGACCTTTAGAGGGTGCTAAGTCACATCACATATTATCATCAAAAGACTTTCACACAATACAGTGTAAATTAGCATAGCACAATGAAATATCTTAAGAGCCAGACTTAATTAACACAATAGACAATAGAATGCAATCACAGCAAGCTTTTATCACTACAGCCAGGTAGCTGGAGGTGATTAACATCCATTAACATCTTAACAGTATGTGTCCAATCTCATGTAATTCAAGATATAATTTCTCAGTCATCCTATGCCCCTAGTGGACATAGGATGACCCTAGACCCAAGAGTCATTGGTGAAGCTGAACCAGGAGTACCCCGTATCCTTCAAGAGCCTCTGGGTCCCACGGGCCATACCGCTACACTCCTGTTATCTTTTTCTTTATCTCCTCTTAGCTCACCAACTACCTATTTTGATTTTCTTTTTTTTCCCTGTCTGGATATCCTCCCCCCTATACTTTTTGAAGTATTGCTGTGCCTAACCACACCACCCACATTTTCTGCTACCTTTCCCTACACAGGCATTCATCCCTGAAAAGTGAACTATCTGACTATCAGATGCCAAATTAGAAGTGGGGAAAAATAGTTTTTTATCCAGGAAACCCATCTTCAATAATAAACCAACTAAATAAATAATGCTACCATATAGCCTTCCATGCCCTAGCACCCTTCTCTAAAGGAAAAGGAGTTTCATTTTAATAGTGGAGGAACCTCCACTTTCATTTGGACAGTGAATAAAAAGATAAGGAAGGCAGATTAATTTTTATCAACTGCACCATAGACATAACACTGATAAGGTTAGTTAATGTACGTTTCTTTAATGAAAAACAAGCAACTTTCGTAGATTCTGTATTGAACAAACTCCAGGCTTTTCCTCCAGGCATATTGATACTTGGAAGGGACTTTAACACCCCTTTCAATCCTTCACTCAATGGGGTCGATTTACTGAAGGCAAATTTACTCTGAAAAGTGCACTTGTAAGTGCTGTTGCTGTAGATCTGAGGGGAAGCTCTGAAATGAGGGAAAGCACTGAAATGAGGGCAAGCTCTGTTGATTTTATTATCCAATTATGTCACCCATATCATCCATTCAAGCTAAAATGCTGTTTTCTATTTTCCTATTTATTTACTCCATGGGTAGGCAGCCCCCGCCACTGGTGCCGCAAGGAGATTTTGAAGCCTCTTTTTCTGGCACTTGACTCCCTCCCCAGAAACACAGGGAAGTGTCAGTGAGACATGAATGCATTCCAATTTCAGAATTCCCCACGCCACACCTGCACTGAGGGGGAGGCACTGCGCCCCCACACATTGTAAAATATGGGAAACATTGATTGGTTCTCTAACTAGCGATCACCAGGTTTTGTGATGGGGAAGAGATTGGGTGCAGTTCTGCTAGGGGGGCGGGGCGGTCCATGTTTCCAGAAGGAGGACTGTCCTTGTCTACTGCTAAAGCCAATCACAGTCCTGCTAGCCCCGTCCACAATCTGGAGGAAGATGGCTTAATTGGTTTCCACTACCAATCTCAGAAAGAAGGGATTTCACTATGCCACTTACTACTGAACCCGGCACTCTGTGTCCCTTTAAGCCACAGCCAGTATTCAAAGCCATGAAAATCACACCCAACTTTTTACAGTGGTAGGGCAGAAGTGCAGGGGGTTACAGTGGTGGGGCAGACGTGCAAGGAGTTACAATGGTGGGGCAGACGTGCAGGGGTTTACAGTGGTGGGGCAGATGTGGTGGGGCAGATGTGCAGGGTTTACAGTGGTGGGGCAGACGTGCAGGGGGTTACAGTAGTGGGACAGATGTGCAGGGGTTACAGTGGTGGGGCAGACATGCAGGGGGTTACAGTGGTGGGGCAGATTTGCAGGGGGATACAGTGATTTGAGGTGTGAAGGTGCAGGAATTGGGGCTGATCTGAGGCATGAGAGTGCAGGATGTTAACAGCATTTACTTTATATAAAAAAAAAATCCTTTTCTCGATTGAGAGTTTGAAGTTGAATTTTTTTGTTATAAAATTGGCACTCTCAATTTCTTTGAAAACATTTTCAGCTGTGCGCAAAAGGTTGCCTCCCCCTGTTCTACTCTGTGTATATCTCACATTATCTCAAACAAATGTTTTCTATATTTCACTGGTTAATATATTTTTTTTATCAATATATTTACTGTTCATTAGCATTGTTTTTATTCCCTTTATATTAAGGTGAATAACATTAACTTAAGGTGCTAGTGCTTGGGCGGGGCTAGGGCGCTGTCCTCACCACGCACACCGACATCGCTTCCACAGCTCTGTGCTCAGGCCAGAGGCAATAGAGCAAAAAGAACAAACTGTATATGAGTGTCCATGAGACACTACCAAACAGCACCTTCTTTAATCACAATCATTGGTTGTTGTTGGGGCTGTTTGGCACGTTTTATGGACTTTGATTTCTGAGTTATTTTTGGATATTTGGTTGGATAATAGCAATTGTTAGCACAGTCAGCAGATGTATAATAATACATGTTTTTCTGCACTAACACCTTAAAGGGTCACTAAAGGATTTTTTTTTTGCTAAATAGCTTCCTTTACCTTACTGCAGTCCTGGTTTCATGTCCTCATTGTTCATTTTTGCTTTGATGTTGCTGTAATTCCTCTCTGTTCTGGACACTTCCTGGTTGTCTGTTTCCTGATCACCACAGTACTGGGAGATTTCTCACTGTGGTGACTAATCAAGGAGGTGTGATAACTGTGTGTCTAAAACTCCTCAGCACCAATCCAGTTTAGTTTTCCAAAGCATCACTGCCCTCTATTGGCTCTTTGTCTCTGTACATCAGAGAACCAGGAAACAACAGCAAAAACAAAACTAAACTGTAGGTACATTATATGATTGTTTTTTATCTATTTTTAATCATTTTTAAAATGAATCAGTTAACTATTATGTCTCTATACCCTGTAAACAGTCATTTCAGCAAAAACATTTTTTTCCCTTTAGTGACCCTTTAAGTTGATGTTATTGAAATTGAAATATATACATTTTTATAATATTTCATACTTTTGGTTTCTGTGTGCCCTTTATATAAATTTGATGTTTATTATATATTTATGATTGCACTAGCACTTTATTGGCACATATACACAATTATTTGAGGTAATGATTACAAGTAGAGAATAGGAAGGTTTATTGCATATTGGGATATATGATAGAGCGCTGTCCATTCACTTTTGCACTAGATAATTTTGATGAGCTATCAAAACTAGAACGGCAGCCTTCCAACGTCTTAGTTTTTTGTTTTTTTTTCAGTTTTTCTATGGTGCAGTTTTTCTTGTCTTTTTTCTACAATATCTAAAAATGAAAGGCTTTTAAAAAAAAAAAAAAAAAAACAGTCATCCCTCTAAATTTGCTTTTCAATTAAATTACCGATTCGGTTTAAGGCGAAATAGAATTTTTAATCCTTAATTTAGTATGACAGATTAAAAAAAACAAGTGCACCTTTAGTGATGTATATTTTTCAGCTAAAGTATACATTTTTTTCAAAGCTCCTCAAGCCTCTGACTTGTAAACTGATGCATCAAATGACCTTCAAGTGGTACTTTAAACTTAATGGAATTTGATATGAAAAAAGATCTTTAATGAAGACAAACTAGGCATATTCAGTTTTATTTCTGAGTGCTTTTGTGAAGTGTCAGTTTAGAAGTATCCATTTACATGAGATGAAAAATGATAAAAATAATATGTTTTTAATTTTTATGGATTTGTTTACTCTAGTTCATTTTATGATAATTATACAAGATGTGTTACACAAGGGTAAAACCAGGAAAGTAAAAATGTTTAACTAAACATCCTTTTTATTATAATGTAGCTACTGTATACTGTAGGAAAGCTAAGCTTTCCTTCTGAAATTACTACTATCACATCTGTCGAACTGACCATTTGACTTTATTACTTTGAATCCCTGACATTGAAAAGTATTCAAACAAATAATTCTACAGTACATTCCTGATTTGTAGGTTATTCTGTGGGAATAATCCATATCCAGAAAGTCCCCAAATCATAACAACCAGGTAACTAGCATTTTCAGAGACAGGACAGCAATGACCACCTTTGTATTTCTCTCATGATAGGTGCACTTTAACAATTTCTCCTTTGCCACATGTTTTACTTTCAAAGTTGAACAAAGGTTTTCCCCTCTTTGAAAAATATTTTTTTAGCACACATTTCCCTATAAAGACTACAAGCATTTGGTAAATGTGCACTTTGCCAGTAGTATATGTTATATTATTAACATAGGTACTGTATGTACAGTATATAGCACTAGGGATGAGCATCGAGTTCGAGTCAAACTCATGTTCGACTCGAACATTGCCTGTTCGGCGAACAACAAACAATTTGAGGTGTTTGCGGCGAATTCGAAAAGCCGCAGAACACCCTGTTAAAGTGTATGGGGAAATCTAAAGTACTAATTTTAAAGGCTAATATGCAAGTTATTGTCCTAAAAAGTGTTTGGGGACCTGGGTCCTGCCCCAGGTGACATGTATCAATGCAAAAAAAAAGTTTTAAAAACGGCTGTTTTTTCTGGAGCAGTGCATTTAATAAGGCTTATCGTGAAACAATAAAAGTGAAATGTGTAAAATGTGAAAGTGTCTGCGCTGTAAGAAACCTGGAATGGGGAAGGGACAAGGGAAGGGGTGAGTGGACGGAAATCCGTGGACCAGTGGGATAATGGGTGTATAGACACAGTGGAAGTGACCCACAATGGAAAATAAAATAGGGGTGGTCTGGCCTAAATTGTGTGGCAAAAAACACATAAAAAAATATTCAGAATATCAATGATAGGTGAACACTTCAAACAAGAAAACTCTTGAGGTGAATGGTGAAAATGAACATATATAAAATGAACAAGACTTGAAAAAAGGGTGAAGTCTTATAAGCAATATTGGAGTGCAATCCAAAAAACAAACAAAATAGAAAGTGACTAATAAGTAAATGAGTGATTGAGTAAAGGGAATGCCAAACTCAAGTGAATCAAGGTGTGTGATCAGGTAGGTCCACACATCGTGCACCCTTCACCAATAGTGAATCAAATGGCTTACCTATCTACTCACATACAGACCCAGATCAGTCACTATACCAGCTGGCTGTTAGATGGATATCTGCTTGTCTCAATCGTGGTGCATACATGTAAAGACAGCGATATAGATGTTGTTGCTTTATCTTCTTGCAAGCAACAAGGAGACAAAGTATCCACAGTAAGGGGTGGCTAATTGTCCACTTACACAACTTACAGTGATGTATAAGGGGCGTGTGCCTATCTCCACGAGCGCCGAACTCGTATCCCAATCTTCTTACTACTGCCAATTTTCTCTCAGCATCAAATGGAGCCGTCCGCTCATAATGAGATAAGTAGGCAGAGATGAAAGGAGAGAGGGGGGCACATCGCGTAAACCAGGCAAATACATTTATTAAAACAAAAATATGAGGATAAAAGACTCACATGGGGCAGTCTAAAGGCGGTCCCGTAGCCACGAACACCGCACTCGTCCACCGTCCGTCAGGTACTGCTCCTGGTGTGTACTCTGTGTTCCCGACGCGTATTCGTCACATCACGTGACTTCATCAGGGGATGGTTAACTAGAGTACTGGGTCCTGTTTAAATAACGTCTGAGTGATAGGACTAGCAGCGGCCATTTTGTTGAAGTCCACGCCGTGTATTGGCGAGTGCCGCGCCGGCGCCATTTTCCCAGAGTCTCCTCTCTTGTGTTAGTCTCCGCTGAGTGAAACAGACGGGACAGAGAAGGGCCAATCAGGGGAGTTGAGCCGGAGCAGGCATCGGCTGGCCTGTGCTATGAGCAAGTGTCCACAGGGGAAGATTAAAATTAGAAACCATTTGGTTTAAATACAGTGAAAAAGAAAGAGACTTTAAAAAATTACTGGGAAAAGTAATTATTATATATGCACGATCCTGACACTTTGAACGTAGACGTCCAATGAGACACCCATAGGGGTGGTCGGAATTGGGACACATATTGGGGTAAATAATGAACTATTGTGCATTGTATTGCAGAGTGCTGCCATGTTGCAAGGCCAATAAACACCGCATTGGCTAGCGGCACGGTGGCAGGTAGGCTGTACAGAGAATATTTTAAAAAAACATAAAAGATAAATAATATTTAAAAAAAATATATATTAAAAAAATAGAATATATGTTAACGAACATATATAAGGGGGTGGACAATAGGAACCCAATGAGGGAATGGTAGAGTGGTCGGAGAAATCCGGATATCAGGGTCCGGAATATGTGGCACCTGGTGGGAAAGGGGCTGTAATGCTATGACAACCAATAGATCAGCACCTGACGCACAGCAGGTGTAAGTGGGATGGTAGGATCAGTGAAGATCGGAGTAGGTGACACCTGGTGGGAAAGGGGCTATAATGTTGTAGTAACCAAATAGAGCAGCACCTGACGCACAGCAGGTGTGAGTGGGATGGATGAGTGCATGAGGGTTTTTGACATATAATGTTCTACACAGTATAAGCAAGGTAGTGTAGGGATAAAACGAAGGGTCTAGAAATCACTTAGGAAGCAGTTCAGATCGAACTCAATATTGAGACCTCTAGGTGTAAGAGTGTCCATATTGTAGATGTATTTCGATTCTAGTTGGCTGAGTGCCCTAACCTTATGGCCCCCCCGCCATGGTCTAGAATATGGGACTATCCCCCAGAATTTCAGATGCGAGGGGTCTTTGTGATGGACTTTGGCAAAGTGGCGAGATACACTGTGGTTAGCGAACCCGTTTTCTATATTTTTCACATGTTCTTTAATACGTATCCGTAAGAGTCTCTTCGTGCGGCCTACATATTGTAGTCCGCAGCTACATTCGAGTACATATACTGCACCTTCTGTGTTGCAGCCAATGAAGTCCCTTATTTCATACTCGGTGTTGTTGCTATTAGACTTGAAAGTAGACACCTTTTTGTTCGGACGTTTAGTATGCATGCAAGCATAGCATCTCTTGCATGGGAAAAAACCTTTTCCAGTGAAAAATGTGAACTGTTTCTTTGGTGGGTTAATAACGCTCTTCACTAGTTGGTCCCTCAATGTGGGGGCTCTCTTGTATGTGAACCTTGGTTTATCAGGTAATACGTCTCGCAGATCTTTGTCACCTTTAAGGATGTGCCAATGTCTTTGAATGACTTTTTCAATTTTCTTCTGTTGTATATTATAGTCCAATACAATAGGTACTAAATCTTGTCTGCTTGTTGGAATTTTGCTTTCCAAAAGTTTTTCCCTGGGAATTCTAGATACCTAGCAGACAAGATTTAGTACCTATTGTATTGGACTATAATATACAACAGAAGAAAATTGAAAAAGTCATTCAAAGACATTGGCACATCCTTAAAGGTGACAAAGATCTGCGAGACGTATTACCTGATAAACCAAGGTTCACATACAAGAGAGCCCCCACATTGAGGGACCAACTAGTGAAGAGCGTTATTAACCCACCAAAGAAACAGTTCACATTTTTCACTGGAAAAGGTTTTTTCCCATGCAAGAGATGCTATGCTTGCATGCATACTAAACGTCCGAACAAAAAGGTGTCTACTTTCAAGTCTAATAGCAACAACACCAAGTATGAAATAAGGGACTTCATTGGCTGCAACACAGAAGGTGCAGTATATGTACTCGAATGCAGCTGCGGACTACAATATGTAGGCCGCACGAAGAGACTCTTACGGATACGTATTAAAGAACATGTGAAAAATATAGAAAACGGGTTCGCTAACCACAGTGTATCTCGCCACTTTGCCAAAGTCCATCACAAAGACCCCTCGCATCTGAAATTCTGGGGGATAGTCCCATATTCTAGACCATGGCAGGGGGGCCATAAGGTTAGGGCACTCAGCCAACTAGAATCGAAATACATCTACAATATGGACACTCTTACACCTAGAGGTCTCAATATTGAGTTCGATCTGAACTGCTTCCTAAGTGATTTCTAGACCCTTCGTTTTATCCCTACACTACCTTGCTTATGCTGTGTAGAACATTATATGTCAAAAACCCTCATGCACTCATCCATCCCACTCACACCTGCTGTGAGTCAGGTGCTGCTCTATTTGGTTACTACAACATTATAGCCCCTTTCCCACCAGGTGTCACCTACTCCGATCTTCACTGATCCTACCATCCCACTTACACCTGCTGTGCGTCAGGTGCTGATCTATTGGTTGTCATAGCATTACAGCCCCTTTCCCACCAGGTGCCACATATTCCGGACCCTGATATCCGGATTTCTCCGACCACTCTACCATTCCCTCATTGGGTTCCTATTGTTCACCCCCTTATATATGTTCGTTAACATATATTCTATTTTTTTAATATATATTTTTTTTAAATATTATTTATCTTTTATGTTTTTTTTAAATATTCTCTGTACAACCTACCTGCCACCGTGCCGCTAGCCAATGCGGTGTTTATTGGCCTTGCAACATGGCAGCACTCTGCAATACAATGCACGATAGTTCATTATTTACCCCAATATGTGTCCCAATCCCGACCACCCCTATGGGTGTCTCATTGGACGTCTACGTTCAAAGTGTCAGGATCGTGCATATATAATAATTACTTTTCCCAGTAATTTTTTAAAGTCTCTTTCTTTTTCACTGTATTTAAACCAAATGGTTTCTAATTTTAATCTTCCCCTGTGGACACTTGCTCATAGCACAGGCCAGCCGATGCCTGCTCCGGCTCAACTCCCCTGATTGGCCCTTCTCTGTCCCGTCTGTTTCACTCAGCGGAGACTAACACAAGAGAGGAGACTCTGGGATACACGGCGTGGACTTCAACAAAATGGCCGCTGCTAGTCCTATCACTCAGACGTTATTTAAACAGGACCCAGTACTCTAGTTAACCATCCCCTGATGAAGTCACGTGATGTGACGAATACGCGTCGGGAACACAGAGTACACACCAGGAGCAGTACCTGACGGACGGTGGACGAGCGCGGTGTTCGTGGCTACGGGACCGCCTTTAGACTGCCCCATGTGAGTCTTTTATCCTCATATTTTTGTTTTAATAAATTTATTTGCCTGGTTTACGCGATGTGCCCCCCTCTCTCCTTTCATCTCTGCCTACTTATCTCATTATGAGCAGACGGCTCCATTTGATGCTGAGAGAAAATTGGCAATAGTAAGAAGATTGGGATACGAGTTCGGCGCTCGTGGAGATAGGCACACGCCCCTTATACATCACTGTAAGTTGTGTAAGTGGACAATTAGCCACCCCTTACTGTGGATACTTTGTCTCCTTGTTGCTTGCAAGAAGATAAAGCAACAACATCTATATCGCTGTCTTTACATGGATGCACCACGATTGAGACAAGCAGATATCCATCTAACAGCCAGCTGGTATAGTGACTGATCTGGGTCTGTATGTGAGTAGATAGGTAAGCCATTTGATTCACTATTGGTGAAGGGTGCACGATGTGTGGACCTACCTGATCACACACCTTGATTCACTTGAGTTTGGCATTCCCTTTACTCAATCACTCATTTACTTATTAGTCACTTTCTATTTTGTTTGTTTTTTGGATTGCACTCCAATATTGCTTATAAGACTTCACCCTTTTTTCAAGTCTTGTTCATTTTATATATGTTCATTTTCACCATTCACCTCAAGAGTTTTCTTGTTTGAAGTGTTCACCTATCATTGATATTTTGAATATTTTTTTATGTGTTTTTTGCCACACAATTTAGGCCAGACCACCCCTATTTTATTTTCCATTGTGGGTCACTTCCACTGTGTCTATACACCCATTATCCCACTGGTCCACGGATTTCCATCCACTCACCCCTTCCCTTGTCCCTTCCCCATTCCAGGTTTCTTACAGCGCAGACACTTTCACATTTTACACATACCATTTTTTTGTCTTGAGAGGACAACACCCATGTTGTTTGCTGCAGTATTCACGTCCACCCACCCCACTGCTACCCTTCTGGCCCATTCCCCCTTACCCATATCCCATACAGCGCAGGAGTCTACCTAATACAATAAAAGTGAAATATTCCTTTAAATTTTGTACCTAGGGGGGGTGTAACGTTAGCATGTGAAATAGCGCATGTTTCCAGTACTTAGAACTGTCACTGCACAAAGTGTCATTTCTGAAAGAAAAAAAGTCATTTAAAACCGGACTTGCAGCTATAATGAATTGTCGGCTCCCGGCAATTCAGAGAGGATTCATTCATTTAAAAAAAATAAAAAATAGCGTGGGGGTCCCCCCAAATTCAATTACCAGGCCCTTCAGGTCTGGTGTGGATATTAAGGGGAACCCCGCCGTCAATTAAAAAAAAAATTACGTGGGGTTCCCCCCAAATATCCATTCCAGACCCTTCAGGTCTGGCGTGGATTTTAGGGGAACTCCACCCCAATTTTTTTTTTAAATGGCGTGGAATTCCCACAAAAATCCACACCAGACCCCTTATCCGAGCACGTTAACCTGGCCGGCCGCAGAAAAGAGGGGGGGACAGAGTGCGCCCCCCCTCTCCTGAAATGTACCAGGCCACATGCCCTCAACATGGGGAGGATGTCCCCATGTTGATGGGGACAAGGGCCTCATCCCCACAACCCTTGCCTGGTGGTTGTGGGGGTCTGCGGGCGGGGGGCTTATCAGAATCTGGAAGACTTACCTTCTTAAAACTAAGTTCTCCAGTCACCTCTGCAGCTGCTTTCCATCTTCACCTGGTCTTCCTTCCGGGTTGCAGCCACTTGATTGGTTGAGCCGCAATGACGTCACTCCCACATGTGCACGGGAGTCACGGCAGTGGCACAGTGATCTTAAAGAATGACACGGGCATGGCGTTCCTTCAGAGCACATGCACCAGTGACATCACCTGTTCCGCTCACTACAATATCTCCTAAATGATACACATTTAGGAGATATTATTTTAACCTACAGGTAAGCTTAATTATAAGCTTACCTGTAGGTAAAAACAAAAAAAGTACAGTTTACTACCACTTTAAGCATACCATTAGGCGTTCTGATATCCAATTTGTGGATCCATCATACCTCTCATTCCAAGAGAGGTCTGTGTGTATCCCATCTTCTGACAGGTCTTTTAACCCTAAAAGCTAAGGTATAGAAATAAAGCTGCTAGCGTGAAATATGTCTCATAAATCGTGCCAAAGACTAAATAAAATGAACAAAGCGCAGCGCTAATAAAATGATAGTGCACACACCATTATACAAGTAAGGGGGATATGTATCCAGTAAGTGATGTAGATATGTGCAAACAAATAGTACAAGTGAATATATACTGTATAAATAATGATTCAAAAATATATATAAAGTGCATAAAAAAAATTGCATGATTAAAAAATTGCATAAAAAAAATTGCATTACACTAAGGTGCATAAGTGCATGAACATGCATGATAAATAATAGTGGTAAACAGTCCAATCCTTAAAAATGACACACAAGTCTATATAAAAGTATTCTAAGGTGCTTCAGTGTGGATAAAAAATGAATGAAAAATTCCACAGTGCTTTAGTGCATGTAATCAGTAGCAGCAATCCAAGGGTAATGTATAATACAGTTCATACAACAACACAAGGCCCAGTGAGTGATCCAAAAGTAATGCCAAGGTGTAGACGATACAGGGGGTGTCGTATCTTCTTCAGGGGAAAATTTCCCCCTGAAGAAGATACGACACCCCCTGTTTCGTCACATGTAGGGGAGGGGACAGGACGGCAGGAGAGTCTGTGTAAGGCTGTGAGGACTGTTTACCATATCCCGATCTGTACATCTCGCTACGAGCCTGTTATAGAGTGGTGCACTGTCGAGCCTGCAGTATGTGAGCACCCTGGCAAGAGATCTCTCTTTTTATTTAAATAAATATTGTTAAAAAACTACTTGCACCATCCGTTTTCTTTCTTATATATTCTATGATCTGGAGCTGCCTGCCAAGGAACCAGGAACCCAGGTGTGGTTCATAAGCGTGCACAGACCAAGCTTGGTTGTAAGGTCGCACGCTCTAAGGTGGCGTCCATTACCATAGGGGAGAACCTGTGTGACTACGCCTTGGCATTACTTTTGGATCACTCACTGGGCCATGTGTTTTTGATTAAACGTTATTTATACTTCTCCTTTGGATTACTGCTACTGATTACATGCACTAAAGCATGTGGTATTTTTCATTCATTTTTTATCCACACTAAAGCACCTTAGAATACTTTTATATGGACTTGTGTTTTATTTTTAGAATTGGCCTGTTTACCACTATTATTTATCATGCATGTTTATGCACTTATGCACCTTAGTGTGATGCATTTTTTTTTATGCAATTTTTTATTCATGCGATTTTTTTGATGCAATTTATATATTTTTTTGAATCATTATTTATATATATTTTCTTGTGCTATTTGTTTGCACATAATTACATCACTTACGGGACACATATCCCCCTTACTTTGTATAGCGCTGTGTTGTGTTCATTTTATTTAGGTCTTTTAACCCTGTTTATTCCATAAAGGTTAAGCCTGTCATTTTACCCTTGGGAACCTTTATAAAGTGCTTCAAAACAGCTAGTGCTTCCCTTTCCTTAGTTTCTACAGTATGTTGCTCGGTTGAACTGGGAAAGCAGAGTGACATACCTGTTAATTATGAAAATGTTTTTGAATTTTAAATGTACATTTTTATAAATACCTTTTTTTTAAATGTTTTTTTTTTTTAATAATCATGTAACTGCTTACTAAGTCCTTGTAGCTGAGCTGGCTGGGAACGTGAGTTATAAGACTTTTTGATTGTGTCACTTCCAGTAATGTAAAGCCTCATACACACGGTCAGACTTTTTGCCAACAAACTTCAAAATGAGCAAGTTTTCCAAAAAATACGATCGTGTGTACGCTCCATCGGACAAACTTTTTCGGTTTTCATCGGACAAAAGTTCGCTCTGCAAACAGACAAACTTTTCGGCAACAAAGTCCGGCCGTGTGTACAGAAATCCATCTGACTTTTGTCCAAAGTACAAATACGCTTGCCCAGAACCAATGTTAACCAATAATAGCAGAAGGTGACCAAAGGGTGGCAGTAAAGAGCAGAAAAGAGCAGAAAAAAACACATGATGTTGGGAAAGTTTGGGGAAAGTTTGCAGAAAAGTCCTGCCGTGTGTATGCTATGGGTGTGCCTGACCAACTCCCTTCAGACAAAAATCCACGGAAAAGTTTGTTTGAAGTCCGATCGTGTATGAGGCTTTACAGGCACACCCTGTTTCTATGGCAGGAGCCCACGCAGAGGTCACTGCTGAATTAAAGTCTAGTAGATTAGTTCTGTCACCCTGAAAATGAAATGGACACATCTAAAAGCCTGTAGAATAATTGCTTAAAACAAAAAAATTATGCAGTTCTTTGGGTTAAAGGGTACCTGTGCAGAAAAATATTAAAATGTACCACTAGGCATACAATTTAAGCAATAACAAGAGGGATGTGAAGCTGAAAAAAATGCAATGCAGATACCAGCTCTTTTATGATGGCAATCTTGAAGTAATAATAAACTCTTATAAATGTTTACATATATTACGATCAAGCAAATCAACATTTCTGCTGTTTTTGTTTTCTTTTTGATTTGTAACTTTTAAACTCTGTGACTCCAGCTCTATCTGCAGCCTTCAGGTGCACTTCTTATTAATAGCAGTCAGGGAACATGTACACTGAGTATGTTATTTGAAACAGTTATTAAGGGACAGCTCAATTTCCTGCAGATATTAATATTTTAGGAGCAGAAGAAGGAGTGGCTTTCCAACCTAGGCTATGTGTTTGTGTTGGGAAAAAGTGTAGCGCTAGAGTATGACAAAATATCTAATGATAAATATCAAAAATGTAAATGATAGTCATCACCATATGTGCATACCATAGTGAAGAAAACTAATTTGAAGACTACATATATAAACAAAGTCCATATAAAGTCCAATTATTAAGTGATTAAACCCTTTGAGTATTGACCACTAGAAAGAAAAATGTGATAGAAAGTCCAATAATAAAAAATATGATTAATGAGTGAGTGAACCGATTCTAATAGTGACTACTTAAAGAAATATTTGATAGGAGATCTACCACCGTATGTCATAAGGCTTACCGGAAATATTGAACCCAGATATACCCACTAGGTCAATCAAACTTTATGAGAGTCGATACACCATGGGGGGGTGTCACAGGAGCCTCGAATACTGGGAAATCTCGATAGAACCTCACACATAGCATAATTCTGTAAGAGATCTCACAGCATTTAGTAAAAGAAGAAAAAAACTCACATTTGCAGTGATATAAAAGCGTTCATAAATACAGGGTAACAGTGACATCAGTAGTCCTCTCTGACGCGTTTCGTTCAAAAGAACATCATCTGGGGTACTGATCCACTGTTACAAGTACCCTTAAATACATAAAATAACCCCCATAGACAAATCATGGCTCCAATGGGAAGACAGCAATCGTAACTCACCACTTCCCGGGTTTGCTAAGATGGAGTCTATGGCGTGCGGTTCAAGCCTCACTATGGCTAAGGAACTGAAACCGGAAATGGCAGGAGAATGTCTCACTCAAAGTAATGATAGCTCCGGCAAACAAATCCATGATAAAATATAAATCGGAGGAAGACATTCGCCATATAGCTCAAATGTCACCAAACAGGGAGCAGAATCTTACATCTATATTACAGCACAAAGAGACACTACCGTGCATGCGTTCCAAAGCATACAGAGCCGCGCTGTACCGGAAGTCAACACATGCGTACCAGACCTTGAAGTGATAATACACACCGGAAGTCGTCACATGCTAGCATCCCAGGGAAGACTTTACAGTGATAATACACACCGGAAGTCGTCACAGGCCGCACCACAGAGGAACAAAATGGGATAGCATTAAATCATAGGTGCTGACCATAAAAACATTTTGATGTGTACAAAAAGATCTCTCCCGGCTGGACAGGATCAACCTATAATGTGTACTATAAGTGGATGTAGGTCTAGCCTATAGCAGATAATAGTTAGTCCACCATAAATATTAAAATTGCAACATATATTGACACATGGACAATGATTAATCAATATATACTGAATACATTGGATTACATCGAAAAAAAGGAGCCATAATTGAATATGGGTGTTCCCATTATGAATTGTATCCATATATAGAAATTCATTACTCAAAAAAATCAATTCAAAATACATATACACATATAAGAATTGGGAAACAAATACAAACATTTCCAGAATCTACCGACTTTATGGTTTATGAATGCATTAATATCCCACTCTATATTAAGACCTTGAGGCGAGTGAGATTGCAATTCATAAATCCAGTAAGTTTCCAATCTCGATACCCCTCGGGTCTTAGCTCCTCCTCTCCAAGATGGAATGTATCTATCAATGATCAGAAATTGTGACCCCCTGGGATCTCGATTGTGACATTGTCTATAATGTCTCGGTACAGTGTGTTTAGTGTCACCACCTATAATTTTAGCAATATGCTCACCTACCCATACGGAGAAGGCACGAATGGTGCGACCCACATATTGCTTCCCGCACAGGCAGGTGATCAAATATACAACATGCGTCGTGCCACAGGTGCAAAAATTCTTAATGGGGTAGCTTTGATTCGTCACTCTGGATTGAAATTGCAGAGTTTTACGTCTCCCACACAGGTTGTACTGACATACCGTGCATTTTTTTTGCAGGGGAAATACCCATCCATATTCTGAAAAAAAGTTGGGCGTACTGGGGGATCCCCAATATTTGAAGCAATGCTATTCCTCAAAGAGGGCGCTCCCCTAAAGATGACCTTAGCTTGTTCAGGTAAATTGGGGCCAAGTATCTTGTCATTTTTCAATACATTCCAATGAGAGTTAATAATAGTTTTTAGATCCCTATGCTGATTAGAGTAGGATGTAAGCATTGAATATTTGAATGATTCGTCAGATTCACATAGAGGTCTGTCGGTCAAAAGAAATCCATGAACCGTCTGTGCAACATTATACGTTTCAAGATCTACATCAGACTGATCGTAACCCTTCTCTAGAAACCTCTGTTTAAGCAGGGATGCCTGAGAGAGGTATGTATCAGTATCAGTACAATTCCTACGCAGTCGTAGAAACTGGCTGCGAGGAACAGATTTGAGCCACGACTTATGATGGCAACTATCAGTAGGTATAAAGCTGTTACGGTCCGTAGTCCTGAAATGTGTTTGGAATTTGAACTGTGGGGATTCTAGCCCGATCTCAAGGTCAAGAAAGTTGACCTTGGTTGCACTGCATTCAAAAGTAAGAGAGATGCCTCGATCGTTCTCATTCAATGAGGAGAAGAACTCACCGAGTGACTCAGGGGACCCATCCCATAGGAGGAGGATGTCGTCTATATACCTGGCCCATAGGACCAAGAAAGGGCTCCGTTCATAATAGACGACATTCTCCTCCCATTTTGCCATGAATAAGTTGGCAAGACTTGGGGCAAATTTCGCCCCCATTGCTACTCCTCGTTTTTGCAAGAAAAACTTTTGGTCAAACCAAAAGTAATTGTGGATTGTAGCAAACTTTAGTAGTTCAATGATAAATCCTCTTTGTTCATGCATTAGGGAATGGTCACGGTCCAGAAACTGCGTAAAAGCTTCTATCTCTAGATTTTGAGGGATGCATGTATATAAAGACAGAAAACAATTTTGTGGCGCTAAAAATAATAATAATAATGATGATGATATGGTACTAATAGTCTGTGTTAACACCAATTGACAGTGTAATCAAATGAAAAAGTCCATATATAATAAATCAATGACAGTAGATAGTTAAAAATAAACTGTTGATGGATGAGTAATCAAGTGAATGGTTCCAAGCACCATGGTGAATCAAAGTAAATGATTTGTGAAAATGACCACCACCAGAAGCAGAGGCTTACCAGAGGTATTGAACCCAAATAAGCATACGCTTAAAGGGTCAATACAAGCTGAATGTAAGTTGGTGAAGACCACATCAACCGGATCTGGATATACGATTGGGAGGATACCCTGAAGACATCACGTAAACCAGCACAGGGGGGAATGGCAGCAACTTGGAGGTAATTCTCAAAGGATCAGGCCGTATCCAAAGTGCATAAAGGAAAACGAAGGCACATAGTGTGATACCGTAACAATGTTGAGATTTAATAACAGTTAAAAACACTTACAGTTTTGCTGAATAAAAAGGACATCAATAAGAAATAGTGCATGGCAGCAGCAGAGTCCCGACGCGTTTCGCAATAGTTTGCATCATCTTTATGTATATAAAGAGGCTACATCCCCCTATAGCAAGTAGATAATCACCCTGTATCTCAATACTTTCCAAAAATGTAATAGTGGAAGTGGTATCCTTCAAATAGGATGCGGTAAACTTAACCAATGGCTGAAAGAAGAATTCAATATATCAACCAATGCGATAGGTGATAGAATCTATCCCGCTCACAATTGGTCGACCAGGGGGCTGTAGGGGGTTGTTGTGGATTTTCGGTAAATGATAAATAGTCGGGATTCTGGGGGGAGAAGATATCAAATAAACTTGTTCCTTTTTATTCAAAATATGTGATTGAAAACCTTTGGTAACCAGACAATCCAATTATTTTTTTAAACTTATTAGTAGGATTATTCGGAAGTTCTTGGTAAGTGTCTTGGTCAGCCAAAATACTACTCATTTCGGCAATGTACTTGGATTTATCCATGACAACAATTCCACGCCTTTGTCCACTGGACGGACTACAAGGTCTTTCTGATCACATAATGACCGGAAGTCTTCCTTGGGTAGAGGGTTGTGATGAAATTTCATAATGGGTAAAGATGCTAGGTCTTGAAAGACAATGGCCCGGATTCAGATAGCACTTATGCCGGCGTATCTCGAGATGCGCGGCGTAAGTGTAAATTTGCGCCGTCATATCTATGCGCTGTACCCACAGAACCAGATACACCTCATAATAGGCTTCTTCCTACCGGAGTAACTTTTCTACGCCGGCGCGGCATAGGCGCATATTTACGCTGGACGGATCTTTCTCTCCCATTGATTTTTTATTTAAATATGCAAATGAGTGAGATACGCCGATTCAGAAACGTACGTTTGGCCGGTGCAGGCTACGTGTGGTGCGCGTAAGTGGAAAGTCCGGCGGAAAGTTACCCCTCATAAAGCAGGGGTAACTTTACACCAGACGTGTGCAGGTCAGCTGGAGAGCAGCTACAGCAGCACCGTTACAGAAGACCTGAGCACCAACACTTGCAGGACAACACATCTGTATGCCAACATGCCAGGGGCAGCCGTGGTAATAGCACAACTGCATCGACGGGCACATAGGAGGGCACGGGAGAGGATATACCGAACGCGCATTGACGTCTTTGGCATGGGTGAATCAGAGGTGTATCACATCTTCAGATTTAGCCCTGATGCCATCATGGAATTAGCCAGAACCCTGCATTATGACTTTACCAGCAAGACACACCGCATACATGCAGTGCAGCCACTGGTCAAGGTACTGGCAACACTGCATTTCCTCGCCAGTGGATCTTTTCAAAGAACAAGTGGAGTAGTGGCTGGTTTGTCACCATGCACCATGAGCAGATGTGTGCACCAGGTTGTCCCCCCAATCCTCAGACGCATGTCACACCACTTCATCATACCCACCCAGGAGCATCTGCGGCAGAAGGCAATGGCAGATTTCTACAGAATTGCAGGATTCCAACGCACCGTATGGGCCCTTGATTGCACCCATGTGGCACTATGGCCCCCCAGTGCCACAGAGCACATATACTGCAATCGGAAGCATTGGCATTCCATCAACGTACAGGTGATAGCCGATGCCCAATGCCTCATATGGCACGTCCATGCCAAACACCCCGGGGCCAGCCACGACAGCTTCATATTCCGTCAAAGCAACATCCCAACAGAATTTGAACAGAACGTGTACGGGAACAGCTGGCTGGTTGGTGAGCGACATGGGAGTCAGGCATGACTGTCCGACCCCATGATGCAGACATCATGAGGGACACATGCACGACTAACATCCTCCTGTCTTTTCCCTTCCATGTGACGCGGCATATGCACTTGGACCCCATCTCATGACTCCATTCCGGAATCCCCAAACCACAGGAGAGAGAAGATACAATGCTGCACACACACGTACCCGTGGAGTGGTGGAACGCACATTTGGCCTCCTGAAGTCCTGTTTCCGATGCCTGGATAAGTCTGGGGGTACCCTGTTGTATTCCCCAAACTTTGTGTGCCAGATCATCGGTGCATGTTGCATTCTGCACAACTACGCCTGAGAAAGGGCCTGGAGATTGACCTACGTGATGACCTGACCCCCCAACCACACAGTCTCCCCCTGCCCGAGGGTACTCCGTCTGCTGAGGGAAGAGCAGTCAGGAGATGCCTCGTGGTAGGCTTCTTTGCAAGTTAAACACACACATTATTCATGGCACAAGGAGAATGCACGCCACTGTGGTCCCTAGCACACACACCCCACATCCTCATCAAATTCGATTAGCCCAAGTACACCGCACAGGACTTGGAAGCAGCAATTCCGCGCCAAGGCTCCAATTAGGTTGCTGTACATTCATACACCATTCACACGGGTCGTGGGGATAACTTCTCCCCAACGACCGAGGGTGACACCCCTTTGCCAGCAGGAGTGTCACCCCCCCACATTCACACACCAGTCACACTGTAGCCCCGTGTGCAGGTATTTAAAATAAAATAAAACTCATAATCTGAGTTTAAAATAAAAAAAAACTCATCACCGGAGTATAAAATAAAGAAAAAACTCAGCACTTGAGTATAAATTAACATAATCCAAAAATTCATCGGCCCTGTCGTGGGCTCCGTCTGGTCCCTAGGCTCCTGGGGCGCATTTGCCTGGGGCGAGCCTCAGGTGGGGGGGCTGGGGGGACTGGTGGTGGAACATCCCCCGGTCTCTCCCTGGCTGCCTGGCTGCCCTCCATTGCCACGGCTATACGGTGGAGGTATAGATTGGTGGTAGCGTGCATCCACAGCCGGCGGGTGGTATTGCTGCGCTGTTGGCGCCTTGTCTGCCTCCCCTCCTCACGGACAGCAGTTGCCAGGCTCCGGACCTCTGAGACAAGACCAGATGTGGTGGCCTGCAGGTCCACCATACAGGTCACAAGGGCTGACCCGTTGCCAACCACGTCCTGCAGGCTCTCATTGATCGTGACATTCTGGCCAGCCTGCTGGGTGAGGGCCTCCTGCACAGCCACAGTGCAGGCAGCCTGGCTCTCGGCTGAGGAGGCCAGGCTATCTGCAACTCTGTGCAGATCACCCGCTAGAGAACCCATATGGCGGGCCTGCCTCGTCTGGTCCCTCGCCACATTATCTTCAAATTCCTCAGGGACTCCTCTGGTTTTCCGGGTAGCCTTCCTAGGGGCCGGAGAGGCTTGGGGCCGGCTGTAGGGGAGGTCCCTTGAGGGGGTATCCCTGATAGGGATGGTGTGCCTTGAGAGGCTATCCCTGATAGGGATGGTGTGCCTTGAGGGGCTCTCCCTGATAGGGTTGGTGTCCCTTGAGGGGGGTGTGACGGTATCGGTATGATATCCCCGTCAACGTTCCCTTCTTCCCATAACGAAAATCACCCCAATATTCCACGAGGAGGGATATCCCTGGAATCGCCCAGAAAGCCACACATGCCAAGCTCACTGCTAGAACAAGACACTTTAATGACACAAAAACTCAGCTTATATGTGGTTACAACCTGTTAGGAACGCCCCCCCTCACACAGTGGGGTTTCCCATACAGATTATAGGAGACAAGTCGGAGCCGACCATGCAGACACGTTTCTTTAGATAAAGACATCAGTGGAGTTAATTAATACACTGAAGCAATCAGAATAATTAACATACTACTTCTCTAATCATTTAGCCTGATGATACAATACACATCTTTTAAGGGTAAACACAGATCTTCTTCACACAACACAATAGATCAATTAACGTTTAGAATAGTGAGGGGACATTAGCACATCAATAACCTGTCAGAGGAATGAATCACACATGAAATTCCTTTCTACCTCTACCCATATGGCTAGCAGGGAGCAGTAAACTGAGACATATAGGCAAATGTATCACAATGGCCCCCCTTTTGCTCCCTGCTCCGGCAAACCCGGTTGGACCTTCCCTGGTCCAGTAGGGTTGACGGGTTCAGAGCTTTTAGTCCGAGGTTAACTCCCTTGACAACTGCTTCAGACTCAGGTATGTCACCGGGTCGTCAGATCACACGCCGGTCAGTCCCCAAGTCTTTGTGTGATCTGCAAAGTCACCAGAAGTCAGTGTGAAGACAGCGAATGGGTCTGTGCGCCGCCGTCTAGGTGTCCCGCTATGGGAGGGGGCAGGTTATGGCTCTGAAGTGACAATCACAGGAGATTCATAAAAATAAAAAGTTATATTTGTTGAAATGCTGTAGCACTGGTGCTCAGAGTTCGGGGGGGAGGGGAATCAGAGCCCCATAAGATCAGCCACCCCCTGCTCCCTCCGCAGCCGCCGGTTCTCCTCTTGGAGCTTCTCCAGCTCCATCTCCAGTTCATGGAGCCTGGGGGGGTCGGCCTGCTGTGACCTCAGGTGGTTGTTCTCCTCCTCCATGCGGCTTATGCATTCCTCCAGCTCTATGTACTCACGGATCAGCTCCTGCTTGCTCATGTTCTGCAGGCTCTCCACATGGTCCTTCATCATCAGGAACTGGGTGGTGGTGTAAGGGGCCACCGGTGGGCCCTTGGTGAACATCTCGGCCCGCTTGGTTTTGTTGCTAGCAATCCTTCTACGAACTTCCAGTAGTTCTTCCAGTGTCTGCTTGGAATCCGGGTGTGAAGGGGAATAGAAGGGAAAATCCCACTGCTACCAACCAATTGTGACGGTATCGGTATGATATCCCCGTCAACGTTCCCTTCTTCCCATAACGAAAATCACCCCAATTTTCCACGAGGAGGGATATCCCTGGAATCGCCCAGAAAGCCACACATGCCAAGCTCACTGCTAGAACAAGACACTTTAATGACACAAAAACTCAGCTTATATGTGGTTACAACCTGTTAGGAACGCCCCCCCTCACACAGTGGGGTTTCCCATACAGATTATAGGAGACAAGTCGGAGCCGACCATGCAGACACGTTTCTTTAGATAAAGACATCAGTGGAGTTAATTAATACACTGAAGCAATCAGAATAATTAACATACTACTTCTCTAATCATTTAGCCTGATGATACAATACACATCTTTTAAGGGTAAACACAGATCTTCTTCACACAACACAATAGATCAATTAACGTTTAGAATAGTGAGGGGACATTAGCACGTCAATAACCTGTCAGAGGAATGAATCACACATGAAATTCCTTTCTACCTCTACCCATATGGCTAGCAGGGAGCAGTAAACTGAGACATATAGGCAAATGTATCACAATGGCCCCCCTTTTGCTCCCTGCTCCGGCAAACCCGGTTGGACCTTCCCTGGTCCAGTAGGGTTGACGGGTTCAGAGCTTTTAGTCCGAGGTTAACTCCCTTGACAACTGCTTCAGACTCAGGTATGTCACCGGGTCGTCAGATCACACGCCGGTCAGTCCCCAAGTCTTTGTGTGATCTGCAAAGTCACCAGAAGTCAGTGTGAAGACAGCGAATGGGTCTGTGCGCCGCCGTCTAGGTGTCCCGCTATGGGAGGGGGCAGGTTATGGCTCTGAAGTGACAATCACAGGAGATTCATAAAAATAAAAAGTTATATTTGTTGAAATGCTGTAGCACTGGTGCTCAGAGTTCGGGGGGGAGGGGAATCAGAGCCCCATAAGATCAGCCACCCCCTGCTCCCTCCGCAGCCGCCGGTTCTCCTCTTGGAGCTTCTCCAGCTCCATCTCCAGTTCATGGAGCCTGGGGGGGTCGGCCTGCTGTGACCTCAGGTGGTTGTTCTCCTCCTCCATGCGGCTTATGCATTCCTCCAGCTCTATGTACTCACGGATCAGCTCCTGCTTGCTCATGTCCTGCAGGCTCTCCACATGGTCCTTCATCATCAGGAACTGGGTGGTGGTGTAAGGGGCCACCGGTGGGCCCTTGGTGAACATCTCGGCCCGCTTGGTTTTGTTGCTAGCAATCCTTCTACGAACTTCCAGTAGTTCTTCCAGTGTCTGCTTGGAATCCGGGTGTGAAGGGGAATAGAAGGGAAAATCCCACTGCTACCAACCAATTGTGACGGTATCGGTATGATATCCCCGTCAACGTTCCCTTCTTCCCATAACGAAAATCACCCCAATATTCCACGAGGAGGGATATCCCTGGAATCGCCCAGAAAGCCACACATGCCAAGCTCACTGCTAGAACAAGACACTTTAATGACACAAAAACTCAGCTTATATGTGGTTACAACCTGTTAGGAACGCCCCCCCTCACACAGTGGGGTTTCCCATACAGATTATAGGAGACAAGTCGGAGCCGACCATGCAGACACGTTTCTTTAGATAAAGACATCAGTGGAGTTAATTAATACACTGAAGCAATCAGAATAATTAACATACTACTTCTCTAATCATTTAGCCTGATGATACAATACACATCTTTTAAGGGTAAACACAGATCTTCTTCACACAACACAATAGATCAATTAACGTTTAGAATAGTGATGGGACATTAGCACGTCAATAACCTGTCAGAGGAATGAATCACACATGAAATTCCTTTCTACCTCTACCCATATGGCTAGCAGGGAGCAGTAAACTGAGACATATAGGCAAATGTATCACAATGGCCCCCCTTTTGCTCCCTGCTCCGGCAAACCCGGTTGGACCTTCCCTGGTCCAGTAGGGTTGACGGGTTCAGAGCTTTTAGTCCGAGGTTAACTCCCTTGACAACTGCTTCAGACTCAGGTATGTCACCGGGTCGTCAGATCACACGCCGGTCAGTCCCCAAGTCTTTGTGTGATCTGCAAAGTCACCAGAAGTCAGTGTGAAGACAGCGAATGGGTCTGTGCGCCGCCGTCTAGGTGTCCCGCTATGGGAGGGGGCAGGTTATGGCTCTGAAGTGACAATCACAGGAGATTCATAAAAATAAAAAGTTATATTTGTTGAAATGCTGTAGCACTGGTGCTCAGAGTTCGGGGGGGAGGGGAATCAGAGCCCCATAAGATCAGCCACCCCCTGCTCCCTCCGCAGCCGCCGGTTCTCCTCTTGGAGCTTCTCCAGCTCCATCTCCAGTTCATGGAGCCTGGGGGGGTCGGCCTGCTGTGACCTCAGGTGGTTGTTCTCCTCCTCCATGCGGCTTATGCATTCCTCCAGCTCTATGTACTCACGGATCAGCTCCTGCTTGCTCATGTCCTGCAGGCTCTCCACATGGTCCTTCATCATCAGGAACTGGGTGGTGGTGTAAGGGGCCACCGGTGGGCCCTTGGTGAACATCTCGGCCCGCTTGGTTTTGTTGCTAGCAATCCTTCTACGAACTTCCAGTAGTTCTTCCAGTGTCTGCTTGGAATCCGGGTGTGAAGGAGAATAGAAGGGAAAATCCCACTGCTACCAACCAATTGTGACGGTATCGGTATGATATCCCCGTCAACGTTCCCTTCTTCCCATAACGAAAATCACCCCAATATTCCACGAGGAGGGATATCCCTGGAATCGCCCAGAAAGCCACACATGCCAAGCTCACTGCTAGAACAAGACACTTTAATGACACAAAAACTCAGCTTATATGTGGTTACAACCTGTTAGGAACGCCCCCCCTCACACAGTGGGGTTTCCCATACAGATTATAGGAGACAAGTCGGAGCCGACCATGCAGACACGTTTCTTTAGATAAAGACATCAGTGGAGTTAATTAATACACTGAAGCAATCAGAATAATTAACATACTACTTCTCTAATCATTTAGCCTGATGATACAATACACATCTTTTAAGGGTAAACACAGATCTTCTTCACACAACACAATAGATCAATTAACGTTTAGAATAGTGAGGGGACATTAGCACGTCAATAACCTGTCAGAGGAATGAATCACACATGAAATTCCTTTCTACCTCTACCCATATGGCTAGCAGGGAGCAGTAAACTGAGAC
Organism: Rana temporaria; assembly: GCF_905171775.1. Taxonomy (NCBI): domain Eukaryota; kingdom Metazoa; phylum Chordata; class Amphibia; order Anura; family Ranidae; genus Rana; species Rana temporaria. The sequence goes on from NC_053489.1 coordinate 486,933,348, forward strand.
ATATAGGCAAATGTATCACAATGGCCCCCCTTTTGCTCCCTGCTCCGGCAAACCCGGTTGGACCTTCCCTGGTCCAGTAGGGTTGACGGGTTCAGAGCTTTTAGTCCGAGGTTAACTCCCTTGACAACTGCTTCAGACTCAGGTATGTCACCGGGTCGTCAGATCACACGCCGGTCAGTCCCCAAGTCTTTGTGTGATCTGCAAAGTCACCAGAAGTCAGTGTGAAGACAGCGAATGGGTCTGTGCGCCGCCGTCTAGGTGTCCCGCTATGGGAGGGGGCAGGTTATGGCTCTGAAGTGACAATCACAGGAGATTCATAAAAATAAAAAGTTATATTTGTTGAAATGCTGTAGCACTGGTGCTCAGAGTTCGGGGGGGAGGGGAATCAGAGCCCCATAAGATCAGCCACCCCCTGCTCCCTCCGCAGCCGCCGGTTCTCCTCTTGGAGCTTCTCCAGCTCCATCTCCAGTTCATGGAGCCTGGGGGGGTCGGCCTGCTGTGACCTCAGGTGGTTGTTCTCCTCCTCCATGCGGCTTATGCATTCCTCCAGCTCTATGTACTCACGGATCAGCTCCTGCTTGCTCATGTCCTGCAGGCTCTCCACATGGTCCTTCATCATCAGGAACTGGGTGGTGGTGTAAGGGGCCACCGGTGGGCCCTTGGTGAACATCTCGGCCCGCTTGGTTTTGTTGCTAGCAATCCTTCTACGAACTTCCAGTAGTTCTTCCAGTGTCTGCTTGGAATCCGGGTGTGAAGGGGAATAGAAGGGAAAATCCCACTGCTACCAACCAATTGTGACGGTATCGGTATGATATCCCCGTCAACGTTCCCTTCTTCCCATAACGAAAATCACCCCAATATTCCACGAGGAGGGATATCCCTGGAATCGCCCAGAAAGCCACACATGCCAAGCTCACTGCTAGAACAAGACACTTTAATGACACAAAAACTCAGCTTATATGTGGTTACAACCTGTTAGGAACGCCCCCCCTCACACAGTGGGGTTTCCCATACAGATTATAGGAGACAAGTCGGAGCCGACCATGCAGACACGTTTCTTTAGATAAAGACATCAGTGGAGTTAATTAATACACTGAAGCAATCAGAATAATTAACATACTACTTCTCTAATCATTTAGCCTGATGATACAATACACATCTTTTAAGGGTAAACACAGATCTTCTTCACACAACACAATAGATCAATTAACGTTTAGAATAGTGAGGGGACATTAGCACGTCAATAACCTGTCAGAGGAATGAATCACACATGAAATTCCTTTCTACCTCTACCCATATGGCTAGCAGGGAGCAGTAAACTGAGACATATAGGCAAATGTATCACAATGGCCCCCCTTTTGCTCCCTGCTCCGGCAAACCCGGTTGGACCTTCCCTGGTCCAGTAGGGTTGACGGGTTCAGAGCTTTTAGTCCGAGGTTAACTCCCTTGACAACTGCTTCAGACTCAGGTATGTCACCGGGTCGTCAGATCACACGCCGGTCATTCCCCAAGTCTTTGTGTGATCTGCAAAGTCACCAGAAGTCAGTGTGAAGACAGCGAATGGGTCTGTGCGCCGCCGTCTAGGTGTCCCGCTATGGGAGGGGGCATGTTATGGCTCTGAAGTGACAATCACAGGAGATTCATAAAAATAAAAAGTTATATTTGTTGAAATGCTGTAGCACTGGTGCTCAGAGTTCGGGGGGGAGGGGAATCAGAGCCCCATAAGATCAGCCACCCCCTGCTCCCTCCGCAGCCGCCGGTTCTCCTCTTGGAGCTTCTCCAGCTCCATCTCCAGTTCATGGAGCCTGGGGGGGTCGGCCTGCTGTGACCTCAGGTGGTTGTTCTCCTCCTCCATGCGGCTTATGCATTCCTCCAGCTCTATGTACTCACGGATCAGCTCCTGCTTGCTCATGTCCTGCAGGCTCTCCACGTGGTCCTTCATCATCAGGAACTGGGTGGTGGTGTAAGGGGCCACCGGTGGGCCCTTGGTGAACATCTCGGCCCGCTTGGTTTTGTTGCTAGCAATCCTTCCACGAACTTCCAGTAGTTCTTCCAGTGTCTGCTTGGAATCCGGGTGTGAAGGGGAATAGAAGGGAAAATCCCACTGCTACCAACCAATTGTGACGGTATCGGTATGATATCCCCGTCAACGTTCCCTTCTTCCCATAACGAAAATCACCCCAATATTCCACGAGGAGGGATATCCCTGGAATCGCCCAGAAAGCCACACATGCCAAGTTTACTGCTAGAACAAGACACTTTAATGACACAAAAACTCAGCTTATATGTGGTTACAATCTGTTAGGAACACCCCCCCTCACACAGTGGGGTTTCCCATACAGATTATAGGAGACAAGTCGGAGCCGACCATGCAGACACGTTTCTTTAGATAAAGACATCAGTGGAGTTAATTAATACACTGAAGCAATCAGAATAATTAACATACTACTTCTCTAATCATTTAGCCTGATGATACAATACACATCTTTTAACCACTAGAGTACCGGGCCATCGTCAAATGACGGCTCCACGGTTACTCTGAAAATTCAACAGGACGTCATTTGGCGTCCTGTATTCTTGCGGCCACTGGGGGGCGCGCGAGCGCGCCGGCGGCCGCGCGCGCGCGCCCGGCGCGTCCCCGAGATGCCGATGCGCGTGCCTGGCGGTCGCGATGTCCGCCAGGCACTCGGAATCGGCGGCTACAGGGACAAGACGTGGAGCTCTGTGTGTAAACACAGAGCTCCACGTCCTGTCAGGGGAGAGAGGAGACCGATCTGTGTCTCTTGTACATAGAGACATAGATCGGTCACCTCCCCCAGTCACCCCCCTTCCCCCACAGTTAGAACACAATTTAGGGATACATATTAACCCCTCCCTCACCCCCTAGTGTTAACCCCTTGAATGCCAGTCACATTTATACAGTAATTAGTGCATATTTATCGCATTAATCGCTGTATAAATGTGAATGGCGCCAAAAACGTGTCAAAAGTGTCCGATGTGTTCGCCGCAATGACACGGTGACAGTAAAAAAATCGCAAATCGCCGCCAATACTAGTAAAAAAATTAATAAAATAAAAATGCCATAAATCTATCAGCTATTTTGTAAACGCTATAACTTTTGCGCAAACCAATCAATATATGATCATTGCGATTTTTTTTTACCAAAAATATGTAGAAGAATACATATCGGCCTAAACTGAGGAAAAAAAACGTTTTTTTTTTTTAAATTGTGATATTTATTAAATAAAAAAGTAAAAAATAGTGTTTTTTTTTTAAATTGTCACTCTTCTTTTGTTTATAGCGCAAAAAATAAAAACCGCAGAGGTGATCAAATACCACCAAAAGAAAGCTCTATTTGTGGGAACAAAATGATAAAAAAATTGTTTGGGTACAGTGTAGCACGACCGCGCAATTGTCATTCAAAGTGCGACAGTGCTGAAAGCTGAAAATTGGCTTGGGCAGGAAGGGGCGTAAGTGCCCAGTATGGAAGTGGTTAAGGGTAAACACAGATCTTCTTCACACAACACAATAGATCAATTAACGTTTAGAATAGTGAGGGGACATTAGCACGTCAATAACCTGTCAGAGGAATGAATCACACATGAAATTCCTTTCTACCTCTACCCATATGGCTAGCAGGGAGCAGTAAACTGAGACATATAGGCAAATGTATCACAGGGGGTATCCCTGATAGGAATGGTGTCCCTTGAGGGGGTATCCCTGATAGGGATGGTGTCCATTGAGGGGGTATCTCTGAGGAGGTTTGGGAGGGACCAGGTATGGGGGTCTCCTCCATAAGGTATACAGCATCCTCCTCTTTCCCGACGTGCTCCTCCTCCACTTCCTCAACAGGTGAGGAGGGGTCACTCTCCACCATGGATGGCGTGGGTCGTACATCTGCCGATGAGGGCCCAGCTCCCTCCTGCACATCTGTGGATGACACAAAACATTCACATGTTGGTGGACCCACACACTTGTCACATGTTCCCTTGCCCCCCCCACACATGCTACACACCAGAAAGAAGATAAAACACACTTACCTGTCCTCAAGGGCTGTTCCCCAGAATCAAAGCCCTCCAGGCCCTCCACCAGCTGCCTATCCAGACAACTGGCAACGACTATCTCCTCTGCCGTCAGGGAGATGTTTGCGGCTGGTCCTCCTCCTTTGCCAGTGGCATGCCTCCTCATCGCCACTAGCTTCTCCTTGACCAGTCTCCGCAGGTCGTTGATCTTTTTACGTATATGTTTTGGCTCCCTAGCCGCCACACCAAGGGCATTCACCTGGGTGGTGATCTCGGCATAGATGCAGATTTTGTCATCCTTCCCAGTGGTGCCACTCTGTGGCCCATAGATGCGGGCGCCGTTTTATATGAGGCCAGCAATTATAATCGCCTTCTCCTCAGGGCTAAAGTTGGTCATCCGCCGGTCACTGAAAGTCCCTGGTGCAGACATAATTCCAAAGATACAAAAGTAATAGCATCCAAAAATGCTTGTGTACTTTTGCACTTGACGGGCGCATGTCTGGGCGTATTTATGCACTGGGCGTAGGCAGTGGGCCGGCGTATCTTAGGGGTTACGCCGGGCGCAGTTGTGCGCAGATGGGGCAGACAATCCGTCGTCGTCACAGCGCATGCGCCGTTTAAGATACGCCCAACGTATCTCTCTGCGACACGGTCGAACCATCATTTGCATGGGGTGACGCCCACTTACACTTACGCCACCAAAAATACGTTCCGCTGGTGCATCTTGGTGAGTAATATCTTTCTGAATACAGTACATGTCTCTCCGCGCTGGTCCGACATAGCGTAAATAAGATGCGCTACGCCGGCGTAAATATGCGCCAATGTATCTGAATCCTGGCCAATATCTTTAAAAATGCTCACTGCAGGGGCTACTGGTACTGGTGGATTAAATAATGAAAGATTTGATAATCCTGTATGAACAGTTCTCTTACTGAGAGAGCTGCTACGTCTGGAACTGTTCATACAGGATTATCAAATCCTTCATTATTTAATCCACCAGTACCATATATGCGTATATGCTCATCTAGGTTCAATCTTTCAAACTTTGTTTAAATATGTACACATGCTACACACCATATGTAGTCTTCGAATGAGTTTTTTTCACTATGGTGTAAACATATGGTGATGACTATCATTTACATTTTTAAAATTTGTCATTAGATATTTTGTCATACTCTAGCGCTACACTTTTTCCCAATTTTTATATTGCATTTTGATCTATTTTGCTGTGTTGGTTGCTGCACTTTTTTATTTTTAGATATAGCGTGGTATATTCACTTTTATTATGTGTTTGTGTTGACTCCATATGATCCAGTTGTAGGATATTTAGCTCTAATCCTGACCAGGGTGCAAGAGTGACTTCATAGGACCCAGCTTGGAATAAGAGGCAGCACATATTGCAGGTCTTTATAGCAGTAGTTAAATATGCCAGGAAATGTTAATTATTATGTTGTATAACTTTATTATAACTTTATTATAACTTTAAGGTTAGTCATCAATGATGTTTTTCCTGCATGAAAGCCAACCTTAAAGTGGTTGTAAACCTCAGACATGAAATATGAACAAAGCATATCCCTCTATATGTACTGGTCTCAATTAAGATCCCATAGGCCTCGTACACAAGACCCAGGTTTTTCAAAAAACAGCAAGAAAACTGCTTCTTGCCGAGATTCCCATTCGTGTGTACGAGGCATTCAGGTTTCTCGACTGGAAATCAGGCAAGAATCTCGACGAGAGAACCTGCTCTCTTTTTTCTCGTCAAGATTCTTGTTTGCCTGTTTCCAGACGAGAAACCCGAAAGTGTGCATACTTACCTGTCGCTGTGGAAACCCGTGCATGCTCAAAATGACTTTGACACATGCGCGGTAGCTTCCACGGCATAGGTAGGGTGAAGCAAGTTGGCGGCGACGGCATCGAATGTGACGAGCGCATGCTCGTCATACGCGATGACGTCACCGCTAGGGATGAGCTGAACACCCCCCTGTTCGGTTCGCACTAGAACTTGCGAACACACCAAATGTTCGTGTGAACTTTAGAACCCTATTAAAGTCTATGGGACTCAAACATTTGAAATCTAAAGTGCTAATTTTAAAGGCTAATATGCAAGTAATTGTCCTAAAAAGTGTTTGGGGACCTGGGTCCTGCCCCAGGGGACATGTATCAATGCAAAAAAAGGTTTTAAAAACGGCCTTTTTTCGGGAGCAGTGAATTTAACCACTTCCATACAAGGCACTTACGCACCTTCCCAACCAAGCCAATTTTCAGCTTTCAGCCATGTCGCACTTTGAATGACAATTGTGCGGTCATGCCAAACAAAATTGGCATCCTTTTTTCCCCACAAATAGAGCTTTCTTTTGGTGGTATTTGATCACCTCTGCGATTTTTTTTTTTGCGCAACAACTAAAAAAAGACAAAAAATTTTGAAAAAAAATAAAGTTTTTATTTTTTTCTGTAAATTTTTTTGTAAATAAGTAAGTTTTCTCTTTCAATTACGGGCACTGATATGGTGGCACTGATGGGCACCGATGAGGTGGCACTAATGGGCACCAATAAGGTAGTACTGATGGGCACCGATGAGGTGGCACTGATAGGCGGCGCTGGTATGCGGCACTGATGGGCGCTTGTATGCGGCACTGATGGGCACTCATAGGCGGCACTGATGGGTACCCATAGGTGGCACTGATGGGCACTCATGGGCGGCACTGATGGGCACTCATAGGCGGCACTGAAGGGCACTCATATGCGGCACTGGGCACTCATAGGCAGCACATATGGGCACTCATGGGTGGCACATATGGGTGGCACTGATGGGTACTTATGGGTGGCACTGATGGGTACTTATGGGTGGCACTGATGGGTACTTATGGGTGGCACAGATGGGCACTGATAGGTGGGCACTGGGCATGGATTGGCACTGTGGGGTGGCACTGATGGACACTGTGGGGTGGCACTGATGGACACTGAGGGGTGGCACTGATGGATCCATGTTGCCAATCAGTGCCCATTTGTGGGCACTGATTGGCATCTTTTTTTTTTTACTGTCTTTTTTTTATTTATATTTGTTTTACAATTATTATTTTTTTGCCCATTTTTTTTTTTTTTAATTCCCTGGTGGTCCAGTGTGGCGATCCGAGGGGGATAAACAATCAGTGCGAACCCCACCTGTCAGGAGAGCCGCCGATCGGCTCTCCTCTACTCGCGTCTGTTTACGGCTCTTCCTGTTTACATCGTGATCAGCCGTGATTGGACATGGCTGATCACGTGGTAAAGTGTCTCCGTGAAAGACACTTTACCTAGATCGGTGTTGCGGGGTGTCAGACTGACACCCCCCAACAACGATCGCCGCGATGCGCGCCCCCGGGGGCGCGCATCGGCTCAATATCCTGAGGACGTCATATGACGTCCAGTCAGGATTAAGCAACCACTTTGCCACCGTCAATCTGTCATTGGCGGGTGGCAAGTGGTTAATAATGCTAAAAGTGAAACAATAAAAGTGAAATATTCCTTTAAATTTCGTACCTAGGGGGGGTACAAAGTTAGCATGTGAAATAGTGCATGTTGGGGGGCGCATGCGCGGAGCGATGCAGAGAGGCAGCATGTGAAGACAGCTCCGCCGGTCCGCTAACTATCAGGCCGAATCCCCAGGGCTATTTTCAGCTACCATCTGCCAAAAGACCCAGCACCCCTGTGGGAGACACCCGTGCATGCCTACGGAGAGGAGCGGGCATCCACGTCGCTCCCAGAACAATCTTACCTGTTTTATTCTAGAAGCAGGCCAAGGCAGCATTAAGATGTCCCAAGATGGCGCCGGCTCCAGCTCTCACGCGGCCACAGAGAAGGCCCCATCGCTGCTACATTTCAATACAGAGAACTGTGAGTACACTGCTCCCCTCTCTAAAGCTGACCTGGATGCCAGCCTTTCCGCTATCTTTGATAAGCTTCTAGATAAAATAGAGAGAAAGGTTCACAAGTCCACTGATGTCCTGTCTCAAGAGATTGCAGGCATTGGCAATCGCACAGATGTCCTTGAAACAAAACATGACAAGCTATCTCTAGCTCATAATGATTTAAGGAGAGACTATGAATCCCTGGCTGATAGTTGTGCATTTATGCAAGCCCAAGTGGAAGATTTAGACAACCAAAACAGACGCCACAACATTAGGGTCCGTGGGGTGCCTGAAACAGTCACAGAGCTCATGCCTGCTGTCTCCAAAGTTTTCCACAAGCTGTTGCCTGACAAACCACTGTCTGCATTTGTCTGTGATAGGATCCATAAAGCCCTTCGCCCAAAACCCCCCCCCCTGATAAGCCTCCCAGAGACATTGTCTTATGTATGAAGGATTTCCTAGTAAAGGAAGATATCATAAGAGCCTCAAGAAATACACCTAACATACAATATGAGGGGAATAGGCTGCAGATCTTCCCAGATATCTCTCAGGCTACTCTGGACAGGAGGCGAAGGATGAGGGATGTGACAAACATCCTACAGACAGCAAGAATAAAATACAGATGGGGATTCCCTTTCAAGCTTACAGTCCCTTACAACGGTTCCACGTATACAGTATACAACATGATAAAGGGGAAGGAGTTGCTGATTAAATTAGGCCTACTAGAGCCTGAACCTCCCACCAGACCCCCCCCCACACCCAGGCCCCCCCCCCAATATGGTCCCCCCCCTCATCGAGACGTGACTAAAGAGATCAGAGAAGATGGCGTCACCCATTTCAAAATCAATCTCCCTGACTGTGATCTCCATAGTATCTGCGGCTGCAGAGAGTGATGACATCCACTATCTGGATCCTGTTTCGAACTCTTTTTCTTCCCCACCAAGATGTATGCAGCAGGAACTAACATTTCACCTTTATCCCCACCTTGTGTTTTTTTTTTCCCATCTCCTCACACTTACCTAACTTTTTGACCTAATTTTAAAATTATTTTATCCAGGCAAGGTTGGTGGCTACCCCCCCCCCAATATGGTCCACCCCCTCATCGAGACGTGACCAAAGAGATCAGAGAAGATGGCGTCACCCATTTCAAAATCAATCTCCCTGACTGTGATCTCCATAGTATCTGCGGCTGCAGAGAGTGATGACATCCACTTTCTGGATCCTGTTTCGAACTCTTTTTCTTCCCCACCAAGATGTATGCAGCAGGAACTAAAATTTCACCTTTATCCCCACCTTGTGTTTTTTTTCCCATCTCCTCACACTTACCTAACTTTTTGACCTAATTTTAAAATTATTTTATCCAGGCAAGGTTGGTGGCTACGCCCCCCCTTTTTTTTATGCCTCTAGTTATATGAACACTTAAGTCTTCCTCCTCTCGGTGCTAAGGTTTTGCGTAAAGTACTATAATTTACAGCTGCCTGGCGCGTTCGCTGCTGCTGGTTTGTCCCCAACCCACTTCTCCGGTCGATGATTGTTCTCCAACAATTAGTTGGGCGACGTTGGCCTGAACAAGTGGGCTTTGGACCATTTGGTCCAATTATTTTTCTTTGTTGTTGTGTTGGTGCATTTGCTACATGTTTTGCTATTTTATTACATTGCCTATTTGGCCCTCAGGGCATGTTATCCAGTTGTTTTTTTATATCTTAAATTCTGGAAGTTATTGCAACACTTCATTGACACATTTGAACCATCTTACTTTTTTTCTATTGCTCGGCATTTACTTTTGCCAGACACATACAAGGTACTCCACTCACCCTCTACTATTAGCACACCCTGTTTACTTTAGATTTATCCTGACATCAAATATCTTATTTTTTATGAGCTATACTGATGGGCTTGTTTATGCTCCAACCCCCTCTACTTGCCTATCCATGTCCAAGTTTCTTTGTGCATGCTCTTTCTCCTCTTTAATTTATCTCGATGGCTATTAAGATTATCTCACACAATGTACAAGGTTTTAATTCCCACCATAAAAGAAAAAAAGCATTCCACCACTATAAGAGAATAGGGGCGGATATTATACTCATGCAGGAAACCCACTTCTCATCTATTAACCACCCCAAATATTTCAACAAGACTAGAGTTCAGCGGACACCTGGATGTTCGGGTTCGGGTCCGAACCCGAACTTTAAAAAAAAGTCCGGGTTCGGGAACCCGAACCCCAACTCCGAACCCCATTGTAGTCAATGGGACACGGACTTTTAGAAAAAAAAATGCGCGGAGGTCCCCTCAAATTCAATAAACAGACCCTTTAGGTCTGGTATGGATATTAAGGGGAACCCCGCCGTCAATTAAAAAAAAATTACGTGCGGTTCCCCCTAAATATCCATAACCAGACCCTTCAGGTCTGGTATGGATATTCAGGGGAACCCCGCCGTCAATTTAAAACAAAAATTACGTGCGGTTCCCCCTAAATATCCATAACCAGACCCGTTATCCGAGCACGTTGACCTGGCCGGCCGCAGAAAAGAGGGGGGGACAGAGTGCGCCCCCCCTCTCCTGAACCGCACCAGGCCACATGCCCTCAACATGGGGAGGATGTCCCCATGTTGATGGGGACAAGGGTCTCATCCCCACAACCCTTGCCCGGTGGTTGTGGGGGTATGCGGGCGGGAGGTTTATCAGAATCTGGAAGACCCCTTTAACAAAGGGGACCCCCAGATCCTGACACCCCCCTGTGTGAAATGGTAATGGGGTACACTGTACCCCTACCATTTCACGAAGGAAGTGAATAATACTGTATTGTACTGAATAATGACCTGAAAATATTTGGCCGAATCCTCGCGGATAGATTGGCCACACACATTACTGACCTAGTACACACAGACCAAACAGGGTTTATACCTGGACGCCAAATTGTAGACAACATTAGGTTGGTCTCCAATATAATTCAGGATGCAAACTTGAATTCTCGCGAGCTTTGCCTCCTCAGCCTTGACATCCATAAGGCCTTTGATAGCGTAATCTGGTCCTATCTTTACTACTTGTTACCCAAATTTGGTATATCTGACAAATTCCTACAAGGTTTCAATGCCCTCTATAACTCCCCTTGTACCCGTATTAGAATACCTGGCAACAATTCTGATTTTTTTTACCCTAAGTAGAGGCACTAGGCCAGGTTGCCCCTTATCCCCCCTCCTTTTTGCATTGGCCTTGGAACCCCTGGCCCAAAAAAATTTAAATTGTGTAGACATTAAGGGGTATTCTAGGGAAGACAAGGAATTCAAACTTATAGCCAGATTCAGAAAGACTTACGCCAGCATATCTACAGATACGTGGCGTAAAAGGGTAAATATGCACCGGCGCATTTATGTTCCGTACCCACAGAACAAGATACGCCTGGAAATAGGCTTCCTCCGACCGACATAACTTTCCTACGGCGGCATATCGTGGGCGCATATTTACGCTCGACCCATCTTGCGCTCACATTGATTTCCTATTCAAATATGCAAATGAGGTAGATACGCCGATTCACGCATGTAAGTGCGCCCGACGCATGCCAACATGCCAGGGGCAGCCGTGGTCCTAGCACTACTAATGGGTCCACCGACTCGTAGGAGGGCACGGGAGAGGATATACCGCACGCGCATGGACGTCTTTGGCATGGGTGATTCTGAGGTGTATCGCATCTTCAGATTCAGCCCTGATGCCATCCTAAAATTAGCCAGAACCCTGCATGATGACATCACCAGCAAGACACATTGTGCACATGCAGTGCAGCCACTGGTCAAGGTACTGGTAACACTGCATTTTCTTGCAAGTGGATCTTTTCAGCGTACAAGTGGAGTAGTGGCTAGGATGTCACAATCCACCATCAGCAGATGTGTGCACCAGGTTGTCCCCGCAATCCTCAGACGCATGTCCCACCACTTCATCAGACCCACCCAGGAGCATCTGCAGTAAAATGCAATGGCGGATTTCTACAGAATTGCCAGATTCCCACGCACCGTGGGGGCCATTGATTGCACACATGTGGCACTATGGCCCCCCGTGACACAGAGCACATATACCGCAATTGTAAGCACTGGCATTCCATCAACATACAGGTGATAGCCGATGCCCAATGCCTCATATGGCACATCCGTGCCAAACACCCAGGGTCCAGCCACGACAGCTACATATACCGTCAAAGCACCATCCCAACAGATTTTGAACAGAACGTTTATGGGGACAGCTGGCTGGTTGGTGAGTGACATGGGTGTCAGGCATGACTGTCCGACCCCATGATGCAGACATCACAAGGTGCACATGCACGACTAACATCCTCCTGTCTTTTCCCTTCCAGGTGACTCGGCATATGCACTTGGACCCCATCTCATGACTCCATACCGGACTCCCCAAACCACAGGAGAGCAAAACTACAATGCTGCACCCATACGTACCTGTGCAGTGGTGGAACGCACCTTTGGCCTCCTGAAGTCCCGTTTCCGATGCTGGATAAGTCTGGGGGGACCCTCTTGTATTCCCCAAACTTTGTGTGCCAGATCATCGGTGCATGTTGGATTCTACACAACTACGCCATGAGAAAAGGCCTGGAGATTGACCTACGTGATGACCTGACCCCCCAACCACACAGTCCCCCCCTAACCGAGGGTAGCCCGTCATACCACATTCACACGGGTCGTGGGGATAACTTCCCCCCCAACGACCGAGGCTGACACCCCTTACTGGCAGGAGTGTCACCCCCCCATTCACACACCAGTCACAATGTAGCCAGCACTCTTCACCGTGTGCTTAAAAATAAAAAAAATAAGCTCATGACCTGAGCATAGAAATACAAATAAAAACAAAAGCTCATGTCCTGAGCACAGAAATAATAGTCTAAAAAAAATAAAGGCACTTATTTTGCCTGACGGGGGCTGTGCCTGGTGGCAGCTTTCTGGCTCCTTAGCTGCCTGGGGGGAGCCTGGGGTGGGAGGGGTGGGACATCTGGAGGTGGCTCATCCCCGGGTGGGCCACTCCTGGCAGGTGATGGCTGCCTGCCCTTCAAGGCCACGGCAATCCGGCTCAGAAATACATTCGTCTGGGCCTGCATCCTTAGCTGGCGGGTTATGTTATGCCGCTGATTGCGCTGCCTCTGTCTCCCTGCGTATTTATGCACTCGGCGCAAGCCGGTAGGCCGGCACAAACCAGGAAGTTCGGACGGCGTAGTTGTGAGCATGCGCACAAGGAAGCGATCATACGTCGACATCACTGCGCATGCTCCTTGGAAGATACGCCGGGCGTAATCCACTGCTCCACGCTCAGGACATCATTTGCATAAGTTCACACCCACTTACACTTACGCCGGCTTACGCCTTCACATTTATGTTACGCCGGCGCAACGTGGAGTGCAAGTGCTTTGTGAATCATGTACTTGGCTCTCTGACTTATGCCGGCGTAGCGCATATACGTTGAGTTACGCCGGCACAAAGATGCACCCATCTACCTGAATCTGGCTATTAGTCTATACGTGGATGATCCACTTGTATTCCTGACCAACCCTCTTATCTCCATCCCTTCTCTTATCAAAGATCCTAACATGTTCCATAAAATCTCAGGTCTGAAAATTAACCTAAACAAATGTTCTGCTTTACCCATTAATATACCTCAACATATGCAAGCTCTCTTACAAAATAACTTCCCCTTCTTATGGTCCCCCCAGTCCTTTAAATATCTGGGGGTTACTTTGTCCTCTTCTCACACCCTTTTATATAAGTCTAATTTCCCGCCCCTTTTTTCACGTATCTCGTCCCTTCTCAAATCTTGGTCATCTTTCCATATCTCTTTTCTGGGTAGAATCTATGCAATTAAAATGACTATCCTCCCTAAGTTATTATACTACTTCCGTGCCCTCCCCATCAACGTCCCCAAGTCTAAAATAGCCTCTCTACAGAGAGAGATTAATACATATATTTGGGCAGATAGGAAGCCCAGATGTAGTTATGCCTTCATGCATAGACCACAATTTAGAGGCAGTTTCGGCCTTCCCAAACTCTGGCATTATTATCTAGCAGCCAGACTAACGCAGCTTTCACAGTGGTTCTCTCCTAGTCCAAACATTCAATGGAAACAGTTTGAGACCATATCCATCCTTCCATTACATTTACAGGGCCTTTTATGGTCCAAATCCACATCCTACGCTAAACTCGTCAAACAGAATGTTATTGTAGCACAATTCTTTCAACTATGGCTAAAGATTTATAACACTTACCACTTAGCTTTAGACCCCCCCTTTGGCCTCCTTCATAGGTGACCCTACACTCACTTTGGCCCCTAATAACCACCAGACATTCTAGAGAAGGGTGGGCTGTGGTTTGACCACTCTAAAATCATTACAAATTAAATGGAATGTTGCCTCTTTTTCAGTTCTCAAAAAAAAACATAATCTCTCGGTCAATGAGATCTCACAGTATGACTTAATAAAAACATTTTATGAAAAACACTTCTTACTTTACACCCGCCACCCCTATACCCCCGTCGAACAAATATGCATCTCATCATCTAGAGATAAGGGTCTCATTTCCAGACTCTACAACTACCTCAATGACTCTGATTCCCCTGATAATTCTGGGCCTATGTCCAGTTGGGAAAATGACCTCAACTGCTCCTTCTCTCCAAACACATGGCATTCCATGATCGATAACCTCAGAAAAAGTAATAGAGCCATCTCTTTTAGAGAAACTCCAACTAAACTTTCCTCCTAGATGGTATCTGATGGTATCTGAAGATCAAGCTTCATAAGTTCTACCCTTCTGTTTCTCCAAACTGCTTCAGGGGTTGTGATGAGCCAGATACACTTCTACATATATTCTGGAGTTGTAGACACCTCAACCATATTTGGCTCAAAGCAAATGAAATAATAGAAGTAGCCTCCCAACAAAGAATCACCCTTGCACCTCAAGCCTGTCTCTTATATGCTACCATACCCAACACCCCCACTCCTTGCATGAGGCTTTTTGATACACTCTGCAGCTCCATACAATGGATGAATGCGTTTAACTGGAAATCTAACAATCTATCTTGGTCTCAGGTATTAGCTTGTATGGAAATGACCAAACTCTCAGAATATACCATACTCTCAACGATTCTATGCATATATATGAACAGAAATGGTCATACCGGTCTATACCCTAACAATCTTTTTTTTTTCTCTCTGATATGGCCCTCTGTGTTCATTCTGAGTTGTATTCTAAGAAACACCCCTGCTATGTACATCAACGCCTATTCGACCTGTATGTCGTTATGATTATACCTCTATGTCATTCTTGATTGCAATGATTATTCTCAATGTTGTAATTTCTCTATTTGTGTATACATTCCCTTTCAATAAACTTTTGTAAACAAAAAAAGAAATAGTGCATGTTTCCAGTACTTGGAGCTGTCCATTCACAAAGTGTCATTTCTGAAAGAAAAAAAGTAATTTAAAACCGGACTTGCGGCTATAATGAATTGTCGGCTCCCGGCAATTCAGAGAGGATTCATTCATAAAAAATAAAGCGTGGGGGGTCCCCCCAAATTCAATTACCAGGCCCTTCAGGTCTGGTATGGATATTAAGGGGAACCCCACCATCAATTAAAAAAAAATGACGTGGGGTTCCCCCCAAATATCCATTCCAGACCCTTCAGGTCTAGTGTGGATTTTAAGGGGAACTTCACCCCAAATTTAAAAGAAAAATTACTTTTTTTCTTTCAGAAATGACACTTTGTGCAGTGACAGTTCTAAGTACTGGAAACATGCGCTATTTCACATGCTAACTTTACACCCCCCCTAGGTACGAAATTTAAAGGAATATTTCACTTTTATTGTTTCACTTTTAGCATTATTAAATTCACTGCTCCCGAAAAAAATGCAGTTTTTAAAACTTTTTTTGCATTGATACATGTCCCCTGGGGCAAGACCCGGGTCCCCAAACACTTTTTAGGACAATAATTTGCATATTAGCCTTTAAAATTAGTACTTTAGATTTCTCCCATAGACTTTAACAGGGTGTTCCGCGGCTTTTCGAATTTGCCGCGAACACCTCAAATTGTTCGTTGTTCGCCGAACAGGCAATGTTCGAGTCGAACATGAGTTTGACTCGAACTCGAAGCTCATCCCTAGTCACCGCGTTCTTTCATTTCAAGAGAACCGCGGTTCTTTTGAAATGAAAGTCAGTACACTCCGGCAGCAAGAGTTTCTGGCCAAGAATCTCGTCAGGGAAAACAACAGGTTTTTCCTAACGAGATTCTTGGATGTGTGTACGAGGTCTAAGGCCTTGTACACACGACCGGATCTGTCCGATGAAAACGGTCTGCGGACCGTTTTCATTGGACATGTCCGCTGGGATCATTTGGTCTGATGGCTGTACACACCATCAGACCAAATTCCCCGCGGACAGGATACGCGGTTACGTGGCCGCGCTGATGACGCAGCGACGTGCGCGACCCTGGAAGGTCAATGCTTCCATGCATGCGTTGAATCACTTTGACGCATGCGAGGGCTTTCGGCCGAGCGGACATGTCCGGTGAGTCATACAGATTACCGAACATGTCCGACGGACAGGCTTCCAGCGGACATGTTTCTTAGCATGCTAAGAAACATTTGTCCGCTGGAAACCTGTCCGCTCGGCCTGGAATCTGGTCCGGTCGGCCCTACAGACGACCGAACATGTCCGCGGAAACTGGTCCGCGGACCAGTTTCAGCAAACATGTTCGGTCGTGTGTACGAGGCCTAAGTGTCATTTCTGTCTGCTGTTTCATTCCTCTGGTATCAGCATGAATCACTTCTGACACGTTTTCCTGACACCAAGAGAAAAAATGTGACTTTGGAAGGACCTCCAGCTGATTGACAAGCTTTAAATATTCAGCACTTTGAACAAATATAGGAAAGAGATGACTAAAGATAGACAGGTGCATCTTATGTAGGAGAAATATTATTTTCCTTTGAGGTGAATTTCAGAAAGCACAGGTACAATTTCTTAGGGTAAAATGCAGAAAGAATAGTCCCCTATCCCTTAAGGTAAAATGCAATAACTACAGTTCCCCATCTCTTCAGGTGAAATGCAGCGAGCACAGTCCCCAATCTCTTCATATGGAATGCAGCAAGCAAAGTCCCCCATCTCTTCAGATGAAATGCAGCAAGCACAGTTCCTCATCACTCAAGGTTAAATGCAGCAATTGTAGTACCCCATCTCTTAAAGTGTAATGCAGCAAGCACAGACTTCTACCTTTCCAAGTAAATCAGGGGGGTTCGCTTAGTCTACAGAGGTGCTTGTTGTTCTAAGTAGGTTTTTGGTCTAACATTTCTGGAATGAATAAAAGAGACTCAGTTGTGCAGGAACTGCATACCCAGTCACATAAAGAAAGTGGCACATATTAGCTGGAGACAGAGCAACAGTAGTTGAAAAGCATAAGAAGCAGCATCTTGCACGCTGCAAAAATGTATGTGAAAAAAAAAAAATGAAAAGAAAACAAGATGTTCAATGCCGGATTGGATAATTGTACAGATTAAAGAAAACCACTCTTTAAGAATGAGAAACATATCAAGATCGTAATTTCAGCTTCCAGACAGCTGTACCAGTTTACTGTTGTATTCTTTATACAGCAATTATTGTAACAAAAATAACACTATACACTATCATATTAGTTACAGTGCTATTATCCCCTCTAGTAATGCTTGTGTTATAGAATTTGACCCTGCAATGATGTAAACGTATATATTACACTGCTAAACATCTCCTAGAGGTTTCAATTAAAGGTAAAATAAATAATTCATTACACAATGAGAAATGTTATATCATCCATTAATGCAAAAACAAAATAAATAAATAATAAAAAAAAAAGATCTGTGGGAAATGAAGATTTGTAAAGACATTCCCTCAGGGATTATCTTTCTGAGATACACATTAAATGTGCAGTATTCAATTGCACTTTTTAAAACTCACTCTCTCTCTGTCTCCACATCTCTCTATCTATCTATCTATCTATCTATCTATCTATCTATCTATCTATCTATCTATCTATCTATCTATCTATCTATCTATCTATCTATCTATCTATCTATCTATCTATCTATCTATCTATCTATCTATCTATCTCTATCTATCTATCTATATCTATCTCACAAAAGTGAGTGCACCTCACAATTTCATCATAAATTTAGGCCAGAATGTGTTCTGCTATATGTCTTTGGTAAACAAAAAAGAGTCTACAAGCTAAGCTACATATCACTGAAAATTGATCAATCCTGATGTACTGACCGCCTCACTCATTGTCAGGACAGTCCAAATGATCCCTTTTTGTAAAGATGACAGTCCACGCTATTCAGTAAGAGTATTCCTTACTAAGGAGTAGGGCTTTTGTTGTCTTTTTACTTTGTTTTTTCATATAACACACTGGACGGAGACCTTTATGTGCTATCTATCTGTGGACTATAATCATCCAGACCAGGTTGATCTAAACATATTGCGGTTAATTTGAGGTGAGCAGCTGGGTCCACCAGAGGTGTATACATGTAATCTTGGTGTTGGCTCAACTACTCTATCCCACTCACACTCCGGATCCAAGGGTCTTATATGTACTTTTTCTAGAACTACCTTCCGTACTTTTTCCTTAAAAGTGTGTTTTTTGTATTATTATTTATACAACACCTGCACCGTTGGAGATTGGATTCACTCTTGATGAAACACACCCATACACGGCAGGATTGTGCCAGATCTGGACTTTCTCAGAGTGCCGGATTTTATTAAGGATTGTCCTTTTATGATTTACTGTTATATTATATGTTATATAATATTATCCTCACTAGTCACTTTGTAGTATATCACCCCATCTCACTATTTGTCCCATATTCTACAGCGCAAGTATTTTATTTGACACATTTTACTTCACTTTAGTCTATCGAGGTAGACCTTTATATTTGCAGCAGTATTTTTAGTTTCTAGTTTGTCCCCCCCCTCCTTCACTTCTTAGACAGCGCAGGAGTTCACTTTTACCCAGGGCTTTCCCAGTGACGTAGCACAGTGTGCGTCAGAGGGGGACAGGGTCACGTGACGTGTGGCCCGCCTCCCCTATAAAAGAAACGTCAAGCTCCGGAGCGTCATTCGCGGAGCTGTGCTCTGAATGGACGGATCTGCTCATCGCTGGACCAATCGTGGGCGAGAACACCCGTACACCCGTCGATGGAGAACTAACTCGCCGCTGGATACAAGACAACGATGGATCAGGGAGCAGCATGGATCATCTATTTTCACCGCTGGATTTTTATTTGGTTTAATTAATAAAGTATTTTGTTGAACCGCGTGTGTGGTTTTTTTCAGACAACTACTATTTTCACTTCCTTCGTGAAATGGTAGGGGTACAGTGTACCCCATTACCATTTCACACAGGGGGGTCAGGATCTGGGGGTCCCCTTTGTTAAAGGGGTCTTCCAGATTCTGATAAGCCTCCCGCCCGCATATCCCCACAACCACCGGGCAAGGGTTATGGGGAGGAGACCCTTGTCCCCATCAACATGGGGACATCCTCCCCATGTTGAGGGCATGTGGCCTGGTGCGGTTCAGGAGAGGGGGGCGCACTCTGTCCCCCTCTATTTTCTGCGGCCAGCCAGGTCAACGTGCTCGGATAACGGGTCTGGTTATGGATATTTAGGGGGAACCGCACGTCATTTTTTTTTTAAATTGACAGCGGGGTTCCCCTTAATATCCATACCAGACCTAAAGGGTCTAGTTATTGAATTTACGGGGACCTCCGCGCATTTTTTTTCCCCGAACTCCGATCCCGGACCCAAACTTTTTCCAATTATTTGGGTTCGGGTCCGGGTTCGGGAAAAACCCAAAGTCCTTACCGAACCCGAACTTTACAGTTCGCTCAACTCTACACCTATATACTGCACAGCAAGTAGCACACCTATACCAGTGCTTGAAAGGACTTTTGTGGACCTGTTAGGTAGCGATTTGTGTCGCTAAAATCTGTCCCTGCTGGAAACGCCAACCTCTCCCTACACTGACAGAAAGTATATGAATGTATTACACACTATCATGTACTGCAGAGCAAGTAGCACACATATACCAGTGCTTGAAAGGACTTTTGTGGACCTGTTAGGTAGCGATTTGTGTCACTAAAGTCTGTCCCTTCTGTAAACGCCAACCTCTCCCTACACTGACAAAAAGTATATGAATGTATTAGACACCTATATACTGCAGAGCAAGAAGCACACCTATACCAGTGCTTGAAAGGACTTTTGTGGACCTGTTAGGTAGCTATTTTATTGAATACAGCCTGTCCCTGCTCCAAACAGCATCCTCTCCCTACACTGACAAAAAGCAGAATGTAAGATGGCCCCCAGATCAGGTCTATTTATAAGGTAGGACATTTCAGCATGTCCATGTGCTGAAATGTCTCAATTGGCTGTCCTGCATCACCTGATGGATGTGTCATAGGTCAAAGTTCTTACCCATGTAACATTGCGGACCGCCGCGAACATCGACAGATGTCTGCCGGTTTGGTGGACCACGAACCGGCAGGCCATCTCTAGCCAGGAGCATTTCTTCCAGAAAATCTAAGATATGGTTAAAGAGTTTGGTGAGGTTAGGGGCTAAAGAGGTTGCAAACTTCTTATAATAAGAGGATGTATACCCATCTGGGCCTGAGGCTGTAGATGTCTCAACCTCCTTTCACCCCGAGTCTGACTCTGGGTGAATTTTTTATACCAAAAGCGGTATCCCTGAGCCAGACTCGGGATTGCATTGCAGGATACAGGGGGAAGTTACTTACCTTGTCCCTGGATCCTGCGATGTGTCCCCACTGTGTGTAGGCTCTTCTGCTGTGTCTCCTCGCTCGATTCACAGTGCTGTCGAGCTCCGTTCCCTGCGACATACGACGCATGGGGACGGAGTTCGGCACCAAATTCAAAAAGTGAAATACACAATACACATACAGTACTGTATACTGTAACCTTACATATTACAGTATTGTATGAAATAAATACACACCTCCTTTGTCCCTAGTGGTCTGCCCAGTGTTCTGCATGCATTTTTATATAATAAAAACTGTTCTTTCTGCCTGGAAACTGGAGATTGTCCATAGCAACAAAAAAGTGTCCTTTTACATCAAAAGTGCTTTTAGACCAGCTAGAAAACAGCGATAATAAATTAGAATCACTTGCAGAATTGAGCGATAGCGATTTGTGGGAAAATGTGTCATCAAACAATAAAAATAATGACAGTGACAATTCTGCAACTGAGCAAATTTCAGTGTTTTTGATTTGACTACATTATTGAATAATTTTTATTATAATTACATTATTATTTGTTATAATTGTAAGGGGTTAAGGTTCTGAAGCTAGGGTCCTTCTTTAACTATTACATATGGTTGTAAGGAGTTAAGGGTTTCAGAGTGAATATTATTTCACTCATTTTAGTAGAATGCTAAATGGCCTTGCACACATAGGCCCGGATTCACATACATCGGTGCATATTTATGCCGGCGTAGCGTATCTAATATACGCTATGCCGACGCAGCGCAGAGAGGCAAGCACTGGATTCACAAAGCACTTGCTCCCACTCGCTCTTAAAGATACGCTGGGTTTCCTCGGCGTAAGCCGGTGTTGGTGGAAGTGGTGCGTGAGCCATGCTAATGAGGCGTGACCCCATGCAAATGATGGGCCAAGCATCATAGAAGTACTTAAAACTAAAGGGCACATGCACCGTCCCGTGGATGCATACCAGTGTGCATGCTCAGAATCACGTCGGAACTACTCCCTAAGATACGATGGATCACTGCCTACGACGTGAACGTAACCTACGCCCAGCCCTATTCACGTACTACGTAAACAACGTAAAATACGACGGCTGTGTTCCCTGATCCATACCTTAGCATGAGTTGCGCCTCATATATGGGGAATAACTTTACGCCGGACGTACGACTTACGCAAACCGCATATATTATGCGCCGGGCGCAAGTACGTTTGTGAATCGGCGTATCTTCCTCATTTGCATATGTGCATAGAAAATCAATGGGAGCGGCAAATGCGCCCAGCGTAAATATGCGCCCATGATACTTACGCAAACCGCGTATATTATGCGCCGGGCGCAAGTACGTTTGTGAATCGGCGTATCTCCCTCATTTGCATATGTGCATAGAAAATCAATGGGAGCGGCAAATGCGCCCAGCGTAAATATGCGCCCGCGATACGACGGCGTAGGCAAGTTACGTCGATTGTAGGAAGCCTAGTTTTAGACGTATCTCAGATTGTGGGCACGGCGCACAGATACGATGGCGTATAGTTACACTTATGTGGCGTATCTCGAGATACGTCGGCGTAAGTGCTTTGTGAATCCGGGCCAGAAAAACATTATACATGCAACATTCTATAGTAATTGCTGGAGATGTATCTTTCTTCTTGTTATTTTCACAGGTGTTGTTTTCATATAGTCTGTGAGAAATTCCTTATTAATTGCTAGAACTGAATTATATATTTTTATCTATAACTTCTCTATCTCGTACGTTCCTCCTCTTTGCAATTTTATTAGACAGCTGTTGTTTTTACTTATTAAGCTTTTTTAATAGATGAGAAGTCTGTTTTTTATCTTTAAAGGACACGTAGTCTGTATTAACCAATCACATATTGCTAACATAATATTTATTTTTTCTTGCCCAAAATGTATGTATTACGGCTCCTCCCTTTTTGTAATGTATATATTGTCTTAGTATTATCACTAAAGTCAGAGAATGATTTCAGATACATCGTGTCTGTGTCTTATTATTCCTGTACTGAAGTCTCTCTCAAAGGGTGGCCACCCCGAACAAACACACTGAGACTGCCTAAAGTCAATCAGTGCCAGTCTGCACCCCTACAATAATTATTTATAGTTATTTATTATATTATAATTTATTATTTTGTTTTAAACTTTATCATACCCAGGATGTCTACTAGACTCTTGTTTGGACAGATTTAAGTGAGTTATTCCTAAGAATTGCAGGCCTACAGTATAAAACGCCAAATTTCCATGCAAAAAATTGTACCGCTTTTGGTACAAAATTCCATACATAATCATACCGCCAGGGAGGTTAAGGGTTTTAATAATTCTAGTAATTTCTGTGTCCGTACAGGGTTCATTTAGAGAATTAATTTGATGCTGGTTAAGGGAGGGGAGTTGTAAGTTATCTAACCAGGTTTTAGAGGAAGGATTGGGCTGAGTTGGGGGGTCTGAAAGGAGGTCTTTATAAAAAGAAGTGAATATCTTCAAAACCTCCTGTGGGTGTGTGACTAGTTTGCCTGAGTGGTCTCTGAGTTTATATATGGGTGGGTTTGTTATATTGGTTGAGCTTCTTGGCAAACATAGTGGATGAGGAATTACTATGTAGTAGAAATTTGGCCTTAGAGAATCTGAGGGATCTTTCTGTGTTAGCTGAAAGTATAAGATCAAGGGCTTGACGTTTGTTATGTATCTGCTGAGTGAGTTTCTGGGATGGGGAGTGTTGTATTTTATTGTAAAGGTAGTCCAATTCTTTAGTGAGACGTCTGATGTCAGTTAGTCTCTCTCTTTTTTTTTTTGCCGCTAGGCTTACTAAATGTCCACGAAGGACCGCTTTGTGGGCCACCCAGTGAGTTGTGGGAGGGGTTTCATTATTGGTTAATTTCCTAAAAGAACGATTAATAGACTTAGAAAAAGCCTTGTAGAAAGGGGCCACTCTGCTTCTATCAAGGACAGGAGGGGCTGCAAGGTTAAAGTGACCTCAGGGTATTACGTGGGGGGAATTATAGCGGTCCAGGGTTTCAAAAAAGCTGGTAAAAATGATGACAGAGATTCGTTAGGTGCATAAACTGATGTGATTGTAATCGCACAGTTATTAATGTTTCCTTTAAGGATAATAAAACGACTTTCCACATCTTTGTAGATCTTTTGGATATCAAAAATGATGGAGTTGCGTATGAAAACCGCAACTCCACGGGTCTTGTTAGTTGTATAGTAAAATTGGTTATAGGATTTATCAAAGTATTTGGGGTGGTTGGAGGAAGCAAAGTGGGTTTCTTGTAACAGTATGATATCAGCACCTAAACGTTTGTAGTGGTGGAAAGCTTTTTTTTGCGTTTTGTGGGGATAGTTGAAGCCCTGGACGTTATGGGAAAGTATTTTAAGTCCCATTTATGTTTCTATCAGGAGCATTATACAGAGCAAATTCGAACATATCAGTACAGGCAACAAGAGCATTTGCATTAATAAAACAATTATGATATCGATCCTCAGGGTAAACTCTTGTGATCAAGAGCATAAACAGTAATTTATGTTGGAAAAAAATGCAAACACATATTTCACAGAGATTGGGTAGAAAAAAATTATAGAGTAAGGCAATGCATGAATGTCTTGGGTTACTGTGACAAGAGAATTTGTGACTTCCTTTATTCATGTGTATCAAAAAAAATAGCCAAAAAGGCAACTATAACAGTAGAACATAAAACATTAGATTGAAACATGGGGGCAAGATATTACTTGTCACTCAAACCGAAAAGAAAAAAGATTGAAGGGACAATTACGTCCGAGTCCTGCAAACGGGGCGGGCGCCCAACCAAAACTGTATGGCAGCCAACCACGCAAGAAGGAGGGGGGTCAAACTAGCGACAGCGGATGCACCAGACTATTTAGAGATAATGGGGAGTGATGTGCATAGGGATAAAGTCATCAAGAAACTACAAAAAAAAAAAAATTAAATAAAGGAAAAACACCACATGTTGATATTAGTCCTACAGATGAAGAAAAAGGACATCAACAATAGAACTCAGATTATCGTATGAGGATAGCTTAAAAAGTGACTCAGCAGGATCCATAGGGGTAAGGACTTAAGGGTCTTCAGATACTCATTAGTGAGAACAACCTCCTGTTGGAGGAGAATCGCACTGCGAGCAAATTGTGCAGAGGAAAAAACTCAAAGAAAAAAAAAGTTACAGAACAAAACGATGAGTGTGGAGGTTGGATTGACAGTTATAGTGCAGGATTGTGGAAGGAATGATGCATTCTTCTTTGGTCTCTTTGACTGTGATGGGTGGAGGGGGTAGACCAGATTGGAGAAGACCTGGGGGTGATAGGAGGGCGGTTGGGAGGATCAGCTCCAAGTAGGCCCATCTTGACTAAAAGTTCTTTGCCCTCAATGACGTTATAAACGGTGTAAGTAGTGCCATTGTGGGGTGTTGAAAGCTTGAAGGGGAAACCCCAGCGATATTTGATTCTAGACATTTGTAAAATGCTGGTGACCTCTTTCATTCTGTGTCTCCTATACAGGGTGGCCGTGGAGATATCTGGATAAATTTGCAATCTCTTGCCATCTAGATCAATATTGGAGGTATTTCTCGCTGCATGCATAATATCTTTTTTGACAAGGAAGCCCTTCATGCACTTGATGATATCCCTAGGGGGCTTATCAGGTGAAGGTTTGGGGCGAAGGGCTCTATGAATCCTGTCACAGGTGAAGGCAGACATAGGTTTGTCAGGCAGGAGATTATGAAAGATTTTAGAAATAGCAGGCATGAGGTCTGTGACAGTTTCAGGGATGCCGCGCACTCTGATATTGTGGCGGCGATTTCTGTTGTCCAGGTCCTCAACTTGTGCTTGCATAAAAGCAAAATTATTAGCTAGGTTCTCATAATCTTTTCTGAGGTCATTATGGGCCAAGGAAAGCTCATCATGTTTTGTTTCCAAAAGGTCTGTGCGGTTTCCAATGCTGGAAATCTCATGAGAGAGAGCTGTAGTGGATTTGTGCAACTCTCTCTCTATATTATCCACAAGTTTGTCATTAATGGCTACAGTACGAGACTTGCATCCAAATCAGCCTTAGAGAAAGACATGTTGTACTCACTGTTTGATCCCGTAGTAGGGGGATGGGATGAGGCCTTTCCTGACGCCGCATGGCAGCCAGCGCCATCTTGGGACATCCTGTTGCTTCTTTCCTCCACGTCCAGGAGAAAGTTTGTTAAGGTGTGATTCGAGCGGCAAGCTCGCCCTTTTTTGCCAGATGGCATGCAACGATGGTTCCCACAGGGGTGTAGGGTGGAATCGTGTTGATTAGCGTGATATAGCCCTGGGTATCCAGCCTGGTTGGACCGTGTCTGGCGGAGCTAAGCTCAGGTAAGTCCTTCCTGCATCGCGGCGCGCATGCGCCCTGGGATGTAGATGATTTCACAGCACAAACTCGATCTCTAGAAGAATTATGTAAAAAGTTGGCAGAACAAATTTTAAGATGATCTCTAATTAGAATATTAGAACTACCACCAGTGCAAAAATCTTTTCATTAAATCTAAAAATAATGATTATCCTAAAATGAAGAAGTAAACCACCCATGTACAAACCCCCTCCCCATCTCCCCATGTTGTCTATGAGCAATACAAAGAGCATCCTTTGACCAAGTTATAGCATGTAAATTATTTTTTTTAAGAAGGAAATATTGTAATTTGTATCTTCATATTTGATTTATTTTTATCAAGCCTACCATGACCTTAAAATCTGTAAGAAAAGAAAGGATTATTGAAAAGGATAGCTTATTAGGACACTTTTTTGAAAGTGTATGGTTTAATGTTACATTTTTACTGTGATAGGTACTAATGGATTATGCATTCTAATATTAATAAAGGATTCATATTACATGCTGAATGTAACAATGTAAAGTCTACAATCAGCAAAATGTGACCAGTAAACTAAAGCATGGAAAAATATTCAGTTACTGAAGCAACTTAAAAGTAAATTGATGTCCTTTTATTTTATTGTTGGTCAGTGGAGCCATTTCACTGTATCAAATAGCATATCTGTTATCCTGTTTGCAAGAATAAACTATACCCAATACCTTGAAGTTGAGTAATCTCTATTCAGTATTCATAAATGCACTGTGCTTAGCTGTCAGTCATTTAAAGCGAATATATTTAGCAACAAAATATTGCATTGTTTTATTTAAGGGAATTAAAAATGTAAAAATTAATGCAATCAGCTATTAACCACTTGATCTGCGTGTTCCATTTAAATTAGGCGCGCTCCCGCGCCAGACCTACTGCGCATGCTCCGTTTCGAAATTCCCGCCGTGCTTTACGCGAAGTGACGTCATTTTTTCGAACGGCGACGTGCGTAGCGTACTTCCGTATTCCCGGACGTCTTACGCAAACGACGTGAATTTTGAAATTTCGACGCGGGAACGACGGCCATACTTTATACAGCACATACGTGTGCTGTGTAAAGTTAGGGCACCCAAAACTACGACTAACTTTGCGACGGGAAACTAGACTAGCAGCGACGTAGCGAACGCGAAAAACCGCCGTGGATCGCCGTAACTCCTAATTTGCATACCCGACGCTGGTTTACGATGCGAACGGATGAAAGTCAGCTTCATCGGATATCCGATGAAAAAATTCATCGGATTAGATTCCATCAGATATCCGATCGTGTGTACAGGGCATAAGTTTGATGCTACCTGGTCGAGATGGCTTCAATTCATGACTTAGGTATCATGTAAACTAATAGGTATTATATACTATATAATATTGGATGCTGTTTTTTTTTTTGTCTTTTTTTCTCTCTTTTTTTTTCTTCCATATATACTCCAAGAGCAGGGTGGGGGGTAGTTCGGGGTCTTTTTTTTTCTTTTCTTTTTTTTCTTTTCTTGGGTTGTGTTTTGTTTAACGTGATTGTTTTGTATAATTTGTCTGTATTGTCTTAATGTTGTTTGCATATAAAAATAAAAATAGGATCTGATTTAAAAAAGAAAATAGACCAATATGTATTTTGCTACATATTTTTTGGAAAAAAATACCAATAAACGTACATTGATTGGTTTGCGCAAAAGTTATAGGGCCAGATTCAGGTAGAAGTGCGGCGGCGTAACGTATCGTAGATACGTTACACCGCCGCAAGTTTTCATCGCAAGTGCCTGATTCATAAAGCACTTGCGATGAAAACTATGCCGGCGGCCTCCGGCGTAAGCCCGCGTAATTTAAATGGGCATGTGCCATTTAAATTAGGTGCACTCCCGCGCCGGACCTACTGCGCATGCTCCGTTTCGTAACTCCCGCCGTGCTTTGCGCGAAGTGACGTCATTTTTTCGAACGGCGACACGCGTAGCGTAATTCCGTATTCCCGGACGGCTTACGCAAACGACGTGAATTTTAACATTTTGACGTGCGAACGACGGCCATACTTTATACAGCAATACGATTGCTGTGTAAAGTTAAGGCACCAAAAACGACGACTAACTTTGCGACGGGAAACTAGACTAGCGGCGACGTAGCGAACGCGAAAATCCGTCGTGGATCGCCGTAACTCCTAATTTGCATACCCGACGCTGGTTTACGACGCAAACTCCCCCCAGCGGTGGCCGCAGTACTGCATCCTAAGATCCGACAGTGTAAAACAATTACACCTGTCGGATCTTAGGGATATCTATGCATAACTGATTCTATGAATCAGTCGCATAGATACTCTGAGAGATACGACGGAGTATCTGAGATACTCCGTCGTATCTCCTTTGTGAATCTGGCCCATAGCATCTACATCCAACTATTGGATATTCTTTTTTTTTTTACTACTGTAGTAATGACGGCAATCAGCGACTTATAGCGGGACCTCGCTATTGCGATGGACAAATAGGACACTAACTGACACTTTTTGGGGACCAGTGACAGTAATATAGTGATCAGTGCTAAAAATATGCACTGTCACTTTACCAATGACACTGGCTGGGAAGGGGTTAATATCAGGGGCGATCAAAAGGTTTACTGTGTGCTAAGCTGACATTGTCTTACTGTGGAGAAGTTGCTTGTATTATGAAAAGGCATGGATCCATGTCCCTGCTTTGCAGAAA
Source organism: Rana temporaria (assembly GCF_905171775.1). Taxonomy (NCBI): domain Eukaryota; kingdom Metazoa; phylum Chordata; class Amphibia; order Anura; family Ranidae; genus Rana; species Rana temporaria. The sequence goes on from NC_053489.1 coordinate 486,962,116, forward strand.
CACAGAATCCATGCCATCTGTACTAACAGAAGAGTGATCTGCCTTGTTTACATATGCAGACTTCTGTTCTCCCTCTGTACCGAAGGATCAGCGGGTGCTGGAGAATATCGAGTCCGCTGTACCCGTCGATAAGCTCCTGCTGTGTACCCTGCTGTGCAGAATCATGCGTGCCATAGACTCGTAAGCGTTGGATAACATACCATGCCACTTTGCCGCTGTATATCTAAGTTATACATTTGGCAAGTAGTTAAGAAAACATAAAAGTTGAACTTTCTAGGCTGGCCAGTCCTGGACAAGTTAGCAGTTGTGTGAAATATATGCCTCTTATAGATTATTTTTCTTGCAGTGGAATTATTTATTTCAAATTATTTGATAATCTTTTAAGAATTTAATATAGATTTAGCTGTTTATATGGTGTTTCGCCTTACCTACGACACTACACATTTGTAGCTGAATATATTGATTCATGTGTATAATTATTCTATAATAAGATAATGCATTACCATTAAACTTCTTTACTATTCAATTAAACTAATGATCATTCATTCCTTATTGTTGCATGTAGAGGAACATGAAGTAATTATGCAAGAGTATTTGAAAAAATGCTATATTGTTAATGAGCTTAGTGTAAAGTGCTTACAAAAAATTGTATCCTTCAATTCTTCCACTTAACCAAAGCTGTTGCATATTATTTATTTATTCATCAATTCCAAACGCATACATCTGGAACAAGAAACAAGTAGAAGTTGAATCTAATTATTCCTTGAATGTTTCCTGATAGCGGTGAAATATAATGTAAATCAGTATTTGTATTATGTCCTATGCAAGACGTAAAATGCTAGTGGGAATAGTGAATAAGCCAAAAAATCTACTCCACAGCAAGAGACATGCTCCACTCCATCAGTTTTAAGTATGATTTTTATTAATTGTTTAAAAACAAAAAATAGCCTGGTACTGGTTATGGATGTCACAGATTCTGGATAGTACTGATACTGGATAGCACTGGTTCTGGCTGGCATTGGTATTCATTCGATAGCACTGGTTCTGGCCAGTGCTGGATAGCACTCAATTTGACTGGCACTGGATCTTACTGGCACTGAATGACACTGGTGTGGGATGGCACTTGTGCTGGCTGGGATGTCCCTGGTACTAAATGGTACTACTACTGGCGGTGTTGCCACTGGAATGTGATGGCATTGGTATTGGTTGTGCAGGCACGGGTACTGGATACCACTGGTGCTGGCTGTACAATAACTGTGCCTGGTTGGCCCTGATACCGTATTTTGAGGGCAATGGTTCTGGCTGCAACAGGTAATGACTGGTACTGGTACTGGATGGAATTGGTTCTAACTAGCACTGGTACTCAATGAAGCCTGTACTAGGTAGCACTGCTTTTTGTTGGTGCTGACACTGGATGACACTGGTTTAGGCTGGTATTGGTAATGCTGACATTGGTACTGGATAGAACTGGTTCTGGCTGACACCAGGGCCATCTTAATAACATCATGGGCCCCTGGGCAAAGTAATGCACTAGGGCCCCTACCAGGGAGATGGTGACTCGCGGCACACTATGTGCGTGGTGGCAAGGAGAGAATGGCCTGGATTCAAGAAGCAATTGCGCCTGTGTAACCATAGTTACACAGCGCAATTGCTTACTTGCCCCGGCGTAACGAATGCTCCTGATTCAGGAACCTCGTTGCGCCGACTGCAGCCTAAGATATGCGCGGCATAAGGCTCTTATGCCCGCATATCTTAGGCTGCATTCTTGCGATGGCCGCTAGGTGGCGTTCCCGTTGTGCTCAGAGTATAGTATGCAAATTGCATACTAACGCCGATTCACAACGTTACGCGAGCCCTGCGTACGCAGTTTACGTAGTTTCCGTACAGCGTTTTTCACGTAAGGCTGCCCCTGCTATTAGCTATTATCAGGGGCAGCCAATGTTACGTATACCCGTCGTTCCCGCGTCGCGAAATTTCAAATTTACGTAGTTTGCGTAAGTGAATCGTGAATGGCGCTGGACACCATTCACGTTTACTTTGAAGCAAATGATGTCCTTGTGACATCATTTGCCGCAATGCACGTCGGGAAAGTTTCCCGACGGAGCATGCGCTCTACGATCGGCGCTGGAACTCGCCTAATTTAAATGATTCCCGCCCCCTACGGGATCATTCAAATTTCGCGCGATTACGCCGGGCATTTTGCCGGCGCGCCCACGCAATTTACGGAGCTACTGCTCTGTGAATCAAGGGCAGCGCAGTAAATTTGCGGGGCGCAGGGCAAAAACGTTTCCCTGCGCCTCTGTAAAAAAAAGCGCAATTGTACCTGAATCTAGCCAAGTGTGGATAAATAATGCTACATATTGGGTGTGGCTTTTGAGTCTGATTAGAAACAAAAAATACACACAGTGAATTATCTCAAATTAAATTAACCCCCTATACACATTGTCCTCCCACCCCATATACACTGACTCTCTGTATACACTGACTCCTTTTCCCTGTACACACTGCTCCCACTCCTTTTTGAAACTATCCCCCTCCCTGTACATACTGCCCGCCTGTCATAAATGCCTCTCCCAGCCTATCAGTGGCTTTTATTTATGTATGACGTTACACGGTATAGGGGGGGACAGGAAGGCACAGTACAGAGGGGTTGGGGGACACAGTAAAGGCGAGGTCAGGCTGATACAGTATAGGGTGTAGTAATGTATAGTGTCAGGTTTTGGTAATATAGGGTGGTAGAGTGTCAGGTTTGGGTAGTATAGGTGGTAAAGTGGGAGGTATGGGTAGTATAGGGTGGTATAGTGGCAGGTTTGGGTAGTTTAGGTGGTAACCTGGAAGGTTTGGGTAGTATGGGTGGTATAGTGGAAGGTTTGGGTAGTATAGGGTGGTATAGTGGAAGGTTTGGGTAATATAGGGTGGTATAGTAAAAGGTTTCGGTAGTATAGGGAGGTAGGGTGGAAGGTTTGGGTAGTATAGGGTGGTATAGTAAAAGGTTTGGGTAGTATAGGGTGGTATAGTGGCAGGTTTGGGTAGTATAGGTGGTAACCTGGAAGGTTTGGGTAGTATGGGTGGTATAGTGGAAGGTTTGGGTAGTATAGGGTGGTATAGTGGAAGGTTTGGGTAATATAGGGTGGTATAGTAAAAGGTTTCGGTAGTATAGGGAGGTAGAGTGGAAGGTTTGGGTAGTATAGGGTGGTATAGTGGAAGGTTTGGGTAGTATAGGGTGGTATAGTAAAAGGTTTGGGTAGTATAGGGTGGTATAGTGGAAGGTTTGGGTAGTATAGGGTGGTATAGTGGCAGGTTTGGGTAGTATAGGTGGTAACATGGAAGGTTTGGGTAGTATAGGGTGGTATAGTGGCAGGTTTGGGTAGTATAGGGTGGTATAGTGGCAGGTTTGGGTAGTATGGGTGGTATAGTGGAAGGTTTGGGTAGTATAGGGTGGTATAGTGGAAGTTTTGGGTAATAAAGGGTGGTATAGTAAAAGGTTTGGGTAGTATAGTGTGGTAGAGTGGAAGGTTTGGGTAGTATAGGGTGGTATAGAGGAAGGTTTGGGTAGTATAGGGTGGTATATTAAAAGGTTTGGGAAGTATAGGGTGGTATAGTGGAAGGTTTTGGCAGTATAGGGTGGTAGAGTGGAAGGTTTGGGTAGTATAGGGCAATATAGTAGCAGGTGTGGGTAGTATAGGGCAGTATAGTGGCAGATGTGGGTAGTAAATATTTGAGTGCATTGGGTCTTATAGCTTTAGGATAATCATCCACACAGGGCAGCGGGTGCTCTATGACTTTGTCATATTGTATCACATGGCTGTTGGGTGCTGACTTTCTTCATGTATAGCTGTACTGTGTGTTACAGATTGTACCCCACATTACATTCACAGCAAAGTCAGCACCAGCCATGTGACACACTGTGACAAAGCCGCAGAGCACCCGCTGTCCTGTGTGGATGATTATCCTAAAACTATAATATGTTAGAAGGCACTGTGAGGACTTTGGATGATTCTTTTAGGATATCACAACGGGTGTGACATCTTACTCACTGTGTGCTGATCAGTGTCTGCCGCGCTACCCGCCGCCACCGCCGCTCCGCTCATATTCGTTTTACTGCTCCCTCTCTGTCAGCTCTCTCACTTCAGTCCCGCCACCTGAAAGAGCAGAGCAGCCACAGCACTTTACAGATCACTCCGCCAAACACTGACATCAGGAAAGAACGATAGCAGTCGGTAGGGTCGGATTAAGAGCATTATGGGCCTGGTGCTGAGGATTTTGGTGGGCCTTTTTATGAAAATAAATAAAATGAAAACACAATTCTTTTTTTTTTTATTTAAAAGAGAGAGAGAGAGGGGGGAGAGAGAGGGAGACTGTGGGGGGGGGGGGGGGGTGCACAGCATAGTATGTTACATGGGGAGGGGTAATAGCAAAGCACATTACATGGTGGGCAAAGCACATCACATTACAAGGTGGGCACAACACATTCAATGGCGAGCACGGAACAGCACATTGCATGGTTGGCATTGCACAATACAGCACATTACGTGGTGGGCACAGCACATGACATGGTTGGTATGGAACAACACAGCACATTACATGGTGGGCACAACACAGCACATGCACACAGTGAGCACAGCACATTACCTTGTGGACACTGCACATGACAAGGTGGGCACTGCACATGACATTGTGGGCACTGCATGACAGCACATTACATGGTGGGCACGACACAGCACATTACATGGTAGGCACTGCATGGCGCAGCACATGACATGGTGGGCGTGTGGTGAAAATTTGAAGATGTATTGTCATAATGACACCCAGTCTTAGTACTACCACAACCCGCTCTAAATATAACTGACTGGGGCAGTCTGAGGCTGGTTGAATCTCGCCTGGTAGTAGAAAATGTCTTGAGGTTGGAGTGTGATGTTTGCGGCGTGGGCATATGTCCGCCGGCGAGGGGCCCTCTGTGCATTTAGCACCGACGATCGTTGAGGAGGGGATGCACTCACTCCGCAAGCACACAAGTGGTTATGGACAGATGTGCGCTCTTATCTGGGTCTTGTCTGATCAGCATGGCTTGGGATTCATAGCGTACGCCTGTAGATAGCCTCCATTCCACCTATAATAAGGGTATAATCTGGATATGC